>NC_135232.1:1013462310-1013765341 GCF_051348905.1 Ranitomeya variabilis | reverse complement strand
ACAGCCAAGGACACTGGCATCCTTCTTGTCAGCACTCCACTCTGGGGTCAGCTCTGACGCTGCTGCAATTACCTAGAGCCCTTGTCTACACTCCTCTCTCCTCAGGCTAACTCCTAATCGACTCCACTGACTCCTCCTCCCGACCAGAGAGAGCAGCTCCCCAGAAGTCGGGTCTAGAGCTCCCGCTTCTGGCCTGGAGCAGGAATTGTGATGCATGCTGTGTATTACCTGGCATGAGGACTTCTTCCTGCTTCCAGGCATGACATCACCCTACATAGGGAGGTAATGTCATCGTGGCAACCGGACTTTGGGGAGCCACATATGTCAGATATTAAAACATGAATTTACGATATTTACAGGACCCACCTCTGGGCATGCGCTGATAGTTTTGTGCTTCCTACATTCACAGCTATCTGTTCATTTACAGTGTCCATGATAGTGAGGTCAGGGGACCCATTTTTTCAAGGTGCAAGTCCAAGAAGAGAAATTTGCATTTAGCAGACATTTATGGCACACTGCTAAATATCAGACTTTGTGAGAGCAGATAATTATATATGATGAAATTAAACATATCCATTTAATCTTTCTCTTGTGCTATACATCAAAGAGAGATTACATTCCATGAAAAGAAGGCCACAATTTATCTATACTGAGATTATTTACTACAGTGAGCTATAACCCTGCACAGCTCTCTGTATGTGAGATGCAGAAATACACAATTTAGTTTTGCACTAAGCACTTTATTTGGGTGTTGGGGGTAGCTTTTTGAGGGAGTCATGTTTAGGGTCAGGGAGGGCTAGCCTACGTGGAGCGGGGGCGCCACTTCATTTATTATTAGGGTGCCAACCTCCTCTGGTAGAAATAGTTATTTAGGGCTACACTATATCTTTCTTCCCTTGACCTTTTCCTAGTGTTTAAATTTTTTTTTGCCACATCCTGGGTATCTCTGACTGATTGCATTGTCCTACCCTAGAATATTCGTGTTGGCTTACCCGGACCCCTTTTATACCTTTTTACTCTAAAATTCATTTGTTTCTTGGTATTTTATTATATGCCAATAAATATTAATTTTTAAAGTTTTTTTCGCTTTTGGTCTACTCTCTATAAATACCCCACAATATTTTTCTGGTTTAGTGTCGCACTAAGTGCCATGCCAGCAAAAAAGTTATAAGGAGGGTCATTTAATCATCCACAGACCCTTGAAGGCAACAACTTGCAGACCTCATTCAAATATTTTCAAAGTGTAGTTGATGTATATCTTCACACATAAAGACTTTGCACAAAGTGAAAAGACTGGAACAAATTATAAGGAGGGTAATATAGTAATTGCCTCATTCAAATATTTTGAAAGCGTAGTTGATGTGCCCCTGCATTCATAAAGTGTTTGCACAAAGTGCAAAGCCAGGAAAACATGATAAGGAGGGTAATACAGTCATCCATAGACCCGTGAAGGCAATAACTGGTGGGCCTCATTCTGATATTTTGAAAGAATAGTTGATGTACTCCTATACTCATAATGGATTTGCATAAAGTGAAAACCAGGAAAAAAAATAAGGAAGGTAATACAGTTATCTTTTCAGGTGTCCGCTCTTTCCTCGGTAGGCTGGGGGACTACCTCCACCTGCTTACTGGAGCCTGATTCCCAGATGCCTAAGCTCTGAGTGACCCGGCTTTGAGTTGTGCTGGAGTCCCATAAATGTAGAAAAGGGTGACAGCCCCCTGTGTCACCTGCAACGTCACCTTCTCATACATAGGAGGTGGGGAACTCCAAGGACAGTACGATTTCTCGAGGGTGGAAGACCTGTCTTGAGCCGTCTCGAGGAGCCTCTCTCAGGCTCCTTCATTTAGCAAGAAGGGTTCATCTTGCTCCCGTCCTTTTCAGATCACACCCAACACATACTAGCGATGTCGTTCCTCTATGCTGAGGAACGTGACACTGGTTCCAGCCATCAGCTCTTGCAGCTTTTGAGGCAAGTGATCCATCTCTACTGCCTGCTCATTGAACAAGATGTGATGATGGGTCCCAAACTCTTCAATGGAGCCCATCTCTGCTGCTAGTTGTACATAACAACCTTACTCAAGGATGCCAGCTCCCAGTACTTTGCAGCTAGCGAGCCCTCTAGTATGCCCAGCCCTGGTCCTGGTTCGCCTTCTCTCCTCCGACCAAACTAGACCTCACAGTCTGCTCACCAATTACTGGATGTTGTCTCTCACATCTGCAGTCCACAAGAACCCCAGTGGTGAAGGCTGCAGACTGGGTTTGAATCTTGGTATGTTCCCAGAAAGTGGCCAGTTCTGGACCACAGGCTCCTGCCACCTGTACTGGCTCTCTAGTTTGGTCTGGCTCGTATATTCCTCCGATTGCTCCCTCAGGAGTCCCGCAGGATTCTGCCATCTTTGTCACCTTGTCACCTACCAATCACATCATATTATATGGATTACTAATTCAATCCCCACAAAAATTTGAACTGCTTTTGGAGGTTTATATAGCACCGAAATGTAACACAAAGCACATAATATGCTATGGACAACTAATTCAATCCAGAAAAAAAATTTAACACTTTTTTTGGAGCGAAATGTAAAACAACGCATGTAATACTCTATGGATGAGTAATTGAATCCAGAATTTTTTTTAAAATCTTTTTTCATATACCACCGAAATGTAACACAAAGCATATAGTACTTTATAAATGATGATATAGTCAATTTTTACACCCCTCAAAAATTAATGTGGTCACATTCAGTAGCTATTAATTTAGCAATGGGCCGCAAAACCCTAAGCTCTGCCTTGATACTGTATTCTGCCACTCTACCTACTACTGCAACTGCCCCTAGGCTAAATGCTGAATGTATCTGATACAAACAGCAAAGCACTAGATTAGAAGGATTGTTAGTACAATAGTTCAGCATCAGCACCAGTATCAACACTAGAAGACTCTGGTTAGCTAAACTGTGCACACACAGGTCTAGATAACTGTTCTCTCTCTCCAATCAAAACAGTCCCTGAGTCGTGCAATTGCGTCAGTGAGTCAAGCCCTTTTATAACCTCTAATGAAGTAATTTGGCAATGCAATCACAGTAATGCTACTACCAAGATGGATGCAGCATTACAGTGACTAGCAGGCAATCCACACATGCTCATTGGTGGTGTAACAGGTGCCAAACATGTGGGGTGGGGATTTAACTTTCAAATCCGAGCACCAACCAATGTTTTTCGAGTGCCAAGCACCCAGATACCCAGGCAATATCCGAGTATCATCTAGCAAGTTCGCTCACCCCTATTCTTTCCTTTTTTTAATCAAAAGTTCTGCAATTTCTTTAATTTTTCTGTATTTTAATGTTAGTACACAGATTTGCAAGACTATATCTTATTTAGTAAATAATTGCACCCCTTATGGTGCTTTCAGATTGTGTTTTTGCACCCGTTCATTGGTACCATCGGGACTTAAGTCTGAACCCCTAGTAAAATGGGATTTGAGCATATACGCCATAGACTATTAATGATTGTGCATTCTGATATGTATAATTTGTGGGCATTTAGACCTACACGATGGACACCCAGATGATGTCTACAACCACTGGGTATATGTTCATTTTGTTTCTATCTTAGGTCTTGTCTGGTTAATGGACAGTGTGAACATGATCATATGTTTTGCATGCATGTCAACTTATAATCCAGTTCATTTTTTTTAAATTAATTTTCAGGTTCCTGCACTCAGTGCAGGTAAGGGTGTGGCCTTGCTTTTTTTGAGCTGGACATTTATATATTTTACTAGCTATTGAACCCGTTCTATGCCCGGGTGGTGAGCATTTATATTGGTATATGGTCTCCATCCTGGTATGTGCTGCTCCCATCTTGTTCTCCCATCCTGTCATGTGCTGCTCCATCCTGCGCCCCCATCCTGTCATGTGCTGCTCCACCGTGTCATGTGCTGCTCCATCCTGCATCCCCATCCTGTCATGTGCTGCTCCACCGTGTCATGTGCTGCTCCATCCTGCGCCCCATCCTGTCATGTGCTGCTCCACCGTGTCATGTGCTGCTCCATCCTGCATCCCCATCCTGTCATGTGCTCCCATCCTGCGCCCCCATCCTATCACGTGCTGCTCCATCCTGCGCCCCCATCATTGCGGGCGGCTGTGCGGAGTGCGGGCGGCTGTGCGGAGTGCGGGCGGCTGTGCTGAGTGCGGGCGGCTGTGCTGAGTGCGGGCGGCTGTGCTGAGTGCGGGCGGCCGTGCTGAGTGCGGGCAGCAGTGCTGAGTGCGGGCGGCCGTACTGAGTGCGGGCGGCCGTGCTGAGTGCGGGCGGCCGTGCTGAGTGCGGGCGGCCGTGCTGAGTGCGGGCGGCCGTGCTGAGTGCGGGCGGCCGTGCTGAGTGCGGGCGGCTGTGCGTGGCGCTGCTGAGTGCGGGCGGCCGTGCTGAGTGCGGGCGGCTGTGCGTGGCGCTGCTGGGTGTGGTGGCTGTGCTGGGTGCAGCGGCTGTGTGTGGCTGTGGGCGGCGGCTATGGGCGGCTGTGCTGGGTGCGGCGGCTGTGGGTGGCTGTGCTGGGTGCAGCGGCTGTGCGTGGCTCTAGGCGGCTGTGCGTGGCTGTGGGCGGCTGTGCGTGGCTGTGCTGGGTGCGGCGGCTGTGGACGGCTGTGCTAGGTGCGGTGGCTGTGCTGGGTGCGGCGGCTGTGCGTGGCTGTGCTGGGTGCAGCGGCTGTGCTGGGTGCGGCGGCTGTGCTGGGTGCGGTGGCTGTGCGTGGCTGTAGGCGGCTGTGCGTGGCTGTGGGCGGCTGTGCTGAGTGCGGCGGCTGTGCTGAGTGCGGGCGGCTGTATGTGGCGCGGCTGTGCGTGGCTGTGCTGGGTGCGGGCGGCTGTGGGTGGCTGTGCTGGGTGCGGCGGCTGTGGACGGCTGTGCTGGGTGCGGCGGCTGTGCTGGGTGCGGCGGCTGTGCGTGGCTGTAGGCGGCTGTGTGTGGCTGTAGGCGGCTGTGCGTGGCTGTGCTGGGTGCGGCGGCTGTGGACGGCTGTGCTGGGTGCGGTGGCTGTGCTGGGTGCGGCGGCTGTGTGTGGATGTGGGCGGCTGTGCGTGGCTGTGCTGGGTGCGGCGGCTGTGCTGGGTGTGGCGGCTGTGGTGGGTGGGCGGCTGTGGGTGGCTGTGCTGGGTGCGGCGGCTGTACTGGGTGCGGCGGCTGTGTGTGGCTGTGGGCGGCTGTGCGTGGCTGTGGGCGGCTGTGCGTGGCTGTGGGCGGCTGTGCGTGGCTGTGCTGGGTGCGGCGGATGTGGACGGCTGTGCTGAGTGCGGCGGCTGTGCTGGTTGCGGCGGCTGTGGGCGGCTGTGCGTGGCTGTGCTGGGTGTGGCGGCTGTGCTGGGTGCGGCGGCTGTGCTGGGTGCGGCGGCTGTGCGTGGATGTGGGCGGCTGTGCGTGGATGTGGGCGGCTGTGCCTGGCTGTGCTGGGTGCAGCGGCTGTGCTGGGTGCAGCGGCTGTGCGTGGCTGTGCTGGGTGCGGCAGCTGTGCTGGGTGCGGTGGCTGTGCGTGGCTGTAGGCGCCTGTGCGTGGCTGTGGGCGGCTGTGCGTGGCTGTGCTGGGTGCAGCGGCTGTGCGTCGCTGTAGGCGGCTGTGCTGGGTGCGGCGGCTGTGCGTGGCTGTGGTGGGTGCGGCGGCTGTGGGTGGCTGTGCGTGGCTGTGCTGGGTGCGGCAGCTGTACTGGGTGCGGTGGCTGTGGGCGGCTGTGCTCGGTGCGGCGGCTGTGCTGGGTGCGGCGGCTGTGCGTGGCTGTGCTGGGTGCGGTGGCTGTGGTGGGTGCGGTGGCTGTGGACGTAAGTGGCGTAAGTAACAAATAGCTGTGGCATGAAGTGCCACAGCCTCATGGCACAGCAATTTGTTACTTGCGGAGGGTGAGTATACTTACCTGTCCCGTTCCACCGACGCCATTCCGGGCCATGACTATCCCCCTGCTCCCGGAATCGGCACCTGCGCAGTCCGCGCTTTCCGGCGCCATTTTCTTGAAGACATTGCAGTGTGTCTTCAAGAAAATGGCGCCGGAAAGCGCGGACCGCGCAGGCGCCTTTTCCGGCACCAGGAGGACAGATTTTCTGTGTCCTCCTGGTGCCGGAAAAGGCGCCTGCGCAGTCCGCGCTTTCCGGCGCCATTTTCTTGAAGACACACTGCAATGTGTCTTCAAGAAAATGGCGCCGGAAAGCGCGGACTGCGCAGGCGCCGATTCCGGGAGCAGGGGGATAGTCATGGCCCGGAATGGCGTCGGTGGAATGGGACAGGTAAGTATACTCACCCTCCGCCTCCTGGCTCGTCCCTGTTTCTCTGTTGGAGATCGCGGTGTGCGTTCAGCGCTTACGCATACCGCGATCTCCTGGGAGCGTCACTCTGTGGGGTCCAGACTGCGCCGGCGCTTGCGCTTGCGCAGTCTATAAAGGCTTCGGACAGAGTGACGCTCCCAGCGTTATATTATAGATATAGCATCACATTGCTGGGAATCTATATTCTAGAACCGATCTTGCTCAGCCCTCCCTCATTCACATTGACATCACTTTAATAGATAGTAATATTTTAATACCATCCCAATTTGGGTACTCTTTGGTGCTGGTGGGATGGTTTTTATGCTTTTTTTTTATCAAAAACTGTTTACCCTATGTTATTTATATGCAATATTGGTTTTACTTATTTTCTTACAGTAGGGCATTTTTCTGGGTTAATTTTGTTTCTATCTTAGATCTTGCAGTATTGTGTTATATTTATAACTCACAATGGATGCCCAGAACGTGAAACAGGATATTACACAGCTAATTATATATTTATTTATTTGTATGCCATAGGTGTGATGGAAGTGTAAATATGTTCTGCTATTTTTCAAACATGGCATCCATGTTAATAATTAGTTGCGAAACTGATGCACATCTGGCAGGTAGTTTATCTTCATTTGCATATTGATTCTTTGCTGCCAAGAGAAGCAAGTCTAAACCATGCATTTCATTACGATTCTTTACACCAATGTAAAGAGAATATTTAGAATGATGATGTCTTTCTAATACATTTTCAAAAGAATGCCTTCTGCATATTGTAACAGAAAATTAATTGATATGTAATGATCAAGTTTTTTTTTACAAAGCAAATGGTTCTGACAGTCTGAAAGAAATGTTACAAAAGAAAAATGGGTATATCCAGCTCCAGTTAGAATGGTTCTTTTATTGAAAAAACTTGATTAAAATATCCTTTAAATGGTGGGAAAGGTCAGAGGCATGACGAACATGATGGAACGTGTTTCAGACGCACTCCGGTATCCTTTGTCAGAACTGCTAGGATGGTAACATGGGAAAATTTAACCCCTTTCTGACATCGGGTGTAATAATATGCCAATATCGGACACCCTCCCTTTTCCTGCACATATCAGCGGTTTTGAACAACTGACATGTACTGCTAACAACCGCGGGAGGAATCGCGATCCTCCCGCAGCTGTTAACCTGTTAAATGCCACTGTCAAACTCTGACAGTGGCATTTAACATGCGCTTCCGGCAAGAGCACCGAAAATCCCACCCATCGGCGCCCTTCACAAGATGGGAGAAGACCGCTGATCACCGATGGGTTGGCATGACAACCAGAGGTCTCCAGCAGACCTCTATGGTTGTCACTGCCGGATTGCTATGAGCGCCACCCGATAGTTGGCACTCATAGCAAGTCAACTATTCTGCTACATATAGTTGTGCTTAAAAGTTTACATACCCCAGCAGAATTTGTGCTTTCTTGGCCTTTTTTTCAGAGAATACGAATGATAACACCAAAAATTTTTCTCCACTCTTCGTTAGTGGTTGGGTGAAGCCATTTATTGTCATACTACTCTTTTTAAATCATAACAACAACCCCAAACATCCAAATGACCCTGATCAAAAGTTTACATACCCTGGTGATTTTGGCCTTATAACATGCACAGAACTTGACACAAATGGGTTTGAATGACTACTAAAGATACCATCCTCACCTATGACCTATTTGCTTGAAATCAGTGTGTGTGCATAAAAGCTGATTGAGTTTCTGGGATCCAGAAAGACTCTTGCATCTTTGCATGTTTCTTGTCTGGTCTAGAGTAACATTATCAATTTTGGCTTGTGGCAAACAGGTCATATTTCACTAACCCATCTATTAATAAGCTGTGGATGCAATCTCAGAGGGAAAATAAATACATGCAGATCCTGTCCTTGACCAGAGAGAATTGATGGTTGTGCTCATCACTTGGCGGTAGTCCAGTGCTTCAGCCAGGTAATTATTCTCTGGCCACTGGATGGGAGATTTGTGAACCTCTTACCTTCTCATTATCCTTGGTGTGGCTTTTGATTAGCTGGGCTGGCACAAAATAATCATTGTGGCATGAAGCACAGAAGATGCCATGTCACACTGGTAAATCAAAAATTGCATTGTGGATCCCAGAAGGTAAGAGCTTTGCGAGCCTTCCATCCAGATGTCATAGAAAACTGACCTGGCAGATGGACCAGTGTTCTGCAGATCATTTAGCATAACTCTAGCTGTTATGATAACAGAAATGCCAAATATGTCCATATTATTTGCTGATTTATGATGTTTATTTTATTTTAGCATTAAAAATGAGATTATTGTAATGTTTGTTTATTATTTTTAAGTAATTTTATAGGAAAAAATCTATTTTATTTACTCCCCAATATACAGATATATAGAGATATACTGGTATAAAGAGATGCAAATTTGCGATGGATTGAAGAATTATTAAATTAATTAATTGAATGTATGAAGTGTATGTATAGAACATAGCACAGACATATTTTGGTCCGACCCCCAAGATCCTGACTTAGAGGAAGATGAACTGAACATTCACAGCAGTACCCTTAGTACCACAAATTCAATGAGCCAGTATGGCCAAGAGACCTGAAACTTTGCCTTGCTGCAGACTACTGTTCCTGAACGTACATTATTAAGGTCAAGATCTCTCGGGATAGCAGGACATAATCCATTTCAGAATTGTCCATAGATGGCTGAGAGGTATGGCTAACACTATGGATCTTCAGTGTGGGTGCTGAGTTTAATCTGACCATGACCAACATATACACTGAGAACATATGTTGTCTTATTATCAAGAGTGTGTCACGTGATTTCCTTACTCACATAAAAGTAGGTGACTGGCATTTTATTAAATTGGACTTATTGTTTTTATCAGATTGAGACAAACGGAATTTAGATGGAGATTCCAAGTGCGGAGACAACCCATAATTAATCTCTATGTTTCACCCTTGTAAAATAATAACACCTATACTCACTTTCAATGATATCTATACTGGATGTCCCAG
This sequence comes from Ranitomeya variabilis, assembly GCF_051348905.1. Taxonomy (NCBI): domain Eukaryota; kingdom Metazoa; phylum Chordata; class Amphibia; order Anura; family Dendrobatidae; genus Ranitomeya; species Ranitomeya variabilis. The sequence continues at coordinate 1,013,756,029 of NC_135232.1, read as the reverse complement.
AGATCACCACAGGCTGCACTCTCCCCTCTTTTGTATCACATACGTCCAGAGGAAGTGAGAGAGAAGCAGCAGTTATGTTCTGAATATAATTTCTCCCGGGCAAAAACATTCTCCTTGAGGAGTTTTTCCTACTTACCAATTTTTTTTAAAACTCTCTGTAACCTCTTCCAACGTAATACCCCTAAAGAAAGCCATGATTGCATCCCTCACTACTAATAAGTGCACAGAACCCTTATTATCACAGCACAATTCCACAATCTCCATTCTAACCATAATATAATTATCCAGTATCAAAAACTAGTGTGGATTCAGTGACCAAGGAATCTCAAAGCCTATGTTGCTCTGGAATTCATCAATATATACAAAAATGGGAGAGTGGTCAGAGACACAGTTTGCTTCATATTTAATATTAATTATGATATGTTTAAAGGGAATATTAGCAATCTCTAAGTCAATATTAGACATTGAGTCATATTGTATGTCTTATTAATAGTGAGGAGCGAAAAGTGAAATATTCGGATTCGGGAAAATCGACACAAATACTTTCTAATATCTGTGTATTCGTACTCAATGACGGATCCAATGCAAGTCAATGGGAAAGCCGAATATTTTTCTGCTGGACACAAACAACGGGTCTGGGGGCATGGGAAAAAAGCTGAAATGGATGTGATAGATAGATATAGATGAAAAGTCGGTAATTCATCTGCTGTGTACAGTAAAGTCACAGCATGACAGGTTAGAATAGAAGAGATAGAATAGATACATACACATAGAACAAATAATTATATAGATGTCAACGTCACACACACACACACATATATATATATAAATATGTATATATATTACATCTATATACAGTATCTATTTATCTATCTATCTATCACTCATCTAAGAAAAGCTGGCAATTCAGTAGCCACGTACTGTAAAATCACAGCAGGAGCCGACAGGATAGCATAGAGGGATTACACACAATATATACACATAGGTACATAGATATTCAGATCTCAGTGACATATATAACCCTTGACATACTTAACCATATATATAAATATATATATATATATATATATATATATATATATATATATATATATATATACAGTGGGGCAAAAAAGTATTTAGTCAGTCAGCAATAGTGCAAGTTCCACCACTTAAAAAGATGAGAGGCGTCTGTAATTTACATCATAGGTAGACCTCAACTATGGGAGACAAACTGAGAAAAAAAAATCCAGAAAATCACATTGTCTGTTTTTTTGTCATTTTATTTGCATATTATGGTGGAAAATAAGTATTTGGTCAGAAACAAAATTTCATCTCAATACTTTGTAATATATCCTTTGTTGGCAATGACAGAGGTCAAACGTTTTCTGTAAGTCTTCACAAGGTTGCCACACACTGTTGTTGGTATGTTGGCCCATTCCTCCATGCAGATCTCCTCTAGAGCAGTGATGTTTTTGGCTTTTCGCTTGGCAACACGGACTTTCAACTCCCTCCAAAGGTTTTCTATAGGGTTGAGATCTGGAGACTGGCTAGGCCACTCCAGGACCTTGAAATGCTTCTTACGAAGCCACTCCTTCGTTGCCCTGGCGGTGTGCTTTGGATCATTGTCATGTTGAAAGACCCAGCCACGTTTCATCTTCAATGCCCTTGCTGATGGAAGGAGGTTTGCACTCAAAATCTCACGATACATGGCCCCATTCATTCTTTCATGTACCCGGATCAGTCGTCCTGGCCCCTTTGCAGAGAAACAGCCCCAAAGCATGATGTTTCCACCACCATGCTTTACAGTAGGTATGGTGTTTGGTGGATGCAACTCAGTAAGTTGTGTTTCTACCAAACAGTTCCAGTTTGGTTTCATCAGACCATAGGACATTCTCCCAAAACTCCTCTGGATCATCCAAATGCTCTCTAGCAAACTTCAGACGGGCCCGGACATGTACTGGCTTAAGCAGTGGGACACGTCTGGCACTGCAGGATCTGAGTCCATGGTGGCATAGTGTGTTACTTATGGTAGGCCTTGTTACATTGGTCCCAGCTCTCTGCAGTTCATTCACTAGGTCCCCCCGCATGGTTCTGGGATTTTTGCTCACCGTTCTTGTGATCATTCTGACCCCACGGGGTGGGATTTTGCGTGGAGCCCCAGATCGAGGGAGATTATCAGTGGTCTTGTATGTCTTCCATTTTCTAATTATTGCTCCCACTGTTGATTTCTTCACTCCAAGCTGGTTGGCTATTGCAGATTCAGTCTTCCCAGCCTGGTGCAGGGCTAAAATTTTGTTTCTGGTGTCCTTGGAAGCTCTTTGGTCTTCACCATAGTGGAGTTTGGAGTCAGACTGTTTGAGGGTGTGCACAGGTGTCTTTTTATACTGATAACAAGTTTAAATAGGTGCCATTACTACAGGTAATGAGTGGAGGAAAGAGGAGACTCTTAAATAAGAAGTTACAGGTCTGTGAGAGCCAGAAATCTTGATTGTTTGTTTCTGACCAAATACTTATTTTCCGCCATAATATGCAAATAAAATGACAAAAAAACAGACAATGTGATTTTCTGGATTTTTTTTTCTCAGTTTGTCTCCCATAGTTGAGGTCTACCTATGATGTAAATTACAGACGCCTCTCATCTTTTTAAGTGGTGGAACTTGCACTATTGCTGACTGACTAAATACTTTTTTGCCCTACTGTATATATATATATATATATATATATATATATATATATACTAGACTGTGGCCCGATTCTAAAGCATCGGGTATTCTAGAATATGCATGTCCCCGTAGTATATGGACAATGATGATTCCAGAATTCGTGGCAGACTGTGCCCGTCGCTGATTGGTCGAGGCAACCTTTAGGACATCATCGTCGCCATGGCAACCATTATGACATCTACGTCGATACTGTGCCCGTCGCTGGTTGGTCGAGGCCTGGAGGCCTCGACCAGAGAGGCGGGATTTCCATTATGACATCATCGTCGCCATGCTGTGCCCGTCGCTGATTGGTCGAGGCCTGGCGGCCTCGACCAATCAGAGACGCGGGATTTCCAGGACAGACAGACAGACAGACAGAAAGACAGACAGACAGACAGACAGACAGAAAGACAGAAAGACAGACAGACAGACGGAAAAACCCTTAGACAATTATATATATAGATATATATATATATATATATATATATATATATATATATAACCAGTGACATATTTAACCCTGGACTCTGACCTGTCCTTCAAACAGCACAACCAAGATTTTTCCACCTCCTGTTGCCTCCAGCTCAAAAATATCTCCAGAATTCATCCTTTCCTCAACCCTCAATCTACTAAAATGCTTGTGCATTCCCTCATCATCTCCCACCTCAACTACTGGACCATTATTTTCTGTGGCCTCCCTGCTAACACTCTCACACCTAACCAGTCCATCCTTAACTCTGCTTCTCTCTCCGCGCTACTTCTCTGCTTCCCCCCTCTGCAAATCTCTTCACTGGCTCCCATTTCCTCAGCGTATCCCATTCAAATTACTAATACTGACCTACAAAGCCATTCATAACCTGTCTCCTCCATATATCTCTGAAATAATCTCCTGATATCTTCCCTCATGTAATCTCTGGTCCTCCCAAGACCTCCTTCCCTCCTCCACACTTATTCGCTCCTCACCCAACCGCCTCCAAGACTTCTCCCGAATATCCCAGATCCTCTGGAATTCTTTGCCCCAACATGTCCAACTATCAACCACATTCGGATCCTTCAGACAGAACCTGAAAACCCACCTCTTCAAGAAAGCCTACAGCCTGTAATGACACCACTGCCTCCTCACCACTACCGAAGCTACCGCCTCACTAACACCAGAGCTGCTGCGACCCCCCCAACCTACTGTCTCCTTCCCCATCATCCTGTAGAATGTAAGCCCACAAGGGCAGGGTCTTCTCCCCTCTGTATCAGACTCTTATTGTTAGTGTCTTTACTGTAATTTGCATGTAATCCCTTCTCATGTACAGCACCATGGCACTCACGCTAATGTCAAATTGGTACCAGAGATGTTAGTGTTTGTGTGTGTAATACGTGTGGCACACATGTGGCAATTGTATGCCGCTCATGTGCTGCATAAGTACCATACAGCGGGCACCAGAAAAGCAGCGGTACAGTAAGAGCTGTTCCCCAGGACCTGGTGCTGAACATGACTATCAACATTTTCCCCTGCTCTGGTGGTGATCAGCACGAGCAGGTGAGAATGATGAGAGTTTTATTAAATTGAGAACAATGATGGCAGGCGGTGGCTGATGTGACTATTACTCCCATCAGCCTATACCTGCTGCCACTAATAACAGTGAGAGCAGGAGTGGCTTATAAATATATAAATGAATGAAAAATCTGGCTTGGGTTCCCCTGTATTTTCTGTAACCAGCCAGGCAAAACTGACAACTGGGGTCAACCCTCAGCTGTCAGGTTTAGCAAGCCTGGTTATAAAGAATAAAGGGGTCCCCATGCTGTATTTTTTAATTATTTAAATAAATAATTTTAAAAAATGGTGTGAGGTCCCCCCCACTTTTGACCACAAGCCTTGCTAAAGTAGACAGAAAAGAGCTGGTATTCTCAGGTGGGTAAAGGGGCCATGGATAATGACACCCCAGACTAAAAATAAAAGCCCACAGCTGCCAAGAAAAAACACATCTATTAGATGCGCCAATTGTGGTGCTTTTACTAGCTCTTCCCACTTGCCCTACAGCGGTGATCTGTGGTGAAGTAACTTGAACTGGGTTGACCTCATCACTTACTTTTTCCCACGATGCTGAGGTCACTGCAGTTCAGCCCGGCTGGGAATGCAGCCTCCATTACCTTAAGATAGCCTCAATGATGTCACCACTAGTCACTGATTCTGTGCTCGCAGCAGCTCATTTACCAGTCGTTCTCAGCCTGGAAGGCCTCATCTTGGCAATGTCCAGGTTGAAAACTGTTTATCCCCCAGACATGGATATACGGCATGGGACGGAACGACAGATAGGTAAGGAATATTGTTGTTTTTTATTTTTGTTTTCTTACAGGAGACGAGGGATTCAGTGGAATTTGGCATTAGGTGAGTATAACTGTGTTTGTTATGGTTAAATAAAAATGGAAAAGTGGGTTTTGTTTTTTTTCTAATAAAGGACTTTGTTCTTGCTGTGTCTTTATTTACGATATAACTATAGGATTAGTAATGGATAGGTGTATTATGGACACCTCTCCATTACTAAGCCGTGGGCTTAATGTAACCTGAAAATACAAAGGTGACATCAACCCTTCAAATATGAACCCCACTTGCCACCGCTATAGAGCAAGTGGGAAGAGCTGGGCAAAGCACCAGAATTGGTGCATCTAATAGATGTGCCTTTTCTGGGTGGCTGCGGGCTGACATTTTTAGGATGGGGACCCCACGCCATTTTCTTTTAATTATACATTTAAATAATTTAAAAATATGGTGTGGGGACCCTCTATTCTTGATAACCAGACTGGCTGAAGCTGACAGCTGAGGATTGCAGCCCCCAGCTGTGAGTTTTGTCTGTCTGATTATCAAAAATATGGGGGAACCCACCCCGATCACAGCTGCCATTCACGCTGTCTTTTGACAGTGTGGGAACCGCATCTCTCTGACTGGTGGGGATAATTTCACTGCCAATCAGAAGCTGTGTTTGCACATGAGAGCTTGACAAACACCTGGTGTTCAGTTAGCCAGTCACAGTAAGGCCACACCAAAGGCATTACTGTGATTGGCATGCAAATAAAGCACCAAACATGCTGGGCTGGTCACTCAAATATACCGAGGCATATACCTAATTACTCACCGAGTAACGAATATTCCGAATAGCGTGCTATTTGTGCGAGTAATGAATAGTTCCAAATGTATTCTCTCATCACTACTTATTAAATAAAACATGAATATCTCTTCTTTTTGGGGTTATTTAACCAACAATCGTATCTAAAACCCATTTCCCAATAAAATGTAGATAACGAAAATGTCTATTTTCTACGAGGAACAGCACCAGTACATGGGCTGACCCTGTCAGTCAAAAAGTTTAAAATGCAAAAAAAAATCCCAACACATCAAAACTGGACTCATCCCTCTGAGAGAGGAAATGTACCAGTATACTTAAAAAAACAAATGATTGCATTCAGTTGACACATAACAGGATCAAAAACACTACATCTTTTCACCTTACTGGGAAAGGCCTTGTACATTCCAAGTTAGAATTGCATACTATTTTTTCCCCATATAGGCAGAAAAACTAAAAGAAATTTAGTCAAATATTTTTATTACAATTTTAAGTAAACAGAAACATAACAAAAATATACAATATTTACCAGGGAAGGTGAAGAGGCAGAAGGAGATGTGGATGGAAGAAGGAAATGTGTATTCCTTACTAGTTTTTCTACTTTTATCTGTACTGTTTATCCCCATTTAGAATGTGCCCCATGGACAGTGCTACCATAATATTTGAGAGTTTATATATCTGAGCTCCATGTCACCATGTTACATGCCTGGAAGGCCAGATACTGGATCTAAATGTGAGCTCACTGAGAATGTGCTGGGTGGGGCCAATGATATGGAGGAGGGAGGAGGTGGGGAAGATCAGGATCCAGAAGCGGGCAAATGTGTAAGAATTAGAAAAAGGAGTCTGAAGAAAAGTACCAGGGAACTCAGTCCTGATCTGGCACAGCCTAGTAAATATGCTGTTTGGTTGATATTAGTAATGCAGGCCCAGGACTGGGATCACTACAGCAGGACACTGCTCCTAGCAACCAGGAGAACAACTGCAGTAGGAAAGAGAGAAATAGCAGTACAGCAAATGCCAGACAGATGTTGTTAGTAGGGGACTCTATAATTAGGCAGATAAACAGTATCATCTGCCACCATGACTGTGAACAGTGTGTTGCCTGCTGGGTGCTCGAGTTCAGCATATTGCAGATTGGATAGACAGATTGCTGGGTGGGGATGGAGAACACCCAATTGTCATGGTACACATCGGTACCGGTACTAATCACAGAGTTAGAGGGAGGTCGAGGTGAAAATTATTACAGGGAACTAGGAGAGAATCTGAAAGACAGGACCTCCAAGGTGATGTTTTCAGAAATAATGTCAATGCCATGAGCATCACTAGAAAGACAGCAGGAGATTAAAAAGATAAATAAGTGGCTTAGAAATTGGTGCAGGAAGGAAGGGGTTGGGTTCATGGAGAACTGGGCCAACTTCTCTATCAGCTGCAGGTTCTACAGTAGGGACAGGCTGCACCTCAATGGGGAGGGTGCAGCTGTTCTTGGGGAAAAAGTGGTCAGACCGATGGAGCAGCTTTTAAACTAGGATCGGGGGGAGGGAGAGTAGTTGTGCTCAAAACGGGATAGATAGGCTAGACAGAGAGAGTGAGACAATAGGGGTCAATGAGGATTTTGGGGGGCTGGGATATGCAAGGAACAGAGGAAGGTGAGGAGAAGTAATACATGTGCTAATAGGATGAAATATCTGCTGGTAAAGGCATGAAATCTTGCAAACAAAATGAATGATTTGGAGACTCATGTCCACCACAGAATACAATGAGGTGGGCATTCCAGAAACCTGGCTGGATGAAAGTCATGACTGGGTGACAAATGTAGAGGGTTACACCACATTTAGAAAGGACAGAAAAGACAGAAAACGTGGAGGGAAAACTAGCATGGATTCATGAAGGATAAGTGATATATAATTAACATGTTGGGATTCTATGAGAAGGTAAGTGCAAATCTGGAAGTTGGCAATGCAGCTGATGTGACTTTGCAAAGGCATTTGATACTGTATCCCATAATAGTCTTATACTGAAGCTACAGAAGCATGGACTAGGGGAAACTATATGCATATGGGTAAGGAATTATCTAAATGATAGGAAACAAAGAGTCATCATAAATGGGATGTTCTCTAAATGGGATATAGTCAGACGTGGGGACCGCAGGGATCTGTGCTATGACCGATACTTCTTAACCTCTTTATTAATGCCCTTGTGGATGCGATTAAGGGTAAAGTGTAAGTTTATGCTGACTACGCCAAACTATGTAGGATATTAAAATCTGACCTTGACATTACAATATTGCAAAATGATCTGGATAAGATGTCTGAATGGGAAAACACTTGTCAAATGAGATTTAATGTAGATAAATGTAGACTAATGCACATAGGATGGAGTAATCCTATTGCTGCATATACACTGCTCAAAAAATCCCACATCCTAGATATCACTGAATGAAATATTCCAGTTGTAAATCTTTATTCATTACATAGTGGAATGTGTTGAGAACAATAAAACCTAAAAATTATCAACGTAAATCACAACTAATATCCCACGGAGGTCTGGAGTTGGAATGATGCTCAAATTCAAAGTGGAAAATGAAGTTAAAGGCTGATCCCACTTCAGTGGAAATACCTCAAGATAAGGAAATGATGCTCAGTAGTGTGTGTGGCCTCCACGTGCCTGTATGACCTCCCTACAATGCCTGGGCATGCTCCTGATGAAGCGGTGGATGGTCTCCCGAGGGATCTCCTCACACACCTGGACTAAAGCATCCGCCAACTCCTGGACAGTCTGCAGTGCAACGTGACGTTGGTGGGTGGTGCAAGACATGATGTTCCAGATTTGTTCAATCGGATTCAGGTCTGAGGAATGGGCGGGCCAGTCCATAGCTTCAATGCCTTCATCTTGCAGGAACTGCTGACACACTCCAGCTACATGAGGTCTGGCATTGTCCTGCATTAGGAGGAACCCAGGGCCAACAACACAAGCCTATGGTCTCACAAGGGGTCTGATGTTCTCATCTCAGTACCAAATGGCAGTCAGGCTACCTCTGGCGAGCACATGGAGGGCTGTGAGGCCCTCCAAAGAAATGCCACCACACACCATTACTGACCCACTGCCAAACCGGTCATGCTGAAGGATGTTGCAGGCAGCAGATCGCTCTCCGTGGAATCTCCAGACTCTGTCACATCTGTCAAATGTGCTCAGTGTGAACCTGCTTTCATCTGTGAAAAGCACAGGGTGCTAGTGGCGAATTTGCCAATCCTGGTGTTCTGTGGCAAATGCCAAGCGTCCTGCATGGTGTTGGGCTGTGAGCTCAACCCCCATCTATGGACAGTGGGCAGTCAGACCATCCTCATGCAGACACATGAGGCCTGCTGGAGGTCATTTTGCAGGGCTGTGGCAGTGCTCCTTCTGTTCCTCCTTGCACAAAGGCTGAGGTAGCGGTCCTGCTGCTGGGTTTTTGCCCTCTTACTGCCCCCTCCATGACTCCTGGTGTACTGGCCTGTCTCCTGGTAGTGCCTCCAGCCTCTGGATGCTACGCTGACAGACACAGCAAACCTTCTTGCCACAGCTTGCATTGATGTGCCATGCTGGATGAGCTGCACTACCAGAGCCACTTGTGTGGGTTGTAGAGTCTGTCTCATGCTACCATAAGTGTGGAAGCACAACCAACATTCAAAAGTGACCGAAATATCACCCAGAAAGCATTGATACTGAGATGTGGTCTGTGGTCCCCACCTGCAGAACCATTCCTTTATTGAGTGTCTTGATAATTGCCAATAATTTCCATCTGTTGTCTATTCCATTTGCACAACAACATGTGAAATTGATTGTCAAAGAGTGTTGCTCCCTAGGTGGACAGTTTGATTTCACAGAAGTTTGATTTACTTGGAGTTATATTCTGTTGCTTAAGTATTCCCTTTATTTATTTGAGCAGTGTATATTAAATGGGAGTATTCTCAGGACTACAGAAATGGAGAAGGTCTTGAGTATTCTGGTTACAAGAAAGCTGAGCAACAGTACTCAATGTCAAGCAGTAATCGCGAAAGCAAACAAGATTTTAGGGTATATAAAAAGAGATAAAATCCTGGGATCCCTAGATATTGTCACCCCTGTATAAGTGACTATGGGATCCAGTTTTGAACTCCACATTTTACAAAGGATATTCAGAATTTAGAGTACCGTATTTTCCTCCGGCATCTCCTCAAAGCCCGGAGGTTCCGGCAGCTCCATTGCTGCGATGCGGTGGCCTCCGGGAAAATGGCTGCTGGGGGCGACTCCATTTTCCCGGAGGCCACCGCATCGCAGCCATGGAGCTGCTGGTGACTCCGGGCTTTGAGGAGATGCCGGAGGAGCCCCGACTCTGCACTAAGATACGCCGCTGCAGCCCAACAGCACAGAGCCCTGACGCTGCACAAAGAGGAGCCACCGCCGCCGCTCACAGCACAGAAACCTCACGCTGCCACAATGAGGTAATAGGGGGATACTCCACTCACACTTTCCTGTGAGACACCCCCTCTCTTCGTCATCGGGACCACTCCCCCCCACCATATACACATTTACATACATACATACATACATTGGTCTGCACCCGGCGTACAAGATGACACCCGGTGTATAAGACGACCCCCGACTTTTAAGAAGATTTTCAGGGGTTAAAAAGTAATCTTACACGCCAGAAAATACGGTAAGTTCAAAGGCGGGCAACTAGATTAGTACAAGGAAAGGAAAGCCTCTCATATGATGAGTGATTGGAAAAGTTGGGCTTGTTTAGTTTAGAAAAAAGACACTTCATAGAAGATCTCATTTATTATAAGTGTGGTCAGTTGAAAAGACTGGCACATAACTTATTCCTTCCAAAGACCATACTTAGGACAAGCATGCACTCATTATGGATGGAGGAAAGGTGATTCCGGCAGCTAAATAGGAAAGGGTTCTTTACAGTTAGAACAGTCAGAACGTAGAATGTTCTACCTCAAGAGGTATTAATGGCAGACACTATGATAGCTTTTAAAAAAAGAGTTGGATGATTTCCTCGATACACACTACACTGTGGGTTATAGTTAATATAGTGACAAAATGTACAATTGGTGGAGAAAAAGTTGAACTTGATGGACCTAGGTCTTTTTTCAACCTATGCAACTGTGTAGCAACCTATGCTTATTATTCATAGTATGTAGCATAGTTAGCATTAAGATAGTGTAGTTTATATAGATATACAAGCTTGAAAAGAGAGGAAAAGAAAGGTTGGCAACAAGCACAAAACTTAATCTTCAATAGTTGCAATATGTACACTTGCCAAGGTCAGGAACTATTCTGCGACTCTGGATGGTTGGGTGATGGGAGGCGGTTTGGATTAATATTTCCCTTACCCCTAGAGTGGATCTCCTTAAAATACTCAAGAAAATAAATAGAAACTCAATCTGTTTAAAAAAAAAGTTCATTGTAACCTGTACTATGGATTTTTCCAGTTTGTAATCAAGGCTTTGTTTTTGGGAGGAACGGTACTTTGTCTTATGAATTGGTGGCAATAATGAAAGATAAATATTTGTAATCAGACTGGGTGAGAGGAGATATTTTTCAATTTCAAAGAAATATTTTTAATCCATAATATAAAGGATATATGCCCTGCGTCTATTTGGAAAATCATGTTTAACTGTTGTAGTAATCCTAGTCCTTCTTCTGGAGATGTAATGGTGAAATTTGCTTGATAGACTTTGAGGATTGTTGATTGTATCCACTGGTATTTAATTCCTGCATTTAGGAGTGCTTTGGTAGTGCTTTGGAATGTTCATCTAGCTTGTAAAGATGCTTTAGATAGAATTTTAAAGGGGATATCCTGGACTTAAAAAAAAGTGCCTAAGCACAAACAGGCAGGTAGTTGCTACTTACCTGCCTGTTGTGCCTGGCGCTGTTCTCTGCCTCCAGAGAGCGGTCACGAACTTACACTGACATCACATCAACAGAGTGCCATTTTCTTTTCCAGTTGACAGGGTGGGACTACTGGGGTCATGTTGATTGACAGTCATCTCTGCTGCCTATTTGGAGGAAGCCGGCTGTCAATCAGCATGACGCAAGTAGTGCCCTGTTGATGTGGAGCAGCTGAATCTCTGGCAGGAGCGGTTAATGACCAGGTATAAACTAATCATTAGTTCCAAGTTCTTTCAGTTTGCCAGATCTGCTCCTATTAATGTTATCAAGTGATGATGTCAAACTTTGTGTACCCCCTAAGTAAAGGAGAGCTTTCTCAACCAAATCTCTTCAGAGCAATAGAATTTCCTTATTGAAAATGAGGAAGAGTAATTTCTTTTGCATAGTTCATCCCTACTACACTATTAGAATTATAATCCAGTTTTTTATGTGGTTTTGATGAAGGGGTTATTTGATTAGGTTTAGGATTTGTAACATGAGTAACCTGAAGTTTTGCCCCCTCTCCATGTGATCTACATATCTGTTTTAATAACAAAGTGCTCCCTCTCATCACAATCATCAGACTGACCGTCTGCTCTTGTAGCACCCCAGGTAACCAGTTGTTACAGTGATGTTGCCTTCCTTTTGGGGAGGGTAATATCATGCTTGGAGGCAAGAAGGATTCTCTTTACCAGGTAATGCACCCGCATTCAACACATTCCGAATCCAGGCCAGAAGGGGGAGCTCTGAACCCCGATTCAGGGGAGCCTTTCTCAGATAGATATATCATGGTCTGGAGGAGGAGTTTTTTCAGTTGGTCCTGGGAGACAAACAAGGCAGTTGGTGACAGACAGTGGACTGAGAAGGAAGTCTGGAAATGAGAGCAGACAATGGACCCGTGCAGCCAGGACTGAGCTGCAGCTCCAGGGAAGGAAGTGAACCCAAGGGGTTGAAAGTGGTGGAGCTACTGAGGAAAGGAGCACAGTGGAGAAGGAAAAAGGCTCAGTGGGGAACTGTGACCAGGCACCCTCAGAGCCAAAGCGCAGGAACAGTTCACCGAGAGCCCAAGGCTGTGTTGTATTCCAGGACACATAGCAGAACCGGAGGGCATAGGACTGTATGTTATTTACCCACACCATGACTGAAGGTGAAGCAGCACCTGAAGAGCCCAGGTCATGATAGAGACCCTATAAAAAAGGCACAATTTGCCCACCATACAGGTAACTGTCCCAGTGACAGGAGAGAGAGGACTTTGCCAGCAGCTACCGGCTGCAGGGACCTCGCACACTAGTGCGAGTAGGAAGGCTTACAGACTTCACCTGGGAGAGGGATTTGCTATTGCCTCCAGGCCAGCTGGGCCATGCCATCACTTGTTCCTGGTACCCTGGACTGTGGACTGCTACTGTCAGTAAACCAGGTAAAGACTTTAGAACTTTGTGTCCTCCACTTATTTGCTGGCATACATCATCCTTGCCCATACACCTTGGGAGCCCTGGGGACCCTGTTTCACCTGTGGGAAGCGTCACCATCTTGCGGCAATAACATCACCACAGAGAACCCCTTTAAGCAGCATCGATCCCCTCTGACCGAGAACCACAGGTGGCGTCATGAACACAAACTTTAATACAAAACCCTTTAAAAGACTTTCCCCTTTAAATGGGCACCCAGGGCCATGGACCGGGTTGCAGCTACTGTGACATCTCCTTTAAGTGCGACGGGACCCGGTACCGAGTACCCCACTGCCCAGGTGGGTGACTCACTCTCCTGACATGAGTGTTACAGCATGTGTTTTTATACAGCTGTCGCCCCTCTGCACTTAATCAATGATGCCAGTGCAAGGAGGTGAACAGAATTGTGGGTGAATCTTAATTTGCAATATACATATGCTTGACTTGATGACATTATAAATAAATTTGTCCTGGGCTTATAGCAACATAACAGGGCCAGGTAGAGAAATAAAAGTTACATATCCTGAAAGGGTTGCTCAAGCCCTATTGTGGAATACTATTAGTATACTACACAAAAATTACCTGACAGATTCCCTTTAATAGTAAACCAACCACATACATTTTTTACAGTTTACCTAAAACACAAGCAAACATTACCTCCACCACTATGGCCGGGGCGATGGGTACTTGGCTGGTACGTAGAATATGTGTTTTTTTCAAATGTGGTCACTGTGTCAACTGTAAATTTATGCGCCCTTGCAAATCAATAATCAGTGCGTCTGATGGCAGGGAATATTATCTGTGTGATTTCTCAAATTATAAAACTGGTGGCGTAGTATACTTAGCTACATGTGGGTGCCCCAAAAACTACATGGGGAAGATGCGGAGGGAGCTCAGAAGGAGGGTGGGGGAACATATTGGGGACATCAGGCATAAACGTGATACCCCCATCGCTAGACACATGAATGTGGTACATCATAGGAATGTGAGTGAAATCTCATTCAGTGTCATTGAATCATTTACCTCAAACCCTCGGGGTCGGAACTTTGATAGATTGTTGTTACAAAAAGAATGTGCTTGGATCCATGGCTTCAACTGTATCACCCCAAGAGGTTTAAATGAAAATACATCATATGCATGTTTCCTCTAGAGGGAACAACAAATTTCAATCTTCAATTCATAAGCTCAGTTGAAAATACTCTAATTACAACAAGGTTATGCGTGTGGAGCCTGTTTTGCTTTCTCCTGGAACTAGCAATTCTCTGCAGAGGGTCTTTTTTTTTACAATGAATACAATTTAGTCTTGCCATGATTAGCATATATGCCAATTTTTTTTTAATGGGATCCATGATTTGTTATGGAACATTATTCTATATCACTTACAGTTGTTTATTTATCTTAAATTATAGCTATTTTAACACCCATTGATCTCCTATAAGTATAAGTGTTTGCAATAATAATATGCCACAGTGGATTATTATCTTCCCCTTGGTTAGAAATGCCATATCCATCCATGCCTGCATGTTTATGGTAGGTTGTTGCGATCGTGCTTTGATGTGTGTAGTTGTGCACACACACCCTCACAATCTTTTGCCTGGTGCAGATTGACACTGCTATACATCCATTAATGCAAGGATAAGTAACTGGGAATCTGTCTTACTCTGAGGCATATCGTGGGCGATCTCATCTGTGGTGGTCTGACATGCGCAGAACACATGGCGCATATGTCAGTGCTCCATAACTGCACTGTTTGACCTGGTCCTTGGCAAAACGGCGGCCGAAATATGTCTGTACATTCGCAGTGTCATGTAGCATCCTGCCCCTCGGCAAGATGGCTTCTGGAGCATATCCGGACATGCGCAGTATGATTTCCATACACACTGGGACACCATGCACCATGAACGCCGACCTTCTTCCAGTCTGGTGATCTTCATGGATTTTAATCTACCATCAGCGGACCATCTAATTAATGCACAGTTGGAGCACACCAGTATGACCGCAATTTACAGAGTAAGTGGCGGACTTGTTAAACACTATGAATAATATACTCTGGGCCCCTATTTGTATAATGTGTCCTTTACCTCTATCGTTTTTAGGAGGGGTCTCCTTATTGGGGCAGCGCCCATTTAGGTTATCTATATCTAGTAGTGACATGGGTGGTCACCATGCAGCATCTGACTATCCAAGCCTCCTGATAAGCCAAATTGGTGAAACGCGGTGAGGCGTTTGTCTACAATACATCAGAAATGATAAGTACCACGTTGTTATAACTGGTATATATATATATATGTGTTACAGAATGGGATCACAGTCTTGTATCAGCACTGTGCCCATGCAGCCTGTCAGAGACTAAGGTTTATGGCCATAGGATTTGTCCCATGATGTCACATCCTTGGAAGATATTAGCTTATCTGCAGGGCTTGCTTTTAGGGTGAGCCGTTGATGAGTGGGGGCGCCATATCCGCTGAACAGTAAGGTGCCAACCCCCACAGTCAGGTAGGCTGAAAAAATCAGCAGGGAACAGTTATAGTGAGGTACTTGGTGTCTAATATGCACTTTTTTGCATTTTATGTTATTTTGTTATTCACCCTTTTTCACACTGCTCTATGGGTGCCGCTAATCAATTAGTTATAGATAGGCAATCACTGTCCTTTTCATTTTTTCCTGTCATGTCAGAATGGTGGTTCAAATGTATTACAGTATCCATAGCTGATAGACAGGAGATATAGGGACAGCCGCCATTGAGCAGGGGCGCCTATCTCATACATAGTTCTAGGGTGCCAACCTCCGCTGCAAGGCAGGGAAAATTAGCATTAACAGTGTGAGGGGTAGTTCTAGTTCAGCACGGTTGTTTGCATATTGATTGTCTGTTCAATGTTTTAAAGTGAACAATAAATATTAAGTTTTATCCATGATCTGTTAAGATA
The DNA here is from genome assembly GCF_051348905.1 of Ranitomeya variabilis. NCBI lineage: Eukaryota > Metazoa > Chordata > Amphibia > Anura > Dendrobatidae > Ranitomeya > Ranitomeya variabilis. The sequence continues at coordinate 1,013,739,959 of NC_135232.1, read as the reverse complement.
CAAGGTTTTTTTTTGTTTTTGCTCCACCACTATGTCCCATAATTTAAGGCATTGGGGTCGCTCAATGAGGAACTTAATGCCTAGGGTATTTGATCATCTACAGTACAATCTCTAACATGTAGGTCAGCAGGTTTCCTAAAATACATAACTTCTGTTTTTAACCCCTTAGTAACCAACAATACGTCTTTTTACTGATCTGGGATATAACAGACTAGCATCCCCTGATGGGTGATCATCCTGCAGCTGTCAGATGTACACTATAGCTGATAATTTGCTGCATTAGGCACACTCTATGTTGGCACCGACTACAGTCGTTTAACCCCTTAAATGCTTATGTCAATAGTGACTACGGCATCTAGATGGTTAACAGACTGTGAGGGCTCACTCTTTAACCCCATTGGCACCCTGAGATCTTGATTGCGTGGTCCTAGTGTTTGCAATGGGAATTCAAGACCAAATAATGGCCTTAAAGTCTGCTAGCTACAGTGGCCTGTTCAGACATTATCAGAATATAAATAAATCACTTTGAAACTGAACAGGTCCCTAAAAAATAGGTTTTCTAAATTTCTTTGAAAAAAATCAAAAATTATTGTTGCACTTTTAAACCTAAGAAATCATTTTACAAACGGTCCTGATGTAAAGTAGACAAGCGGGAAATGTTATTATAATTAAAATTTTTGTGTGGTATGACAATCTGGATTAATGGGATCAATCAAAAAATGTCAAATTTCTGATATTTTTAGAAACCTCTGGGATTTGATGAAGCGTTTCAGAGTTATTTTTACAAAAATTGACACTGGTCAGATTTTAAAAAATTGTCCCAGTCACTAAGGGGTTAAACATGTGGATAAATTTGAATGGTTGTCTAGCTATTTAATTGTTGCATTTGATGTTATTTAGATTCATGAATCACCCATGATTTGGCATTACCTGCATTAAAGTACCATTTGTATAGTTACAAATAATATTCCAATGAATTGAAAGGGCTTTTATTAATAACCACTAATTCAATAATTACCATTTATCTCATACCATTAATAGCATGTTATTTAAGCCATGGTGGAAATAACTACAAAGTGCTGGTATAGATCTTAAGTCTAAGGACTGGGACACAAATTCAGCATGAATATGGCACATTCGAATTCATGACTGAAAACATGAGCAAACTTTTATAAAATCGGGAAAAATCTGAAACATTTGGCAAAAAGTGTGGGAAAATATGTGAGTTGCCACAGAAGTATTTTCAGCACTACTGCTACAATAATGGTGGTGTATCATGAGCGTGAGGCACGTGTTTGATGAAGGGAGGGGATTGGCAGAGCTCAGAGGCACGGCGTGCTTGTAAACAGTAATTTTTTTTCCTATGTTTATGTGTGCATATGGCGGTTAGCGAATCAGGGTGCAGGAAACATCCACAATGTCCTGACACAACGGCTTGTGTCAGTGGCTGCTGAAATCACATGTCCCTCTCCAAAGAAAGAGCAGACATGTTGTTTTAGCGTGATTTTGTTACTGTAACAGTGCAGAGAGCCTGCTCCTCACTCTGGACTGTTAGCAGCTAGATTTTAGATAGTCAGCTAGGTGGTTGTTTCTTAAACAGATAGTGTAGCTAGGTAGTGTCCTGTGTGGCTGTGAAATCAACCTTCCAGCATTATTTATTTTCTTTTGCCATAACTGTGGTCAGCAGATAAATACAGCAGGGCTGATTTCATGCAAGTGTGTTTAGCACTGCTTCTATTGGGCTCCATGCACTAGTAGACCCTTCTAAACCTTATTTTTTCACTAGTTAGAAACAGCATGCCATATCCCACTTTGTCATTTAGTGTTATGGTGACATTGTTCTGTGAATTGAGCTGTTGTGCATGAAGAAATATTTTTGGGGGGCAGCTGCTAGCATGATTTGATTCACCATGCCATACCTTACCTTGTTATATAGCTGCGTTGAAATTACACAGTTTGTATAGCACTTTCACATTAAAAAAAAATAAAAAATTTTGTTGCTAAATGTGATACAGCCCACCGCATTCCATGTTGGCATTTTGTGGTGGTGATATGAAGCTGTCTGCAGACCTAGCTCACATTAAAAAAATATATATAATTTTTTTGTTGCAAAAGGTGATACAGCCTGCCTTATCCCATGTTGTAATTTTGTGGCGTGACATGAAACTGTCTGCAGACCTCACGCATATTAAAAAAAAATTCTGTTGGTTATTGTGATACAGCCCATCGTATCCCATGTTGTCATTTTGTGGCTGTGATATGAAGCTGTCTGCAGACCTCACTCACATTCAATTTTTTTTCTGTTGCTAAACATGGAGTCATTTTAATGTCATTTGGTGGCGTTGAAACTGTTCTGTGTGGATAACTGCTGCACATTACACATTTATTTGCTTTTCAAATGCTCTTCAGTAAATGGTGCTACGTAAACGAGTAATCATTTTAGGCTGTATACTGCTGGATCTCATACCTCCCATAGCTACCCTGTTAATGATCCTGTTGTACGTTCCCATTCCCTCCACCATCATGCCCCTTTTCCAGATCAATTCATCTAACGACACGTCACCCATATTTCTCTGGCAAGCCTACACCTTATCAGTAGGAACTGTAGGAAAGAGGGCGTTCCAGTGCCATGGACAATCTTCTAGATTATACAGGCCTCATTCACACAAAAAAATTATTTTATGTTACTAGCATGATACAGAAGGGGAGATCCCAGTTTGAAATTGTTTTGAGCATATAGTCAATGTTATACAGGCCTCATCAACAGGCCAAAAGAAATTCTTCAGCTACTAATGTAATACAGTAGGGGACATCTCACTTTGAAATTGTTGGATAATGTAGTCAATGTTATACAGGCCTCATCGACAGGCACCCAAAAATTCTTCTGTTGCTAATGTAATACAGTAGGGGACATCTCACTTAGAAATTGTTTATAGAATCAAGTCAATGTTATACAGGACTCATCCACAAGCCCAAAAAAATGATGTTGGTTACTTAAAAAATTGTTTGGAGCATATCTTCTTTGTCATCCAGCCCTTATCAACACTTAAACAATTCTTTCTTCTGTTACTAATGTCATACAGCAGGGGACATTTCACTTTGAATTTTTTTGGAGCAGATTTTCTTTGTCATACAGGCCTCATCCACACTGAAGCAATTCTTTCTTCTGTGACTATCGTGATTCATCATGCTATATTTCACCATCTCAATTTATACCACTGAAATTTACCTGTGTGCAGAGGTGGTGCAGAGTAAAAAATCTAATTTTTAGTTGCTAATAATGTGCTCCTAGCACAATATCCCATCAATATGACTAGGAAAAAATGAGGTTGTGGTGAAAGGGAGATTAGGTTTGGTGTTCGATGTGTATGTGGGGTATGTGGGGTAGGTGTTAATGTTTCTGAAAGCACTAGTGAAACAACACTGTAACGTCCTATCCAAAGACAACTGACAACTTCAATTACTGGATGTTGTAGTTTTTAGTGTGCTGCATTGTTCTCACGTAATTGTAATCTCTGATATCTTTAGTGGGGCTTCTGTGCTTGCTGTTGCTTTTGCTGCTGCTGGAGATGTTAAATAACTTGTTGAAATGTGAAGACTCCTGGTTGGGTGTCCATTTGCTGGGTTGGGCGTAGTGGAAGACCTGTTGGTCCCTATTAGACTATTTCTACTGTGGTGAAATTGATGTCACTTTGTTGGTGTCTGTCAATAAATGTTTGTAAATGAGTAGACTTCTGGTTGTGTGTTGCCAGAAGCAGTAGGCCTCTGACACCGGCAGTTCTCCACTCTCTGAGTCAACTACCCATGTTACTATCTTTACATTTTTCTGACAATAGTAATCTACGAAACTGAGTGTGTCTGAGCATCAATTTCTATTTTTTTTCTTTTATGACTTGTATAGCGCCAGTAATTCAACATTTGCTTTAGAGACATATACAGACATTACTGGCACTCACAAACACAGATAGAACATGCAAACTCTTTGTAGATGCTGTTAGCTGTTAGTGTTGGAACACAGGTCTCCAGCATTGAAATGCTGCTAGTGTTTTTGCGTTGACGACTGAACGTTTCTGAGGTTGGAAGGCTATCACAGCGGTACAAACTGTGTGCCTCACTGCTGTCTTGGGGAAAACCACTGTCAAGATAGTCTTCCAGCATGTTTTGATACTACAGCACAGGCACGTCCCTTTTCCCGGGCGGAAGCAACTGGCAACATTTACTTTTGCATTATTGATAGAACACACTGGCAGTTCAGTAGTCAGCACTGTCTCGAATTATAATTATTTGGGTAACAATCATGTTGCAGATAGTGCTGCCAGATGGCACTCATGGGTCGGTCTCTTTCATGAAGTCCAACTCCACAGTGTCTTGGTGGTGGGGTAACACTCAAGCTTTCTTCCTCCATCCCCTCCTGACCACCACGGACAACATAGAGGGAATCATTATCGTCTTCATCTCTTAACTGTTGCACGTCCATCACCTCTTCCTTCTCGTCATTTTCATGGTCCTTTTCCATTTGTTCCACCCATGGCAACCGCCTGTGACACAACAGACCTGCACTTATAGATATTGTTAATCCTAAAGGAATCCTTCTTTGCCTCTTCCCCCTGGACCACCACCATCACCTCCTCATCTCGAATATTTAAAGTGTGCTCCAGCATGTAGATGACAGTAAGGGTATTTGTCCACGTTCAGGATTGCATCAGGATTTGGTCAGGATTTTTCATCAGTATTTGTAAGCCAAAACCAGGAATGGGTTATAAATCCAAAAGTGGAGCATATGTTTCTATTATACTTTTCCTCTAATTGTTCCAGTCCTGGTTTTGGCTAACAAATACTGATGAAAAATCCTGACCAAATCCTGATGCAATCCTGAACGTGGACACATACCCTTATAGTGATGCTGATGATGGCATATTCACTGCTAACCATCTTAATAGCCATTAAGAAAACATGCAGAAGGGTGCTGAGGTCCTTCATCTGTGTCCACCATGCAAGTGTGAATTGCACCACATCCATACTGCGTTGTGCCAATAAAATCTTGACCCATAAGAAACGTGAGAATCTCATTTCATGCAGGAAGGGAAATTCTTCTGTTGATTCATGCAACAATTCAAGAAAAAAACCTTTTGTTTGCTTCCAATTTAGTTCTCAGTTCAGTCAAATAAAGGGGATTATCAACAGATTTCTTCCAATCTTGCATGAGGATGAGAGTTTAGCCATGATTCTGGACACAGGCATTAATATAGTGTCCAGGAGGGCCCCCACTATTGGTAATAGAATTTCTCCCAGTATGTACTGCACTAATACTAAGAGAGATGAAACCTGGCTGCAATGTAAAGGTTTTTACAAATGTGGTTTTAACTACTGTAAAACTTGCGCCCATGCTCTTGTCACCAAATCTTTTAATAATTCTGACAGTTCGAAAACATTCAACATAAAACAATATATTAATTGTAACACCACATTTGTAGTATATAAGATTGATTGTACTGCGTGCCAGCTTTCTTATGTTGGATGTACCTCGTGCAAGCTGAAGGTTCATATTACCAAACATTTATACGATATAGTAAATACAAATAATTCAACACGTAGTGCGTCAGCAGTGTCTAAACATTTCATTTTGCAGCATGGCCGTAGCACAAAGTTTTTTCAGGTTTATGGTATCGAACGTGTCAATAGACCCTTTCGGGGAGGTGACGTCAGGCAGCGTCTCCTCACTCGTGAAGCTTTTTGGATGTATTATTTAAATACTTGTTCTCCTGCAGGATTGAATAAACATAATGAACTGATGCATTATTATTTGTATTTGATTGTATAGTCCATCATGTTTTTAACATGTATGTTAAGTATTTTTTGTATTTGTTATTTGCATTTCTATTTGGTTTAAATGTTCAGGACCTGTGATGGGTCATGTGATCCATTGCTGATACCTTATGCGCTGTGAGTCTCTCTATATTGTTGATATGTACTTACATTTATAGCTTGGATAAAGATCCTTTCGAATCGAAAGGCATCGCTTGTTTTCCTGTTTGCCGTTGGAGAGCTGTACAGTCACCATTTTTAACAGGATTTAATAAAGTTACAAAGCCTGAATTTTATTGTGGAGCTGGAACTAGTTTTTCTTTTTCCTTGCGTTGTGCCAGGCTATGAAAAATTGTGGTAAATTTCTGCACTGCTGAATCACTACGCGTTTCAGAGTTCAAGACTCCTTCATCTTCACCACAGGAACACCTTGTATTGTATTGTATTGTCTGGCTGGTCCTTCCTGGACTTGTGGATCTGATGCAGCGAATTCTTTCAATGCTTCAACTCAGCTACATCTGGTGAGTGCAATCTTATGGATTAACCTTTTAACCTTCTCAGATAAGACACTATTTGTGCTTTTTCCTTCAACAGTTTTCATAGGCTATGAAAAATGTCATGTTGCACCAGGTATTGGCGGTGCTGCCAAAGTCGCAGAAACATGTGCAGAGTTTAATTCCATGGTGTGGTCACATTGCATATCAACCGGTTAACCGGTAGCCCGAAAGATCTCTATACCAACTGAAGTGGAATGGTGGAAGCCAGCACACAATGACAGTGGTTTCTGCAGCAGCTCATCCAGGCTGGGACAGTGGCGGAGGAATTGCTGTACCAGCAGGTTGAGGATGCATGCAAAGTCATGTGTGTAAGGTTGGCTTGACATAGGTCCGCCACCATGTTTGAATCGTTAATGCACACAGCCTCCCCTGACTCCAGGTTGAATGTAGACAGCAATTGCTCAAACTCGGCATGGGTAGCTGTGCACCACTGTTGATTTCTATGACTGAGCGCTCCAAGGCATATTAATGTAAAAACTGTGCATCAAAAAACAGAGGGACTGCCTAGATCAGTGGCAAAGCTTCAAAAAACCAATAAATGCATCAAAAATAGAAAAGAGAAGCAAATAGCTATAAAATAGCCATAAATGACAAGATTTTATTGAGACAATTATAAAAAAACAATTAAGTAAGAATAGAATATGAAATGTAAAAAGTGGGGATAGGACTATACACAAAAGAACCACCTAGAAAGGTAATAAATTATAATAGTGCCAGACATACATGATTTTAATAGGTATTATAGTTAGCAAAAGTGTATCATAGCCTGGGTTTATTATGCTTAAGAAGAAAAAAGGTTTAGGAGAGCCCAAAAAAGGCTTCTCAGAACATTATTTAAACCCAAAAATAAAGGAAAATGACGGTATGCAAATGGAAGATGACAGTATGCAAATGGCAGTTGTATCAGATGTTTTCCAATATATGTGTATCCACAGGTGAAAAATCCACAATAAAGGAGCCTTTTAAAAAATTTCTGTCGTGTGAACCTTGCCTAAATAAGGAGGTCTGCTACGCAAATAAGACCAAGTGGCCCAGTAAATAAATAAATAGTATCCTGAATGGTGCAGCAAACCAGATATGAAGCGGCCCAATTATGGCATTAAATTAAGCATTACAAAAGAGTATACTGAGTCATTACCTTCAGGTGGTTGTGGAGCCCTGATATGCGTTTCGCGTATAGCTTTGTCTAAGGGGAACTTAGCATACCATCATTTTCCTTTACTTTTGCGTTTAAGTAATGTTCTGAGAAGCCTTTTTTGGGCTCTCCTAAACCTTTTTTCTGCTTAAGCATAATAAACCTAGGATATGATACACTTTTGCTAATTATAATACCTATTAAAACCATGTATATGGCACTATTATAATGTATTTCATTTCTAGGTGGTTCTTTTTTGTATAGTCCTATCCCCATTTTTTACATTTCATATTCTATTCTTACTGAATTGTTTTATATAATTGTCTCAATAAAATCTTGTTATTTTATGGCTATTTGCTTCTCTGTTCTATTTTTGATGCATTTAATGTAAAAACTGCTTGATTGCAGTGAGCCCTGATTGTGCAGTATGGAGCTGGGGGATTCTCTATGCAGTGATGGAACGTGTGTTTCATCAAGGCATGGGTTGAGGGCGAAGGTGGAGGCCCAAGAGGAGGTGGAGGAGGCAGAAGCACTGGAGGAACTGTTACATACAGAGGTTTGTTCCGCAAGGCCTGGGGATTCCAAGACTTGGTGTCTAGTGACACCTTGGTGTTTACTGCTTTAGTTCTACATCCCCTGGTGTGTACTAGTTTAGTTCTACAATCCAAGCTATTTAGTAGTTTAGTTCCCCAAACCCTGTTGTCTATTAAGTTCTCCATTCTTTGGTGTGTATTTCTTTCATTCTACAATCATAGTTGTTTAGTAGTTTAGTTAGCCAACCCCTGTCGTCTATTACTTTAGTTCTCCATGTTCTGGTGTTAATTTGTTTTGTTCTGCAATCAGAGCTGTTTAGTAGTTTAGTTCTCCAACCCCTGTTGTCTTTTAGTTTAGTTATCCATCTCATCGTGTGTAGTGGTTTAATTCTACAACCCTACCTGTTTAGTAGTTTAGTTTTCCACCCTCTGTTGTCTAGTAGTTTAGTTACCCATCATATGGTGTGTAGTGGTTTATTATTTTGGGGATTGCAAGACTTGTGGAGTAGCAAATTCCCCAACTGCCCCCACAGCCACCAGAGTCACCCAGTGCCCAGTCATTGAGATGTAACTCCCCTGTACATGCTTGCTTGTCTATGTGTCAATGTTGAAATGCACCCTGGTAGATATAAAATTTTTCAGGGAACGGGTGAGGTTGTCTGGGACTTGCTGCTGTAGCACAGGCCCATCTTTCTCAGAGAAGTAATGGTGGCTGGGCAACTGGTACTGGGGGACAGCGATGGCCATCAGATGTCAGAAACAGCTGGATGAAGCAGCATCTGCATGCTATAGAATCTGTCAGCACTACATTGACAGAAAGACTTGCTGATCATGCAGTGTGCAGGCACTGTGAGGGCTGTCAGCCCTCTGTCAGCTTCCGAAATGCTGTTCAATCACAGTATATTGTCATTAAAGTTTCCATGACCAGTCAGTGTCCACTCCTGGCACCTAGTGCCGGGTGTCAGCTGTCAGATTCAGCTGACACCTGGCGGCAATCTCCCACACATACCCCGTAACCCCGATTGTGATGACATAATGATCCGTCCATGGTAAAATTGGCCCAGGTCACATGGACAGATCATTATGTCCAATGTCAGAAAGGGGTTAAAAATCCACATGGTAAGCCCTGCTTGTTTGTCACAATGGTGAAGACAAAGCAGCTGTCTGAGAATATCGAACTGCTATTATTAGCAATCACAAGCCATCCAAAGGGCATAAGGCCATTTCCAAAAAACTTTGTATCACAGTTTCAACAGTGCACGATGTTATTAAGAAGTATGCCAAGCATGGTACCATGAATAGTGTTGAGCATTCCGATACCGCAAGTATCAGGTATCGGCCGATATTTGCGGTATTGGAATTCCGATACCGAGATCCGATACTTTTGAGATATCGGGAATCGGTATCGGGATCGATATTAATGTGTAAAATAAAGAATAAAAATAAAAAATATTGATATACTCCCCTCTCCGACGCAGCCTGATGTAACCGGCAGCTTCCGTTCCTCAGAATGAGCGCTTCAAAGACCTTAGATGACATCGCGGCCTGTGATTGGTCGCCTGAGCGGTCACGTGACCGCGACGCGACCAATCACAAGCCGCGACGTCATCTAAGGTCTTTCAAGCGCTTGAAAGACCTTAGATGACGTCGGGGCTTGTGATTGGTCGCGTCGCGATCACGTGACCGCTCACGCAACCAATCACAGGCCGTGACGTCATCTAAGGTCTTTGAAGCGCTCATTCTGAGGAACGGAAGCTGCCGGTTACATCGGGCTGCGTCGGAGAGGTGAGTATATCAATATTTTTTATTTTTATTCTTTATTTTACACATTAATATGGATTCCAGGGCCTGAAGGAGAGTTTCCTCTCCTTCAGACCCTGGGAACCATACAGGATACCTTCCGATACTTGGTGTCCCATTGACTTGTATTGGTATCGGGTATCGGTATCGGCGATATCCGATACTTTTCAGGTATCGGCCGATACTATCCGATACCGATACTTTCAAGTATTGGACGGTATCGCTCAACACTAACCATGAATAATATCCCTGGACATGTCAAAATAGGAAAATTGACAAGTGATGTCTGTGAAAGTTGGTGTGAATTAAATGGTGGAAAAAACACCATGTCAAACATCGATAGACCTGAAGGCCAACATGGAATAGTCTTGGGTCATGATTTCAACAAGGACCATACGCCACACACTAAACCAAGCAGAACTTTAAGGGTGAAGGTCAAGAAAGAAATCATTGCTGATGAAAAGACATAAAAAGGAACCACTGATCTTTGCTAAAGATTACCTTGGAAAACCACCATCTTTCTAGGAAATGTTCTATGGGCAGATGAAACAAAAATAAAGCTTTTGGAAATGCAAAGCAACAGTTTGTTTACAGATGGCTCAATGAAGCTTACAAGGAAAAGAACACCCTACCAACAGTTAACCTCTTTACGACATCGGGAGTAATAGTACTTCGATGTCAGACACCCTTCCTTCGATGTGGGCTCCGGTATTGAGCCCACATCTTTCCTGACACATGTCAGCTGTTTTGCGATCCACCTGCTGCTATAAGCCCATTAAATGCCGCTGTTAAACACTGACAGAGGCATTTAACATGCACTTCCAGAAATCGCGCTGTAAATGCACCTATTGCTGACCCCGTCACGTGATCGCAGGTCAATGATGGGTTGGCATGACAACCAGAGATCTCTTTGGCCTTTACTGCTAGATTGCTTTGAGAACTGCCCAGTGGTCGGCGCTCATAGCAAGTGAGGTATTCTGCTACATACAGGTGATCTGATCATCGCCTGTATGTAGCAGACCCGATTGGGTTATGGCAGCTTTTAGTCTCCCATGGAGACTATTGAAGCATGCCAAAAGTGAAAAAAAAATGTTTTAAAAATATATAAAAAATAAAAAATCACCCCCCTTTTGTCCCTTTCAAAATAAGACAATAAAAAAATCAAACCTACACATATTTGGTATCACCACGTTCAGAATCGCCCAATCTATCAATGAAAAAAGGATTAACCTGATCGCAAAACGGCTTAGCGAGAAAAAATTTAAAACGCCAGAATTACGTTTTTTGGTCTCTGTGACATTGCATTAAAATGAAATAATGTGCAATCAAAAGATCATATCTACACCAAAATGGTATAATTAAACATGTCAGCTCAGCATGCAAACAATAAGCCCTTGCCCAACCCGAGATAACAAAAAATGGAGACGCTATGTGTATCGGAAAATGGCGCTTTTTTTTTAAACAAAGTTTGTAATTTCTTTTCACCACATACATTAAGAAGAATCTACATATGTTTGGTGTCTATGAAGTCGTAATAACTTGGAAAATCATAATGACAGATCAGTTTTAGCATTTAGTGAAGCTGGTAAAAAAGCAAAACAAAAAACATCTTTGGGATTGCACTTTTTTTGCAATTTCACTACACTTGGATTTTTTTCCTGCTTTCCAGTGCATGATATGTTAAAACTAATGGTGTCTATCAAAAGTACAATTCGTCCCACAAAAAAACAACCCCTTACATGGCCATATTTATGGAAAAATAAAAAAGTTACAGCTCTGGGAAGAAGGGGAGCAAGAAACGAAAACCCAAAACTGAAAATACCTCCGGTCATGATGGGTTTAAGCAAGGTGGAGAATCCATAATGCTGTGGTGTTCTTTTGCTGCATCTGGTATTGGAGGCCTTGACCATATCACAAAAATCATGAAATCATAGAATTATCAAGAGATTTTAGAGCAAAATGTCCTACCCAGTGTAAGAAAACTTGGTTTGAGCTAAAGATCACAGGTCCTCCAGCAACACAATGACATAAACACACATGCAAAAATACACAGGCATGGTTGAAAAAGAGAAAATGTATTGTTTTAAAATGACCAGCAATGAGTCCTGACCTCAGTCCCATTGGAAATCTTTGGGGTGAGCTGAAATCTGGCTTTGGGAAAAAGAACCCTGCAAGCATTCCACGCATGTGGGGTCAGGCACGTGAATCCCTGCAGCAAAGCATCACGCAACTAAGCATACAGATGCCACAGTTATTTCAATGGCAGTTAGTCACGGATGGAGTCAGGACCCCACTCTATGGATCTGTCTCTTTTGGGTATGTCTGCTGAATAAGCACTTCTAATTACTTGGACCTAGCTTTTCTATTAACCCATCTTACTCCTTCACAATGTTTACATATGCCCTTACAGTGTTTGCTCCACTAATCCTCTCTCTCCTTCGCTATCCACAAACCACAGCACCCTCTAACCAAATAATCATCTCCACTGCACTCTTACCTCTCCACCTATCCTCCTCTGCTGACCTGCTCCTCAACCTCAAATCTGTCCTAATAAAGCACAAAACAAGCCTGCCACTCTCCTTCTCCCACCTGCTCTCCCTTTCTCTGCTTCTCCTCTCTGCTGGAGACATATCTCCCAACTGTGGCCCCCCACAGCTCATACCTCCCATGAGGGTATGTGCACACGTCACGATTTCTTGCAGAAATTTCCTGAAGAAAACCGGAAATTTTCTGCAAGAAATCTGCATGTTTCTTTTTGCATTTTTTTCCAGTTTTTTTCCCGTTTTTTTTTTAGCATTTTGCAAGCGTAATTAGCTTGCAGAATGCTAAAGTTTTCCAAGCGATCTGTAGCATCGCTTGGAAAACTGATTGACAGCTTGGTCACACTTGTCAAACATAGTGTTTGACAAGTGTGACCAACTTTTTACTATAGATGCTTCCTATGCAGCATCAATAGTACAAGATAGAATGTTAAAAATAATAAAAAAATAAAAAAAATGGTTATACTCACCTTCTGCAGACAGACGATCTCCTCAGCGGCTTCCGTTCCTGTAGATGGTGTGTGTGCAGGACCTTCGATGACGTCACGGTCACGTGACCATGACGTCATCACGGTCATGTGAACACAACGTCATCGCAGGTCCTTCACACACACCAGCTATAGGAACGGAAGCGGTAGCGTGCACCGCTGAGAGGCGGGAAGACTGCGGGGGCCATCGAAGGTGAGTATATGACTATTTTTTATTTTAATTCTTTTTTTTTACCAATTATATGGTGCCCAGTCCGTGGAGGAGAGTCTCCTCTCCTCCACCCTGGGTACCAACCGCACATGATCTGCTTACTTCCTGCATGGTGTGCATAGCCCCATGCGGAAAGTAAGCAGATCAATGCATTCCTAGGTGTGCGGAATCCCCGCAATTCCGCAAATTTAATGAACATGTTGCTTTTTTTTCCGCGATGCGATTTTTTCGTGGAAAAAAATGCAACATTTGCACAAGATATGCAGAATACACAGAAAATAGTGGGAGGCATATGTAAGCGTTTTTTTCGCGTTTTTTTCACATTTTTATCATGTTTTTATAGCGAAAAAAACCCAAAAAATACTGAACGTGTGCACATGGCCTCACTCTCCCCTCCTATCTCTCCCTAACTAATACGAACTACCGCAATCTTTCCAACATAAAACCCGTGCCCCTAACGCCCACTCCCCTGCTCCCTCTCTCTGGAGCACTCTGGAATGCCCGCTCAATCTCCAATAAGCTTCATGCGATTCATGACCTTTTTCTCTCTCACAAGCTTGCCTTCCTTGGCCTCACAGAAACATGGCTAACACCCTCTGACACCGCCTCCCCTGCTGCGCTGTGTTATGGTGGCCTCCACTTCACCCACACCCCTCGCCCTGGCAACAGACATGGTGAAGGAGTGGGTCTTCTCTTTTCTTCTAACTGCACCTTTAACCCAATTCCACCTCTACCCTCCCTTATCCTCCCTTCTTTTGAAGTCCACTCTGTCCGCATCTACTCTCCCTCCAACCTCCAAGTGGCTGTCATATACCAACCTCCAGGCCAAGCCATTGCCTTTATTGACCAATACTCCACTTGGCTTCTTCACTTTCTCTCTGCTAACATTCCCACCATCATCATGGGGACTTCAACATCCCCACTGATACCCCTCAGTCAACAGCCTCCAAACTTCTGTCCCTTACTTCATCTTTTGGACTTACTCAGTGGTCCTCCGCTGCCACCCACACAGACGGACATACATTAGACCTGGTCTTTACCCGACTCTGCTCTCTATCTAAATTCACCACCTCCCCTCTCCCTCTATTTGACCACCATCTGCTCACTTTCTCATCGCTGTCCTCCTCACCAGTCACCCATTTCCAGCAACATGCGCAACCCCCAGAAGCCCTGCACACCTAGACTTCCACACGCTCTCTGACTCTATCCTACCACTGACATCCATATACTCACTCCACGACACAGACACTGCTTTCTAAAATGCCACTCTCGCATCAGCTATTGACACAGTCGCCCCTCTCATTCATGGCAGAGTGCGACATATCAATAGACAACCCTGGCACAATAACACCACTAAAAAGCTCCAGAAACTGTCCAGGGTTGCAGAGCGGCATTGTAAGAAAAGACATTCGCAAGATGACTTCACTGCATTCAAACAGGCAACACTCGCTTTTAAATCTGCTCTCACCTCTGCTAACAGGCCTACTTCACAACCCTCATATCCTCCCTATCCTACTACCCCAAACAGTTATTCAAAACCTTTAATTCCCTCCTCTGCCCCCACTGCCCCCTCCAACCTCCCTCATCTATGCTGAGGACTTTGCCACACACTTTAAAAAAGATCGACCAAACAAGGCAAGTCTTCATTGTTCAACCACCACAACCCCTTTGTATAGCAGACCAATGCCCAAACCCCATAACTTCCCTCTCCAAGATCACTGAAGGGGGTCTTTATTGTCTCCTCTCCAAATCGCACCTCACCATCTGTGCTCTTGACCCCTTCAAATCCCACCTCCTCCCCAAACTCACCACCGCACTTATCTCATCCGTAACCCACCTCTTCAACCTATCACTATCTTCTGGCACCTTCCCTTCTGCTTTCAAACATGCCACAATCATGCCTATCCTTAAAAAGCCAACCCTCGACCCAACAGCTATGTCCCTCGACCCAACAGATATCGCCCAATATCGCTGCTCCCATTAGCTTCCAAACTCCTGGAGCAGCACGTCCACGCTGAACTTTCCTCCAACCTCTCATCTAACTTGCTCTTTGACAATCTACAATCTGGTTTCCACCCCATCACTCAACTGAGACAGCCCTGACCAAAATCACTAATTGCCTACTTAGAGCCAAAGCTAACGGACAATACTCTGTACTCCTCCTTCTAGACCTGTCCTCTGCTTTTGACACAGTTGATCACTGCCTCCTACTACAGATCTTCTCCTCCTTTGGCATCAAAGACCTCACCCTATCCTGGATCTCCTCATACCTTTCCAACCACACATTCAGCGTCTCCCACTCCCACATTACCTCCTCATCCCACCCTCTCTCTGTTGGAGTCCCCCAAGGCTCTGTTCTAGGACCCCTACTTTTCTCAATCTAGACACTTGGCCTGGGACAACTCATAAAGTCCCATGGATTCCAGTACCACCTTTATGCTGATGACACTCAGATCTACCTTTCTGGACCAGACATCACCTCTCTGAGTGTCTATCAGCCATATCCTCCTTCTCCTCTCGCTTTCTCAAACTCAATGTGGACAAATCTGAACTCATCATCTTTCCTCCATCTCATAGATCTTCCATACCTGACCTATCTATCACAATTAACGACATCACGCTTTCCCCCATACCGGAAGTCCCCTGCCTCGGGGTAACTCTTGACTCTGCTCTGTCCTTCAAACCGCACATCCAAGCTCGCTCCACCTCCTGTCGCCTCCAGCTCAAAAATATCTCCAGAATCCATCCTTTCCTCAACCATCAATCTACTAAAATGCTTGTGCATGCCCTCATCATCTCCCGCCTTGACTACTGCAACCTCCTTTTCTGTGGCCTCCCTGCTAACACCCTTGCACCTCTCCAGTCCATCCTTAACTCTGCTGCCTGACTAATTCATCTCTCTCCTCACTACTCCTCCACTTCCCCACTTTGCAAATCTCTTCACTGGCTCCCATTCCCTCAGCGTATCCAGTTCAAATTACTAATACTGACCTACAAAGCCATCCATAACCTGTCTCCTCCATATATCTCTGAACTAATCTCCCTATATCTTCCCTAACGTAATCTCCAGTCCTCCCAAGACCTTATTTTCTCCTCCACACTTATCCGCTCCTCACCCAACCGCTTCCAAGACTTCTCCAGAATATCCCCCATCCTCTGGAATTCTTTGCCCCAACACATCTGACTATCAACCACATTCGGATCCTTCAGACAGAACCTGAAAACCTACCTCTTCAGGAAAGCCTACAGCCTGCAATGACCCCGCTGCCTCCTCACCACTACTGAAGCTACCGCCTCACCAACACCGGTGCTCCTACAACCCTCAACCTATTGTCTCCATCCCCACCATCCTGTAGAATGTAAGCCCGCAAGGGCAGGGTCCTTGCCCCTCTATATCAGTCTGTCATTGTTAGTTCGCTTACTGTAAGTGATATCTGTAATTTGTATGTAACCCCTTGTCATGTACAGCACCACAGAATTAATGGTGCTATATAAATAAATAATAATAATAACATTCAACAGCTTGAACAAACAGCAAAGTTAGAGTGGGAGAAAATATCAGCTAAGAAGTGCAAGAAGCTTATAGATGGCTACAAAAAATGTTTGGAGGCAGTCATCAATGTTAAAGTATTAATTAGGGGTGCCTTTATTGCTGCACATGCTGTTTATTCTGTTTCTCCTTTGAAATTGCAACATGTAAGTTGAAAAACAATGTTTTATTGTTGTATTACTTTGGACCACTAATTAAAAAATCTTGAGGATATAACTTTGGTATATTTCCATTTATTTCTGAAGATATTTTACAGTTTATGAACAAATGAAGGGGTGCCAAAAATGGTGAGCAGCACTGTAAATACTCTTTTCATGTCAGTATGAAGCAGACTTTGACTAAGGGCAATTTTCTTCCAGAAAAGCGTCAGTGAATTCATTATGCCAATTATTTTATCACAGTATTTTTAATATGAATACCCAACAAATAAAAGTGATTCTAAAGTATTGTGCCGCCTCCCCTATACTCTTTTCATTCCTGTTATTCACATTATCATGACAAAAGCCTTTGTGATTTTTTTTTAAATGTTAACTGTCTATTATGCAATAATTTAACTGCTTGTTTACTCTACTTTTGCTGGAAAAGTACAGTAAGTCTTTTTTTTTACGCTTTTTTCATAATTAATAGGTTCTAGGATGTGGTTGTATAATAACAATTGAGATAGCTTTCTATTGAATATTATACATGAAGATCACACTGCAAACTCAACAAACAAAATAAATATTAACAAAAGAAGTGCTCTAAAGATAATTTCACTGAAATTAATGGACGATACAGAAATATAAAAACTATCATTAACAATCTACGTGAAAAACAGTGATTTTACTTGTTAAAAATGTATTGTGTTTTCAGCTATCAGTATGGTCTCCTTTTACTTTGAATGTAGGTAAAACACTTTGGATATTTCATTTTCCTTTGAATACAATGTAAAAACCTCTGGGAGATAATCTAATGGTTCCAATTATATAACATGGAAGTAGATAAAACAACAGCTAATTGAAATACATAAATATTGATGTCAATTAGCTAAGAATTAAATGCACAGTTAAAAAGGTAAGTGCACAAGAGAATTAAATGGTTGAGCAGAATTATCTTTTGGAAAATGCAATGAATTAGTGTATCATTCCACAAAGACTGCATAATACATGCATCATTACAAAATGATTTTTAGTCGGTGAAGATATAATATTTAGATTACCCACCACAGTGAAAAAAGACTTCCTAATGACATAGATCATTATCCAGAAATTCTCAGATATGCTTTGGGATTTCATTCAATTAAAGGAGATATGTCCTAAAAGTAATAAGAAATTGAAAGTCTTATAAAATAAGAATAAAATAAAATTGAACGCACAACACAAGAGACAAAATCTGCTTCAATTTAGGATAAAGCAATTTAAAATTGGATAACTTAATGAAGCTAACTATAATTTAATCATCTGAATAATAGCAATGTGGATAGTCATAGTTTAAAACCACCTGCAGTAACAACTGGTAGTAAAACGTAAATTGAAAATTTTCAGAACCACAAGTGATTAGTATCAATGAAGCATGGGATCTCTGTTTTATGCTTGAAAATTAAATAGAAAATTGAGTTGATATCAGCTTCTCTGGGAGAAGATTTTGCTTTTCAAAGCAGAAATTTCATCTCTTCAACTTATTAGAATATCATCCTTCATTTTTAATTCATGACAGAACTTAATTTTGCAGGAAAATGGCACAATGCCGTTTTTTTCCTGCAAAATATTACAAGAGTCATAAAGGTTTGCGTCTTCTTAGTATTACATGGTAATAAATCCTTAACCTATGCATAGAGGACATGTGGAGAAAAAGGTTGACTAGGTTTATGGTTTCATGCAGACATTTCAAAATTTCGCGATTGGTCAAAACATAAGAGACATATTATTTTATTACATTTATAGGTGCATTATCTGAAAACAACTACTTATTTTACTTTTCAAAAAAATGTTTAAAAATAGCAAAAGATAGTCTATTTTTAGCATAGAAAACAATACATCTTTCAAAGATTACTTTTTTTTTTACTGTGAAATGTTTAATCATCAATGTTGCTTTTTATTTCGAAATTGGAGCATGCTTGCTTACGCTCATTTTTGTCAATTTATTAAATATGCCGCAATACATTGCACTTTTTATACATAGTGAAGGTTATATCTCTCATAATGTTCCTGATACTATCCTTAGTTGTACAGGAGTAGGGTTAGTGGTCTTGGGATTTAAAGCGATTACCAGTCAAATAATATGTACTTTAGAGTTATGTAGATGTTTATGACATTATAAACAAGCATATCAGTTTATTATATTTCATCTATATTGAATGATTTCAGATATAACATTGGCAATTCCAAATACTCTAATATGGTTATAATAACAGCGCACATGTAATTCTACACATTTTAAAAGCAGCTCAGTCATGTGAATATGTTCCCTCTAAATAAAGACAAAATATTATAGGGACAGGCATATTTACTCTTAAAGGGGTATTCCCATCTCCAAGATCCCATCCCAATATGCAGCAGGTGTAATAATAATAATAATATTAGCAAATACCTCCAATTAGAAATGTAGTATAGTTATTCTGATTAGCTATGTCACTTACTTCATGTGCAGGACGTTGTAGTAGTTTAAGTATCCATAGTTACAACCACTTATATAATTATACTTAGTTAGCTGTTAGTGATTGTAGCCTTGAATACCTGAGCAACTGCACATGGGATAAGCGATATAGTGAATCAGAAGAACTATACGACATTTATAATTGGAGGTATTTGCTAATGTTATTATTATTACACCCACTACATATTGGGATAGGATCTTGGAGATGGAAATATCCCTTTAAGCCAAAATGAAGCAAAATATTGGTGAACAGAAGTTAGAAAACAATGGAGCACGGTTATAGTTTGGGTATGTAAATCTCCACACCTCTCCCCACCTCTGTCTACAGTAAATGTCAGCTAGCTGCTGTGTATGCAAATATTGTGAAGGGGTGAAGATTAGGAAAATCATATGCTTTGTGTCACTTGTTGCTGTGTCCCTCGCCAGTCTGACATCTTCGCTTCTTCCGATCAGATGGAATGTGAATGATGCAGCTGATCAGTAGTTGCAGATTGGCTGAAACTGTCACGTGAATATCACACCACATGTTGATGCCGGCAGACTCCACTGATTGTGGAGGAGCGGTACTAGTCCAGCACGTGAGTATTGCATTTTATTTTATTACTCAATGGACCCATTCATAAGAAAGTAGAGGAAGAACCTTTTAGTAATTATGTAGGTAACATATAACACTGTCATGAAAATGAATTAACTTGTTAGATTAAAAGTTTACATTCCCCATACAGTTAATAGAGCCATACTTGCAAAACTATTTTACAGTTACTGGCATTGGGCCTTTTGGCTGGTTTCTATGCTTTGGGGCCTACACGAATGAATTAGTTTGCTTTCCCACATTTTCTGTTTCTATCATTTAATTTAATTTAAACATATATTAAAATTAGGCAAATTTGCATTTGTTCTTAACACTTCATTGTGTTGGTAGCAATCAGCAGAATTAAACTGAATAAAAATGGAAATGTATTCATATGGTTGGGTAGGTCCATCAATATGAAAGAATAATACTTTATTTTTTAAGCAGTAAGCTTCTAAAAGCATCTGCCATATATTAAATACCACACTTCACCAATCACGTATTAATTTATTTTCAGTATCCTGATTAAGCAAATAAAAAAGAAAAATTGCACAAAGCATAGGGCTCATTATCATTAGTATTATTATTTTGGCACATAGTTAAAAGAAATTTTTAGTTATAAAAGGGAAATTATGGCATATACTTTACTTAAAGGGGTATAAATCATACACTGGATCCCATATTCGGTATACTATTTAGATAAAGCACTTACATAGTATGATTGAAAAATAGACATGTCCATCAGATTCAAATGAAGGTTGGGAGAGAAGAAATGAAATGCTGTATAAGTACCGCCAT
Organism: Ranitomeya variabilis; assembly: GCF_051348905.1. NCBI lineage: Eukaryota > Metazoa > Chordata > Amphibia > Anura > Dendrobatidae > Ranitomeya > Ranitomeya variabilis. The sequence goes on along the minus strand of NC_135232.1, from coordinate 1,013,719,337 downwards.
ATTGCATGAACCAATCTGATCTAGAAAAGTACATTTTTCCAACCTGACCCTGAATGTTGATTGAGTTGATCAAAATTCAGAACAAGAATCTCCTAAAACTTAAGCATTCATGTTATTTTCTTCTAAGAAAAAAATTCCAAGATTTCTTTGAAACTATTGATGGTTCCCACTGTGATCAGCTCCTAAAGAGCAGCAGGCTATTTCACAGATTATTATTACATTCACAGGATATAAAGGTGTAAAGTAAGTTACTAATATCATGTTAATACAACATGCGATCCCCTCTTTAGTTTTCCCAAGTAGGGGACATATTGGATATATAATTTAAGTAATCTCCATATATAACCTACAAAGAGACAATAAGTAAATTACAATTGTTATTGAAATATTTTGATACAATTTATAACAGTATATATACAATATAAAAAGATAAAAGATCAGAAAAAAGACCTGACCTTGTTGTAATAAAGCTAATGCGAAACACCATCACAAGGGATCCTCCCCTGGTTCCTGCAGCAGAATTCTATTATGGGTAAGCTGTCTTGCTGTTTTTACAAATGTGATTCATCTTGGGGTGTGTTGCAGTGAATGTATGGATATTCACACATGAAACTCTAGAGATTAACCCACATTGACTTAAATTGATTTTGGATTGTGTTTTTTCCAGGTTCACACCAATCTAGTGCTTTTATCCAGCCTGTTGGTTAAACTAATTAGCGCAATAAGTAGCAATTATTCAAGGGATATACCTTCCCTGTGACTCATATTTATGCAGCGCCCCAGAGACCTGGTCATTGCAGTAACATCGCTCTGCCACTAAGGGGAGTGATGGTACGTCTGATTGCACTGAAGGAGTTCACCAGGTATCACAGGCACCAATACACTTCACAGTCTGGCCTCCAGGGGGAGCTAAGGGTACTATGCATTAGGCCACTCCTCACAATCTGGTAAAACTGGGGGTTGGATAATAAGTGAGAGGAGAAGCTGACTGGGTTTTGCCGAGACAACACCGAGTGAGAGAAGGGGTTGCTTGAGAAGATTCAGGGGGGTCTCTGTCAGGGGTGGGATCCTGACAGGGGCCTAGCGAACAGAACAGAACGTTAAGGAACCGCGCCTGCACGACATTGCGGCGGTATCTCAAGAAAGGACAAGAAGCGAGGTTTATTGTGAAGCAGTGAGAAAAGAGATCACAGCAAAAGGGAGATAACACCAGTAGGAGTCATGCCGTAAGATCGAGGCAACATCCTACTGAGGCGCGTAGCCGGTGGCCGGAACACCAAGGAAGTATTGGGCTCCAAGCATTACTTCAAACCAACGGCAGGACAGTTAATTATAGATTGGCTGTCTCACCTAAATCACCTAAGCAGACATAGGGGGCAACTGTGGGAGAGGGGCGTCACTAGGCCTACCGAAGAACTCCAGGCCTACCCGTCATACGGGTGCGTCCTAGCCATATCATCTGGGGGATGGAGAAGAACATCAGAACAGATATAAGTTGTGAGAAAGAACATCAGAAACAGACACAACAGTTGTGAGGACTATCCCGTGGTGCTCAGCAGGGAAGTACTACAAAACACAGGTGCTAGAAGGTAGGCACAGATTTCCACCTGCAAAGGGAACTCTGGAGGTGCCTTCGGACCGGCCGGTCTCAGCCAGCCTGGTTAACAGTACTCTGGATTGAGGATCCTGAAGCCTTCAGTAAAGAGGTAAAGAGACTGCAACCCTGTGTCCTCATTATTCACCGTGACCTACACCACGCACCATCATCACACCTTTTATTGGATGCCCCTTAGCAGGGTCACGGACCGGGTCTAGCCACCGTGACAACCCCAGAACCAAGACAGAGAGGCCCGGTACCGAGTACCCCGCGGCCCTGCGTCTGGGGGCGCTCCAAACTTGGCGTCACGAACAGGATCTACTTAAGCCTGAAGAAACAGGTCATGTGTGCCTTGGAACTTTGATTGAATTGTTCTTGAACCGTGATTTATTGCAAAGACTGAGTATTGCTATTTCCCACCAAAATCGCCGCCATTGCAGTGCTGGGAAGAGCGCAGGAAAAGAAGAAGGGCGTGAAGTGGACGTGAACGAGCTGGAGAACGCGCAAGACAATGGCCGTCCAGTCTAAATATTACTGCATCCTGAGGACGTGTCCGTCAGTGGCTGAGGTCCGCCTTCTCATCCTCTTTGGAGGGTGGAGACCACGGAGACGGGGCCATCCCCGGAAAAGAGAGTGGGAAGAAGACCCAGAGGAGGGGACAAAGAAGGCGATGTCCGAAGCACCGCATGGGGATGACCCGACCCAGCACGAGGCTGCATCACCCGTTGCAGCCCCGGAGTCGCTGTCGCTGCAAGGACTGGCCCTCATGGAGCTACCGATGGGGAGACCCACCTGGCAGCCATCTGAGGAGTGGGTGGCTGTGGTCGAGGCCCGGCAGTTAGCACGCCGCCGGGAAGCCGACGACCGTGTGACCTCCCGGTTGGGCCAGCCGACGGAAATCCGCCTGTCTCCAGTGTCCCCCGCTCTATCCATCCCGAACGCAGCAGACCTCCGGGCCACGCCGGCAGAGCATGAGCAGCAGACACCGGACCTGAGGATCCTGCCGACTGCAGTGCACCTATGGCGCCTGATGGCAGCCTGGAGGAACAGGCCCCAACCTGCAGCCCTGGTCAACCTGACGGGTGCTGTGGAGGTCCCACCGTCGCAGTGGGGTGTAGTGGTTTTCTTCAACTCCCGGGAAGGAAGGGGAGTTATCCAGGAGATCGGAGAGCCGCTGCATGTCCGCATCGACCGGAGGGAAGTGGAGCATTGCGGTGGAAAGTATGATGTGGACCGCGACTTAGAACCCGGAGATGCTGTGACCTACACCCGGTGGCAGAGGGAAGTCAGCTGGACGGCCCAGGGCGTTCAGCGGTGCCCCACTCTCCAGGTCGCTGCTGGGACTCCGGAGGTTGTACCCACTGCAGAAAAGGTGGCAGAACCCTCCGGTGCGGACCATCAGAATTTCCCGACCCATCGTGTGCCTATGGGTCGCGCCCATTCTTGCCTGAGAAGGGTGGCCCAAAGAGGGGCGCCGCTGTTGCTTGGACGAGGATCGGGCCCTCCCAGACCACCAAGGGCCACTTGCCAGGTAAGGCCCGGGAGGAGGCCACCTCCTGATCAGTCAGAATGAAGCCTTAAAGTTCTACAAACTGTATATAGTTCTTTTAATTGTTTGTCCCTTTGTTGCTGCTAAAACCCGACCAGGGTTACTCTTAAAGGGATCCCTTAGTTGACCCGGGATCCCTATTGTTTTACTTCTTTTTGTTTGCTCCTTTTGCACCCCATATTTTGAAAAGACTGCCGAATCATGGACGGTGAATGGTTCACAAACTGCCTTGTAAATAGTTCGCACCTTATTAAGGGTGCCCCCTACTGGTTTTACAAGAAAAGGAACTCTTTTCGACGAAACTGTTCCTGGAAACAGCACAGGAGTTCCTGCTGTAGACAGACTTGCAACTTGAGCAGTTGCACTACCTCAAAGAGACTTGGTTCCCTCTTAAAGGGGAAGTTCACTAGTTGCACCTAATGTATAATTTTGCCTTAAAAGAAAGTGAACAGTAATAATGTTGTATGTGGCAAGTAATGCGTAGTTAGTTAGTTAGTTATCGCAAATGTTTAATAATGTTATTAAAAGACTGGGGACAGGAATGGACTGAAAGCTTCATTTCAGGGAAAAACAAACCTGTAGAGGTTAGGGAGTCCTCCTGAAAACCATAGAGAGATGGTTGACCAATCTTATACTGTGAATTGAGATAGAGGCAGTAGGCCTGGGCAGATAGACAGGCGGTCCTGCATTAGACGAATCAGAGAGTCAGTAGGAAAGTGTTGCACTTAGAAAAGAGAAGTGACAGAAAGTTAATTTATATTATAGAGTTTTATAGTAAGCCTTTAGTGGATCCAGCTTATACGTCCTTAAAGGAGAAGTTAAATTATTGTTCAGAATTTGCACTTAAGTATAATACCCGACTGGGTAAGAGAAGTTATTTCTAATCTGTTATTTAAAATATTTAACCATGTTCCTGTTTTGTAACGTTTAAGAGTCCTCACCTCCCATAAAGGGAAGCACTGTTAAAAATTGTACTTGTTCAAAGCATTTTAAAAATTTGTATGTCTTTTTCTGATATGTATTGTTGTTTTCTTCCCAGTCCAGGAGTACTGTATTTAACCGGGGGGAGTGCAGCGCCCCAGAGACCTGGTCGTTGCAGTAACATTGCTTTGCCACTAAGGGGAGTGATGGTACGTCTGATTGCACTGAAGGAGTTCACCTGACCAGGTATCACAGGCACCAATACACTTCACAGTCTGGCCTCCAGGGGGAGCTAAGGGTACTATGCATTAGGCCACTCCTCACAATCTGGTAAAACTGGGGGTTGGATAGAAAGTGAGAGGAGAAGCTGACTGGGTTTTGCCCAGGCAACACCGAGTGAGAGAAGGGGTTGCTTGAGAAGATTCAGGGGGGTCTCTGTCAGGGGTGGGATCCTGACAGGGGCCTAGCGAACAGAACAGAACGTTAAGGAACCGCGCCTGCACGACATTGCGGCGGTATCTCAAGAAAGGACAAGAAGCGAGGTTTATTGTGAAGCAGTGAGAAACGAGATCACAGCAAAAGGGAGATAACACCAGTAGGAGTCATGCCGTAAGATTGAGGCAACATCCTACTGAGGCGCGTAGCCGGTGGCCGGAACACCGAGGAAGTATTGGGCTCCAAGCATTACTTCAAACCAACGGTAGGACAGTTAATTATAGGTTGGCTGTCTCACCTAAATCACCTAAGCAGACATAGGGGGCAACTGTGGGAGAGGGGCGTCACTAGGGTCCCGGAAGAATTCCAGGCCTACCCATCATACAGGTGCGTCCTAGCCATATCATCTGGGGGACGTAGAAGAACATCAGAACAGATATAAGTTGTGAGAAAGAACATCAGAAACAGACACAACAGTTGTGAGGACTATCCCGTGGTGCTCAGCAGGGAAGTACTACAACACACAGGCGCTAGAAGGTAGGCACAGATTTCCACCTGCAAAGGGAACTCTGGAGGTGCCTTCGGACCGGCCTTTCTCAGCCAGCCCGGTTAACAGTACTCTGGATTGAGGATCCTGAAGCCTTCAGTAAAGAGGTAAAGAGACTGCAACCCTGTGTCCTCGTTATTCACTGCGACCTACACCACGCACCATCATCACACCTTTTATTGGACTCCCCTTAGCAGGGTCACGGACCGGGTCTAGCCACCGTGACAACCCCAGAACCGAGACAGAGAGGCCAGGTACCAAGTACCCAGTGGCCCTGCGTCTGGGGGCGCTCCATTTACTATAGTGTTTTGATTTGTTTCTCTAACAGAATACCACCCAGTATCGCATGTACAGCAAACCCTGCTATATACTCCATGCATATGCTTATATATTACTATTTCTGTCTGCATATCACTAGGGACTGTATTGCAATCTCTTCCTGATCTTACCTCTTCCTTATATTGTGTGGTGCCCCTGGAGTAAGTACGGATCACAGTGGGAGCCAAGAAACCAACGCATTTCGGAATTTCAGCATGAGGATGAGGGAACATCTGTCACCAGCCGGGACAGCGCTCACGGAACCCACCTGCAAGCCGACAAGCAAGAACATCAAGGGCTATAAGCTAATTAAACCATCTCTACCACTACCGCAAAGTGTCCATAGACAGGTTCCGAACAATCTACGCCTGTACCTCTACCACAGGTACTAAATGATCATCGTGGTACTTGTAGCACTTGTTTTTTTGTGGATAGCTCACAGTTTGAAGGGGTACTAAGTGTTTTTACAGGACAATTTTTAGAGGACATTTTGAAAAGGACATTGCTTTTACTTCACAGACATTATGTCTATTGAGTAGCGCATCCTGGTAGTGCTTGAAACATTTTTTCTAAAGGGACACTAGAATTTTTCAGAAGCCACATAGTGCTTCGGCACATCACAACTGTACTAAACATCCCTCTTTTTCCTTATTGTAGTCTGACTCTATATACCACTGACTCGACCTCTCTCAGCACTAAATAATCAAGTATCACCTTCACCAGGTATTTAATATTTTTAGTGTTTAATTAATGCATTTTGTTCCTTAGCGCGAGTATATATTTCACTCTCTGAATATAATGCAGGATTTTGGGGAGCTATATGATCAATTTCATGCAGCTGGATTCTACCAGACATTAAAAGCATTAGAATTAAATTCTGAATACAGTGTATGCAAGCGAGCACCTCTATTTTGAGTCTGTCAGGCCTGAAACACGTCAGGAACATGTACAAGCCTCATTTTACTTGGTACCAGCCTCCTTAAGGGAAAGAGACAGGAGTGCCATTGATCAATCGGCACAAGCCTGCGCACTTCTTCTGGAAACTACACAACCAGGTAGAATGTACCTTGGTGTAGGGAGGCAGTGCCAGAGCCCGCAGTAGTACTTGGGACACTTTAATCCTAAGGAGACAGATAAACAACTTCTTTCTTAATATATGATTCAATTCTTATACCCACAATTTTATTAGACTTTTAGGCATTGGGAATATATGAATGGGGCTGTCCCAATAGGATTAGACTATACTACTTGTGCATAAATGTTTTTTTTCTGGCATGTCTCCCTTGACACAAGAGGCATCATAGTATTTATTAATTTTTTTGTAATTTTTTGGGAATTCATTGTTGACAATGTTAAGTATAATAATAAAATATTGTAATTTTTTTTAAGCAAAATTCTTTTGTAAGTGGTTATCCTTGTATGTTCTGGCAGTCACTTGCTTTCAGATCATATAGTTGATTTTCTTTAAGTGTGTTTATGATATCACAGTACTTGGATTTTCTTTTTTGATGAACTTAGAATGTATCTTTTGCATGGTTTTGAGCAACAATGGAGTAATTACAGGATATGTCCCAGATAGTGTCGAGGTCTGTGGAGTGTATTACTCAGGTGACAGGCAGTGCTACAGAGCTCAGGTAAAGGCCTTAGCATGGCAGTGACCATGCTCCAATATGTGTAAGGCTGTGGCCTAAATAGGTCTGTGGAGCATATTAACCCAGTCTCTTAGAAGTGCTTAAAATATACCGAAACTGGCCAATAACCCACCACCATTTTTTTGTAAGGACCCAAATTGAGAAAATGTAAGGTAAGCAACAGTTTAGCAAAGAGACATAAGTCTTAAGTATGATCCTGGAAAACTCAGCAATGGTCTTTGTCCAGCTCCGGACAATGTAAATTACTAACGAATGTGTATGCCCTATCTAACAAACAATTTGTGAACAGACATATATGCTGACTAGGGACTACTGAACGCTGCGCTGCAACAATGAACTGGACGTGGTTGCTGACTGGTGTGTCTATGTAGCTGCAGGTTGTGGACAGAAAGCTTCTGCGTCTCTTTCCAGGACAGCAGATTGGGAAGGGCTTAACACAGAGGAAGGGCCAGTGGTTTAACAGTCAGACAAAGATTTTGTACCCAGGTGTTCTGCCCACCTACTGGTGTGCAGCGTTTATGAGGATTATAAGGCATATGCTGACAGAGGTATTATGTCGAATTTCCCTTTATAAAGATGTGCGGGTAAGATTTTCGAACTAGCAGCAGATATAGAGAGCATGTTTCATTACTCATATTCATATTCTGTGTAAGGCTGAAACCTGAAGAAGTGTGTGGAGCACGTATTCATGTTCCAAAATGTCCATGTGCAGACCCAAAAATCAACATAAGGCTTCCAGATACACACTTAAAGAGACACCGAGGGGTCTGTATCAAATCAGCTGAAAGACGCATCACAATACACTTTGCAGTTATTATAAGAGGTAGAGATAAGGAGAAGAAATGTGACCATTGCACAATGTACAAAGGTTTCCAAAAATTACCCTAAGGGATCTGTATCATACACACTGAAAGAGGCCATTATGGGGACCTCACAATACATTTAGTAGTTATTACAAGAGCTAGAGATACAGAGTACAAATTTCACCATTGCTCAATGTGCAAAGGTTTAAAAAAAATAGCCAAGTTGTCTCTCTCAGACCAGCTGAAATACGCCATGATTGTGACATTACAATACACTTTGCAGTTATTATACGAGGTAGGGATAGGGAGTAGAAATGTGACCATTGCAGAATGTACAAAGGTTTCCAAAAATTACCCCAAGGGGTCTGTATCATACGCACTGAAAGAGGCTGTTATGGGGACCTCACAATACATTTAGTAGTTATTACAAGAGCTAGAGATAGAAAATACAAGTCTCACCATTGCTCAATGTGCAAAGGTTTAAAAAAATAGCCAAGGGGTCTTTCTCAGACCAGCTGAAAGATGCCGTTATGGGGACATAACAATACACGTAGCAGTTATTTCAAGAGGAAGAGATAGAGAGTACAAGTTTCACCATTGCACAATGTGCAAAGGTTTAAAAAAAAATTAGCCAAGGGGTCTCTCTCAGACCAGCTGAAAGATGCCATGATGGGGATATCACAATACACTTAGCAGTTATTACAAGAGGTAGAGGTAGAGATAGAGAGTACAAGTTTAACCATTGCACAATGTGCAAAGGTTTAAAAAAATAGCTAAGGCGTATCTCTCAGACCAGCTGAAAGATGGGGACTTTACAATACACTTAGCAGTTATTACAAGAGATAGAGTAAAAGTTTCACCATTGCACAATGTGCAAAGGTTTCGAAATGCACAGAACATTACCCACATGTGTTATACATAGATGAACACTAAGTATTTGTTGCAGAAGCAGGAGGAGGAGGAGGAGGAGGAGGTGATTTTCTGAACAAAATGGTTTTGGATGAGTGGTAAAAAAAAATTTGACCTGAATTTACATAATGTTGCTGTCATCTGTAGGGCTTACAAAGTCAAAGGAAATCCAGCCCTTGTTCAATTTTAGAAGAGTCAGCCTGTCGGCATTTTCCGTTCACAGGCGTGTTCACCTATCCATTATGATTGAACCCGACAAACTAAAAATCCGCTCAGATAACACACTCATGGCTGGGCATGGCAGGACCTTCAAGGCGTGCAGCTTGGACAACCAGCAGTTAAAGGGCACTGAAGTATCAGGAAGGACGCTGATATAATCTCTTAAGTAGTCCTTCACTATCTTGGTCAACTTCTCATTCCTCTTTATAGTTACACCCACAGATAGCTCTTGCTGATAGGATGGTCTCCTGAAAATGGCCCAGTTGGTCAACATTCCCCCCGAGTTGCACCTGGTGTGCGTTGCCCTCCCCTGTAATCCTTGTGGGTGAAAAGAGCAGATACCTCTGCCACCAGTGTTGTCTGAGGGTAATATTTTTATCAAGTTTTGTACTACGACCCATTAGCATGCATGCACTGAAAATGGCACGTCTGCCTCTGACATTAGAAAACCAAATATCTCCTTGTACTGTAGGTCAAGAAAAATTGCACAGCCTGTATTTCATGGTGGAGAAAATGTTTTTCACGCGAAGGTCTTGGGAAAGGCATCTGGAAATGAATTGTGCCATATGTAGCAGACTACAAAGAGTCAAACGTTCAGTGGCCTCACCAGGAAAACCACAAACCATCCTCTTCTCCTCATGACACATATCCTCCTCCTCCTCTTCAAGCCATCCAAGCTGGACAGACATGAAGCTGGGATTGATTGTCCTCTCTGCAGCGCAGAGCTAACACTCCTGTTCCTCCTCATACTTCTCCTCCTCCTGTTCCTTGTCATCATCCATTGTGGCCTGTGAATACTGTGTGAGGCTGTGTGGTATCAGCCACTGTACAATCTTACTCCATATCCATCTGATTGGCATCCAAAACTTCCTCTTTGAGATTTTGCAGCAAGCGTTTTAATAGACAGAGCAGCGAGGTGGTTACACTCATAATAGCATCATCAGCGCTCACCATCTTGGTGCAATACTAAAAGTTTTGAAGAACCTCACTAAGGTCAGTGATCCACACCCACTCGGTAGTTGTTATGTGTGGGGGCTGAGGGCTGGAATTCAGAGACTGGCCTCTTCTGCTCACTAAGCCTTGCCAACATATGGAAGGTTGAATTCCACCGTGTGGGCATATCACAAATCGGTTGGTGACAAGGCAAATTAAAGTGCTGCTGCTGCGAACCTAGACCGGTGAAAGCCTGAGATGACTTCTGGAAATGTGCGCTGACACGGTGTACCTTGGCAAGTAGGTCACACAAGTCTGGGTATGTTTTTAAAAACCACTGTGCAACCAAGTTCAGCACGTGGGCCATGCATGGAATGTGTACCAGCTTGCCGAGCTTTAAAGCCATCACCAAGTTACAACCATGATTGCGCACAACCAGACCTGGTTGGAGGTTCAGTGGGGAGAGCCACTGATCGGTCTATTTTTTTAAATCTCTTTCAACAGCTCGGCTGCGTTGTGAGCTTTACCAGCTAAACAGATGAGCTTCAGCAGAGTGTGCTGTCACTTCGCCAATGCAGTGCTGCAGATTTCCAAGCTGGGGAGTGATGGGGAGGCTAGTTCCGCTGAGGATGATGAGGATGAGGAGGAGAGACAGGAAGTGGAATACGAGGACACTGAAACCCTGATGAAAGATGGGCCTGCTATTCTTGGTGTGGGTAAGATATGTAATGTCCCAGCCTCTGACTCTGTCCCAGACTCCACCAGGTTAACCCAACCCAGGTTGTGCCATCAGGGAAATGTATCTTCCCTGTTCACAAGAACTTGTCCATGTGTCTGTGGTTAGGTGGACCTTTCCTGTGACTTGCAAATTGGACAAAATTGGACATAATTTCACAAAAGACACCCAAAATTGACCAACCAAATATGTTTGCACCTTTCCAAAGTTGTGGGCAAACAACTTTATTTTAAGTATATGATGCTCTTTAAAACTCACATGTAGCATATGTGGGCAATATGAAACTCACACCTGAAACTGGATAAAAAAGGACAACTTAGCACAATCTTTGCATTATGTATCTGTGTCTGTGTCACACTAAGCATGCAGAACAGAAAGAAGCAAAGAGAACTGTCTGAGGAATTGGGAACCAAAATTGTTGGAAAATATCAACAATCTCACAGTAACAAGACCATCTATAAAGATCTTGATGCTTCTTTGTCCCTGGTGTGCAACATTATCGAGACATTTACAACCCATGGCACTGTAGCTTATGTCCCTGGACGTGGACAACAGAGAAAAATTTATGAAAAGTTGCAACACAGGATAGTCCAGATGGTGGATAATCAGCCCCAATCAAGTTCCAAAGAAATTTAACTTGTCCTGCAGACTCAGGGTGCATCAGTGTCAGAGCAAACTGTCTGTCAACTTTTGAGTGAAATGAAAAGAGATGACCGGAGAAACAAGAGGCCCCTAGTGCTGATGCAGAAACATAAAAAAGCTAAACTGTAGTTCACCAAAATGTATGTGAGTAAGCCCAAATCCTTCTGTGAAATTGTCTTGTGGAGTGATGAGACCAAGATCAATTTTTTTTCTAAAGCACATCATTCTACTGTTTACCAAATACAGAATGAGGACTGCAAAGAAAAGAACAATGTACCTACAGTCAAATATGGGGAGATTCTAAGATGTTTTGGGGTTGTTTTGCTGCCTCTGGCACTGGATGCCTTTACTGTGTACAAGGCATGATAAAATCTGAAGATTACCATAGGATATTGCATCACAATGTAGTGCAAAATGTCAGAAAGCTATGTTTGTATACTAGGTCATGTGTCTTCTAATGACAATGACCCCAAACATCTTCCAAGAAGCATCCAGAAATGATGGGAAACAAAGCTCTAGAGATCTCTGAAGTGGCCAGCAATATGTCCGGATCTAAATCCCATTTAACACCTGTGGAGAGATCTTACAATAACTGTTGGGAGAGGGAACCCTTCAAATTTGAGAGACCTGAAACGGTTTTCAAAAGAAGAGTGGTCCAAAATTCTACTTGAGAGTTGTAAGAAGCTGGTCAATGGTTGTAGGAAGCAATTGATTGCAGATATTTGTTCCAAAGGGTGTGCAAACAAATATTAAGTTGAGGGTGCCAACAATTTTGTCTGGCCCATTTTGGGGTTTTGTGTCAAATTATGTCCAATTTGTCTTTTTTTCTCCTCTTTTTTAGGCTGTTCCAATACACAAAAGCAAAATATCCATGTTTATTACAAAACATGTGTAATTGCAATAAGTTTCTGGGAGAAATGCTTCTGGAACAATTAAAAGGGTGCTAAAACTTTCAACCATGACTGTAAATATGCCTTTAAAATTAAATTAAAAAAATAAAAGTGTTTGAAATTATGGTAGAAATTTTTGTCATGTTTTACCTCAGATAGTTATAGTGAACCACAAAGTATTTTCTTTCCACAATGTAATATTATTATAATTTTTTTCTCTAATTGTAATAATAATAATAATAAGAATGTTTTCATAGATGAAAGAGCAAATGTGATTTGACTTAAATCTCACAAAAAATCTGAACCTGATTTTTTTTTTTTTTATTTGCTTTTAGAAAATCCAGCAAAATGGCAGCAACCATTTTACTGCATTTAAAAGGGTTGGGAAGGGTGTTAAAAATTTGTAAAAAAAAAAAAAAAAATACTTTGAGGGTATGTGCCTACGATCAGTACTTGTGGTGGGTTTGACACTGCGTATTTATGCAGTGACGCTCATTTTAGGCGCTGGGCTAGTATCAGCATAATGTGCACAATGACAGAGTGCTCTCTGATGCTGGCTCAGATCAACAGTAAAGAGCAGGCACCAGAAAGCATTGTTAGAATACTTGGCATTCTGATCTTACTTGCAGAGGCAGCGCTAGTCTCTGCATGCAGACAAGGCCAGTTTTAGGCAAAGTGGGGCCCTAGGCAAAGTTTAAAATGGGCCCCAAATGCTAACATATTGCACATTACACAGAAGCATTTTGGTTGTATTTACATGCGCTGAGTTCAGGCCGCTAAATGAGTGTGATCGACAACATTGAAATCATTCAATGCTTGTTTCCTGGCCTCTTTCCACTGTTTGAGAAAGAATAATGGGGACAGAATGATCACTAATGGATCACTAACAGATCACCATACAGTATCATGTTATCAACAGCATATCTACAGTTTACACCAACGATGTGCTGCTGAGAACAATGATTTTTGTTCTGGCATAAACAATCCAATCACTCGATGAATATGCAGCATTTTGCTTGTTTAGTATAATACACCTCTATATATTACACTCACCGGCCACTTTATTAGGTACACCTGTCCAACTTCTTATTAACACTTAATTTCTAATCAGCCAATCACATGGCGGCAACTCAGTGCATTTAGGCATGTAGACATGGTCAAGACAATCTCCTGCAGTTCAAACCGAGCATCAGTATGGGGAAGAAAGGTGATTTGAGTGCCTTTGAACGTGGCATGGTTGTTGGTGCCAGAAGGGCTGGTCTGAGTATTTCAGAAACTGCTGATCTACTGGGATTTTCACGCACAACCATCTCTAGGGTTTACAGAGAATGGTCCGAAAAAGAAAAAAAATCCAGTGAGCAGCAGTTCTGTGGGCGGAAATGCCTTGTTGATGCCAGAGGTCAGAGGAGAATGGGCAGACTGGTTCGAGCTGATAGAAAGGCAACAGTGACTCAAATTGCCACCCGTTACAACCAAGGTAGGCCTAAGAGCATCTCTGAATGCACAGTGCGTCGAACTTTGAGGCAGATGGGCTACAGCAGCAGAAGACCACACCGGGTACCACTCCTTTCAGCTAAGAACAGGAAACTGAGGCTACAATTTGTACAAGCTCATCGAAATTGGACAGTAGAAGATTGGAAAAACGTTGCTTGGTCTGATGAGTCTCGATTTCTGCTGCGATATTCGGATGGTAGGGTCAGAATTTGGCGTAAACAACATGAAAGCATGGATCCATCCTGCCTTGTATGGAGCATCTTTGGGATGTGCAGCCGACAAATCTGCGGCAACTGTGTGATGCCATCATGTCAATATGGACCAAAATCTCTGAGGAATGCTTCCAGCACCTTGTTGAATCTATGCCACGAAGAATTGAGGCAGTTCTGAAGGCAAAAGGGGGTCCAACCCGTTACTAGCATGGTGTACCTAATAAAGTGGCCGGTGAGTGTATAATGTGCACCACAGTCCTCCATATTGTAAAATGCACACCCCATAGTCCTACATATAACATAATATGCCCCATAGTCCTCCATATAACATAATATGCCCCATAGTCCTCCATATAGTATAATACACTCCTCATAGTCCTCCATATACTAAAATACACTGCTGAGTCCTCCAAATAGTATAATACACTCCATATAGTGCTCCATACAGCATAATGCACCGCCATAGTCATCCAAGTAGTATAATTCACTTCCCATAGTATAATGTACCCCATAATTTTTCATATAGTATAATGTATTTCCCATAGTCCTCGATACAATATAATGCAGCCCACATATAGTGTAATGCTGCCATCCCACAGAGTATAATGCAGCCACCCTACAGAGTACAATGCAACCACCCTACATAGTATAATGTAACCCCCATAAAGTATAATGTAGCCCCTCATATAGTATAATGTAGCCCCCTCATAGAGTATGATGCAATAGCCCCCCATAGAATATAATGTGGCCCCAAATAGAATATAATACAGCCCACCTCCCCATAGAATATAATGTAGCCCCATAGAATATAATCCATCCACCCATAGTATGTAACACAGCCTCCCCCATAGAAAATAATGTACTCCATAGTATATAACACAGCCTCCACCATTTAATATAATATACCCCCAATAGTATATAACACAGACACATAGTATATAACACAGCCTCCCCCAAAAGAATATAATATACCCCCATAGTATATAACACAGTCCACATCTATATATATAATTGTCTAAGGGTTTTTCCGTCTGTCTGTCTGTCTGTCTGTCTTTCTGTCTGTCTGTCTGTCTTTCTGTCTGTCTGTCTTTCTGTCTGTCTGTCTGTCTGTCCTGGAAATCCCGCGTCTCTGATTGGTCGAGGCCACCAGGCCTCGACCAATCAGAGACGGGCACAGCATGGCGACGATGATGTCATAATGGAAATCCCGCGTCTCTGATTGGTCGAGGCAGCCAGGCCTCGACCAATCAGCGACGGGCACAGTATCGACGTAGATGTCATAATGGTTGCCATGGCGACGATGATGTCCTAAAGGTTGCCTCGACCAATCAGCGACGGGCACAGTCTGCAGCGAATTCTGGAATCATCATTGTCCATATACTACGGGGACATGCATATTCTAGAATACCCAATGCGTTAGAATCGGGCCACAGTCTAGTAGTATATAACACAGACCACATAGTATATAGCACAGCCTCATAGTATATAGCATACCCTGCATAGTATTTAACACAGCCCGCAGAGTATATAGCACAGCCCACAAAGTATATAACACAGCCCACATAGTATATAGCATAATCTGCATAATATATAGCACAGCCCGCATAGTACATAACAGCCCGCATAGTATATAGCACAGCCCGCACAGTATATAACACAGCCCGCATAGTATATAGAACAGCCCTCATAGTATATAGCGCAGCTCATATAGTATATAGCACAGCCCGCATAGTGTATAGAACAGCCCACATAGCATATAGCACAGCCTGCAGTTTATAACACAGCCTGCATAGTATATAGCACAGCCCACATAGTATTTAGCACAGCCCGCATAGTATATAGCACAGCCTGCATAGTATATAGCATAGCCCACATAGTATATATCACAGCCCGCATAGTATATAGCACAGCCCGCATAGTATATAGCACAGCCCGCATAGTATATAACACAGCCACATAGTATATAGCACAGCCCACATATTATATTATATAAAACAACACAAGAACAACAGCCATAAAGATCCTAAATGAATAATTTTATTGAAACATCATTACAAGAATAACAATGAACAGGTATAAAAGCATGGGGAAATGACACTCAGGCCACGGCCGGGCCAAAAAACATGACCAGGTGTCCACGCACGGACCAGGTCAGCAGCAAAGGTGCAGCATTGTAACAGATTATATATTGCACAAGCCCATAAAAATTACAAGACCATGCTTGTCAGTGAATATTAGTATCCTGGGCAGTGCACTATTGCAAACAATAGACATATTAGGGATGTACATATTTTAGCTGCACACCCGGTGCACGCACAGAACAAATTGTGCAAGGTACTTGCCTATCAAGCGTACCAAACTATGCCTACACATAAATATGTATATTTATATTATGGGTAGTGCAATGCTCAAATCGATTGCCATATCCAAACATACATACCTAAGCTGCACGACCGGTACACACACTAGACCACCTGGCCGGACCCCAACGCGCGTTTCGGAGCTGCCGCAACGCTCCTTCCTCAGGGGGTGAGAAAAATCATGACGAAATGTGTCTTATATAATAATATGTGCAGGTGAACTAGCCGCACCTGAACATCAGCGGCACAGACCGCCCCCATCATGGCCGCCGGCAACAAGGAACACGCGGGGCCCCGCGTGACCAAGCGTCGGACGGCAAGTGGAAGCGTTCATGCCGCAGAGCAACAGGCGCATGCGCACAAAACAAAAACATGCAAAGATGCCATATTGAAAAAGGGAAAAACAATAAGGGCACAGGAAATATGAAGCAAGGACTGGAATAACGTAAGATGTACAAATGAGGGCAAAAGACTAAACAAAGAATATGACACAAACATAAAAAATAAGAAATAAACAATACAATAACAAACCAATGTATAATGACAAGTGACACCAGACATAACATATCAATACAAAATGATAAACCCACGTAAAAAAATATATATATACACCGACATAAATACAATTTGCAATAGTCAAAATAAACATAGATGTACAACACAACATATATATGTGCATATTACTGCTGAATAAAGAATCCAAAAATTAATATGCCCCACAGAAAAACAATACGACAAAAAATAATAAAATAATACATAATGTCCAGTATGAAAATAATAACAGCAGCCAAAACCGAATGTTGACACGTAGCCGCAAGAACGAACTTGATAGATGGATCCATACATATTCATGAATATTCCAAAGTTCAAGATTATTTCAATACTAGACAGGAACAAATATGACAATGAGCACATAAAAAAAAGACACAGACACAATAAAAAACGAAAAATGTTATAAAATTATAATAAAATCAAATGGCCGGGATATGGCACAAGAGGCCACATGATGCACAGCAAAGAAATGGATCACAAAAATGGGGCAAAGGAGATGTTCTCGTTCAGACCATCCGGATGGATGGTCCGTAGAGTCCACATCCACCTGGTTTCTAGTTGGGCCAGGCGTTTAGAAAGGGCACCCCCCCTAATACTAATGTTAAGGAGATCAATGCCTCTAACCCTCAGCAGTGTTGCATCGCAGGAGTGGAAGTCCCTGAAATGCCTAGGCAGTGTTTTAAGAGTAGTAACATCATCACATTCAGCCGCCGCCAATATACCTAGAACGTGCTCCCTTACTCTAACTTTAAGCTGTCTCGTAGTTAAGCCAATGTATATCAGGCCACATGGGCACATGGCATAATATATCACGTACCTAGAGGTACATGATATATATTTTTTGATGGAATAGATCTTAGTACCATCCGAGCTAGAGAAAGTGGAGCACCGCTCGATATTGGGGCAGGCGACGCATTTGCCACAGGGTGAACATCCACTCCGCGGGACAGCACTGCACAATAGGACACGCTCAATCGACCCCTGTTTGTCTGACAGGAATATGTCCCTCTCCCACAGACCCAGGAACAGATTGGCATAGGAGGGCGCGAAGGCCGCCCCCATGGCTGTCCCCTGGATCTGTAGGTAGAAGGATCCTTTGAACACAAAAAGCCACGAGAGACAGTCAGATCAGATTTATCACATCCTTTCATCCCCAACATAATTATATGCGGGCAGCATTAAGGAGAGCGTGGCCAATTCTGCAGGCGGATCTAACTCTGAAGAAATTTCTTCCAGCCTGTCCGTCACTTACATTTCGGAGGGCTAAAAATTTAAAAGATCAACTCACTCGCAGTCACTATGTTGGGCAACCGGCGACTACATTCCTCAGCAGTGCTGTCCCGCGGAGTGGATGTTCACCCTGTGGCAAATGCGTCGCCTGCCCCAATATCGAGCGGTGCTCCACTTTCTCTAGCTCGGATGGTACTAAGATCTATTCCATCAAAAAATATATATCATGTACCTCTAGGTACGTGATATATTATGCCATGTGCCCATGTGGCCTGATATACATTGGCTTAACTACGAGACAGCTTAAAGTTAGAGTAAGGGAGCACGTTCTAGGTATATTGGCGGCGGCTGAATGTGATGATGTTACTACTCTTAAAACACTGCCTAGGCATTTCAGGGACTTCCACTCCTGCGATGCAACACTGCTGAGGGTTAGAGGCATTGATCTCCTTAACATTAGTATTAGGGGGGGTGCCCTTTCTAAACGCCTGGCCCAACTAGAAACCAGGTGGATGTGGACTCTACGGACCATCCATCCGGATGGTCTGAACGAGAACATCTCCTTTGCCCCATTTTTGTGATCCATTTCTTTGCTGTGCATCATGTGGCCTCTTGTGCCATATCCCGGCCATTTGATTTTATTATAATTTTATAACATTTTTCGTTTTTTATTGTGTCTGTGTCTTTTTTTTTTTATGTGCTCATTGTCATATTTGTTCCTGTCTAGTATTGAAATAATCTTGAACTTTGGAATATTCATGAATATGTATGGATCCATCTATCAAGTTCGTTCTTGCGGCTACGTGTCAACATTCGGTTTTGGCTGCTGTTATTATTTTCATACTGGACATTATGTATTATTTTATTATTTTTTGTTGTATTGTTTTTCTGTGGGGCATATTAATTTTTGGATTCTTTATTCAGCAGTAATATGCACATATATATGTTGTGTTGTACATCTATGTTTATTTTGACTATTGCAAATTGTATTTATGTCGGTGTATATATATATTTTTTTACGTGGGTTTATCATTTTGTATTGATATGTTATGTCTGGTGTCACTTGTCATTATACATTGGTTTGTTATTGTATTGTTTATTTCTTATTTTTTATGTTTGTGTCATATTCTTTGTTTAGTCTTTTGCCCTCATTTGTACATCTTACGT
Organism: Ranitomeya variabilis; assembly: GCF_051348905.1. Taxonomy (NCBI): domain Eukaryota; kingdom Metazoa; phylum Chordata; class Amphibia; order Anura; family Dendrobatidae; genus Ranitomeya; species Ranitomeya variabilis. The sequence goes on along the minus strand of NC_135232.1, from coordinate 1,013,700,171 downwards.
TATTCCAGTCCTTGCTTCATATTTCCTGTGCCCTTATTGTTTTTCCCTTTTTCAATATGGCATCTTTGCATGTTTTTGTTTTGTGCGCATGCGCCTGTTGCTCTGCGGCATGAACGCTTCCACTTGCCGTCCGACGCTTGGTCACGCGGGGCCTCGCGTGTTCCTTGTTGCCGGCGGCCATGATGGGGGCGGTCTGTGCCGCTGATGTTCAGGTGCGGCTAGTTCACCTGCACATATTATTATATAAGACACATTTCGTCATGATTTTTCTCACCCCCTGAGGAAGGAGCGTTGCGGCAGCTCCGAAACGCGCGTTGGGGTCCGGCCAGGTGGTCCAGTGTGTGTACCGGTCGTGCAGCTTAGGTATGTATGTTTGGATATGGCAATCGATTTGAGCATTGCACTACCCATAATATAAATATACATATTTATGTGTAGGCATAGTTTGGTACGCTTGATAGGCAAGTACCTTGCACAATTTGTTCTGTGCGTGCACCGGGTGTGCAGCTAAAATATGTACATCCCTAATATGTCTATTGTTTGCAATAGTGCACTGCCCAGGATACTAATATTCACTGACAAGCATGGTCTTGTAATTTTTATGGGCTTGTGCAATATATAATCTGTTACAATGCTGCACCTTTGCTGCTGACCTGGTCCGTGCGTGGACACCTGGTCATGTTTTTTGGCCCGGCCGTGGCCTGAGTGTCATTTCCCCATGCTTTTATACCTGTTCATTGTTATTCTTGTAATGATGTTTCAATAAAATTATTCATTTAGGATCTTTATGGCTGTTGTTCTTGTGTTGTTTTATGTTGCATTTTTTGCAGCTGATCCTTATTAGTCCATTTTTGCATATTAGATTCTATTTCATATAGGAGACACGTCATCTTAAAATATATTTATAATATGCTTGCCTCAATACTTCTATGTCACATATTATATTGCACAGCCCGCATAGTATATAGCACAGCCCGCATAGTTTATAACGCAGCCACATAGTATATAGCACAGCCCACATATTATATAGCACAGCCCGCATAGTATATAGAACAGCCCACATAGTATATAGCACAGCCTGCAGTTTATAACACAGCCTGCATAGTATATAGCACAGCCCACATAGTATTTAGCACAGCCCGCATAGTATATAGCACAGCCTGCATAGTATATAGCATAGCCCACATAGTATATATCACAGCCCGCATAGTATATAGCACAGCCCGCATAGTATATAGCACAGCCCGCATAGTAGATAGCACAGCCCACATAGTATATAGCACAGCCCGCATAGTATATAACACAGCCACATAGTACAAAGCAAAGCCCACATATTATATAGCACAGCCCACATAGTATACAGCACAGCCCGCATAGTATATAGCACAGCCCGCATAGTATATAGCATAGCCTGCGTAGTATATAGCACAGCCCGCATAGTATATAGCACAGCCCGCATAGTATATAGCACAGTCCACATAGTATATAACAGAGCCCACATAGTATATAGCACAGCCTGCATAGTATATAACACAGCCCACATAGTATATAGCACAGCCCACATAGTATATAGCACAGGCCACATACAGTAGTATACAGCACAGCTCACATAGTATATAACAGCCCGCATAGTATATAGCACAGCCCACATATCCTCACCCCGAGAATGGCCCGACAGTCCAGTACTCACTGGTATAGTAAAAAACCCACACAATCCTCACCTCTCCTCTTGCCCACGCTGCTCCCTGCTCCTGTCTCAGTGGCTGCATTGCTTGGCACACAGTGAGTGCGCAATGACGTCATCGTGCACCCGCAGTGTCAGAGGCAGAGGGGGGAATGATGGGAGAGGGAGTGTCAGCTGACGCTCTCTCCTCCATCATTGCTTTGAACTGTACGCAGTTATAGTTCAATGCGGCAGTAGCGTGAGAGTCAGCGCTGGCGGCAGGCGGACCCCCTGCCTCACAGGGGCCCCATAGCGGCTGTGTGATGTGCCTTTAGCTGGGGGCCCCTTTGGGAGAAGGGGCCCTAGGCAGCTGTCTGGTCTGCCTGCCCCTAATGCCGGCCCTGCACACAGGATATTCAGGTGCTGGCTCATTACTGCTGATCTGAGCTGACAACAGAGCACTTGCTGTCATTATGCACATCACACCATCACACAGCAGGGATTAGCCCAGCCCCTCAGATGAGCATCAGTTCAGGGAGGAAGCAGTGACTGCTGAAGTGACTGAAGCCTCTGCCCTCTGATGACTCTTCGTTTGAGTATCCCAGCATGCATATACATTTTCAAAGTGTTATCAAAAAGGAAGAGAAGAAAAAAAAAGAAAGGCAGTGACATAGTGCAGTCGTTGAAGGATAGGGGATTTTTAGTTCCAGTACATTAGAAAATAGTTTAGCTTATAATACTAAATAGATGGAGATTCAGGGTGTTAATTAGTTTGGACTTTGTACCACCCCTTTAATCAGTAAAGAATGCCACTTCTCTGGTTAATAGACAGTGATCCTTCCCATTCCCTGCATCATCAATTAATAATCCTGAAAAACTTCCAAAATCACTCTTCTGAGGGTTACATACTGCTCAAGGAAGCCTGTGGAGAGGAGAGGGGGGCAGAAGAAGAGAGGAGGATACATCTGCAGGGATACACATGCAAACCGATACAAAAAGATGGAGTTGCTGCTTTCAAATAAATGTTTTCACTAACTCCAGTGCTAGATTTTCTGTACATAAAAATTGCGCTCTTCTATTTTATATTGTTCTACTGTTGTTGCTTCTGAAAGTGAGCTTGTCATGTATGTCAAGCCATCAGTATAATAAATAAATAGGGACATTCAAATAATGCTGCATGAACCAGTCATCAGTCAGTATCTGTATAAGTACAGGTACAAAGTGTTATTGAGTATATCGAAGGTGTGGAAACAGGTGATACAAGTGACCAAATTTATGAAGAAAATTAGGAAGGGAAGACAAAGAGCAGTCATATTAGTGAGGTGATTGACCATTATAAAGATATATGAAATAAACTGAATTGTCTGTCATAGAGCATTTCAGAGCACCGGCATGGCACGAGAGAAGTCTTAGAGAAGTGTGAGGTATGAATGATAGAGAATGTTCGTTTTTAGATCATTAGCACAACAGAGAGTATGAGTAGGGTGGTAAACAGAGATTAGTGAGGAGATACTGTATGTGGTGATGCAGAACTGTAGAGATCTTTGTAGGTGAGAGTGATAAATTCATAGTGTATTCTGTAGCGGATGGGCAACTAGTGCCGTGGCTGGCACAGGGTGAAGGCATCAATGTAGCAGCTGGAGAGAAATATGACCCTGGATGTTGCATTCGGAATAGATTAGAGAGAGATTTAGTATGACAAAGTCCAATTAGAATAGAGTTGAAGTTGTCAAGACGTAAATGAATCAAAACAACAGTAGGTTTTTGCCAAATCAAAAGTAAAAAAAATGTTGGAGATGTTTTTGAGATGAAGGTAACATGATTAAGCAGCAATCAGATACAGGGGGTGAAGGAAAGATCAGAATCAAATATAACCCCTAGACAACAGGTGTGCTGCTAGGGAGTTATGGCAGACAAAGTCCCTTAACATAACAAATACCCTTTAAATGGGTAGTATAAAATGAAAAGTCTGCAGTCACTCTGTCTATGCTATGGCTGATGAAAAACCCTGAGAAGTCTCAAAAACTTTCTATTTGCTATCATCTTTTCAGTTAGCCATTACAAGTTATCAACCACTGAGGACTCTCAAACGTGAATACTTTTCATGCATTGTCATATACTCTAAAGTCTCCTAGACAGATTAAAGGCATCCTCTGTTGCTGAAAGTAGTGTGAAGTCCAGTTGTTCTCTTACTCAAAGTTACCTTTTCAGCAAAACATAGATTGCTACAATTGATTGTGTAACTAAACTTGTCACCTAGCTCAACCTAATACAGCTCAGTGAATAATTTGCAACTGCAACATCTGCCCTATTTTGCTGTCAGTAGTGTCTTTTATTGCCATTTTAGTCTTAAATGTGTTATTTCATTTTAAGTTAAGTTAAAATTGAAGATAGTTCCTATCATGAAAAAAGCATGGAAACATTTATAAAGATAAAATGAAAATAACTGTTCTCTTTTTGAGTGTGTGCATTTTGTGCATGTGAAATTGTTTGCTTAGCTACAAGCTGTTCTAACAAATGAGCTTGAAAGCAAAAAAAGCCTAATCATAAAATGCACTATTGGGGAAAAATCTTGCCATTATCATACAGAATCGATTTACTTAATACCTGACATAATAAATTGTATATTAAAGCTAGACAGTGTTGCTGTTTTGAGGGACATAATTATATTAACCCCTTAGTGACGGAGCCAATTTGGTACTTAATGACCGAGCCAATTTTTACAATTCTGACCAGTGTCAATTTAAGAGGTTATAACTCTGGAACGCTTTATCAGATCCCGCTGATTCTGAGATTTTTTTTTCGTGACATATTGTACTTCAAGTTAGTGGTAACGTTCCTTCGATATTAATTGCGATTATTTATGAAAAAAATGGAAATATGGCGAAAATGTTTAAAATTTTGCAATTTTCAAACTTTGTATTTTTATGCCCTTAAATCAGAGAGATATGTCACAAAAAATAGTTCATAAATAACATTTCCCACATGTCTACTTTATATCAGCACAATTTTGGAAACAATTTTTTTTTTTGTTAGGGAGTTATAAGGGTTAAAAGTTGACCAGCAATTTCTCATTTTTACAACACCATGTTTTTTTTAGGGACCACATCACCTTTGAAGTCATTTTGAGGGGTCTATATGATAGAAAATAACCAAGTGTGACACCATTCTAAAAACTGCACCCCTCAAGCTGCTCAAAACCACATTCAAGAAGTTTATTAACCCTTTACGTACTTCACAGGAACTGAAACAATGTGGAAGAAAAAAATGAACATTTAACTTTTTTTTGCAAACATTTTACTTCAGAACCATTTTTTTTTAATTTTCACAAGTGTAAAAACAGAAATTTAACCACAAATTTTGTTGTGCAATTTTTCCTGAGTACGCCGATACCCCATATGTGGAGGTAAACCACTGTTTGGGTGCACCGCAGAGCTTGGAAGTGAAGGAGCACCGTTTGACTGTTTCAATGCAGAATTGGCTGGAATTGAGATTGGACGCCATGTCGCGTTTGGAGAGCCCCTAATGTGCCTAAACAGTGGAAACCCCCCACAAGTGACACCATTTTGGAAACTAGACCCCTTACGGAACTTACCTAGATGTGTGGTGAGCACTTTGAACCCCCAAGTGCTTCACAGAAGTTTATAACGTAGAGCCGTGAAAATAAAAAATCGCATTTGTTTTCACAAAAATGATTTTTCGCCCACAAATTCTTATTTTCACAAGGGTAACAGGAGAAATTAGACCACAAAAGTTGTTGTGCAATTTCTCCTGAGTACGTCGATACCCCATATGTGGGGTTAAACCACTGTTTGGGTGCACCGCAGAGCTTGGAAGAGAAGGAGTGTCGTTTTACTTTTTCAATGTAGAATTGGCTGGAATTGAGATCGGACGCCATGTCACGTTTGGAGAGCCGCTGATGTGCCTAAACAGTGGAGACCCCCCACAAATGACCCCATTTTGGAAACTAGACCCCCCATGGAATTTATCTAGATGTGTAGTGAGAACTTTGAATGCCCAAGTGCATCACAGAAGTTTATAATGCAGAGTCGTGAAAATAAAAAATATATATTTTTTAACAATAAAGATTTTTTAGCCCCCAAGTTTTTATTTTCACAAGGGTAACAAGAGAAATTGGACCCCAAAAGTTGTTGTCCAATTTGTCCTGAGTATGCTGGTACCCCATATGTGGGGGTAAACCACTGTTTGGGCGCACGGCAGAGCTCGGAAGGGAAGGAGCGCCATTTTGGAATGCAGACTTTGATAGAATTGTCTGCGGGCGTTATGTTGCGTTTGCAGACCCCTAATGTACCTAAACAGTAGAAACCCCCAACAAGTGACCCCATTTTGGAAAATAGACCCCCCAAGGAACTTATCTAGATATGTGGTGAGAACTTTGAATGCCCAAGTGCTTCACAGAAGTTTATAATGCAGAGTAGTGAAAATAAAAAATATTTTTTTTTCCCACAAAAAAGATTTTTTTAGCCCCCAAATTTTTATTTTCACAAGGGTAACAAGAGAAATTGGACCACAAAAGTTGTTGCCCAATTTCTCCTGAGTATGCTGGTACCCAATATGTGGGGGTAAACCACTGTTTGGGCGCACGGCAGAGCTCGGAAGGGAAGGAGTGCCATTTTGAAATGCAGGCTTTGATAGAATGGTCTGCGGGCGTTATGCTGCGTTTGCAGAGCCACTGATGTACCTAAACAGTAGAAACCCCCCACAAGTGATCCCACTTTGAAAACTAGACCCCCCAAGGAACTTATCTAGATATGTGGTGAGAATTTTGAATGCCCAAGTGCTTCACAGAAGTTTATAATGCAGAGTAGTGAAAATAAAAAATATTTTTTTTTCCCACAAAAAAGATTTTTTAGCCCCCAAATTTTTATTTTCACAAGTGTAACAAGAGAAATTGGACCCCAAAAGTTGTTGTCCAATTTGTCCTGAGTATGCTGGTACCCCATATGTGGGGGTAAACCACTGTTTTGGCACACGGCAGAGCTCGGAAGAGAAGGAGCGCCATTTTGGAATTCAGACTTTGATAGAATTGTCTGTGGGTGTTATGTTGTGTTTGCAGAGCCCCTGATGTACCTAAACAGTAGAAACCCCCAAAAAGTGACCAAATTTTGGAAACTAGACCCCCTAAGGAACTTATCTAGATATGTGGTGAGAACTTTGAATGCTCAAGTGCTTCACAGAAGTTTATAATGCAGAGTAGCGAAAATAAAAAAATATTTTTTTTCCTACAAAAAAGATTTTTAGCCCCCAAGATTTTATTTTCACAAGGGTAACAGGAGAAATTGGACCCCAAAAGTTGTTGTCCAATTTATCCCGAGTACGCTGATGCCCCATATGTGGGGGTAAACCACTGTTTGGGCGCACGGCAGAGCTCAGAAGGGAGGGAGCACCATTTGACTTTTTTAGCGCAAAATTGGCTGTCGTGTTTGGAGACCCCCTGATGTACCTAAACAGTGGAAACCCCCAAATTATAACTCCAACCCTAACTCCAACACACCCCTAACCCTAATCTCAACCCGATCCATAATCCTAATCACAACCCTAATGATAATCACAACCCTAACCCCAAAACAGCCCTAATCTCAACCCTAACCATAACCCTAATCAAAACCCTAAATCCAACACACCCCTAACCCTAATCCCAACTCTAACCCTAACTTTAGCCCCAACCCTAACCCTAACTTTAGCCCCAACCCTAACCATAACTTTAGCCCCGTCGTCACAAAAAGAGTTCAATGTAACCTTTTTTTTGTACGTCGCGTCCGCCATTTCCGCGCATGCGTGGCCGTAACTCTGCCCCCTCCTCCCCAGGACATAGACTGGGCAGCGGATGCGTTGAAAAACTGCATCCGCTGCCCACGTCGTGCACAATTTTCACAACGTCCGTCGGTACGTCGGGCCGACGCATTGCGAACGCCCCGTACCGACGCAAGTGTGAAAGAAGCCTAAGGCTACTTTCACACTAGCATCGTACTCTGCCCATCGCAGTGTGTCAGGCCGACATACCGACGCTAGCGTTGTAAGCGCCGCACAACGGGTGCAGCGGATGCTGTTTTTTCAACGCATCCGCTGCCCCATTGTTAGGTGCGGGGAGGCGGGGGTGGAGTTCCGGCCGCGCATGCGCGGTCGGAAATGGCGGACACGTCGCACAAAAAAGTTACATGTAGCTTTTTTTGTGCCGACGGTCCGCCAAAGCACACAGTAGAAGAAGTCTCGCACTCAACTTAAGCATAGGTTTTTTTTCAGGTTTTATTGGTACTGTAGTAGCACTGGAAACGTTTCAGCCTATATTAGGCTTTCATCAGTCACTACAACATTAAAAATTGAAAACAAAAATATAGTATAATACAGTGTACAGATAACACCCAATACGTATAACAAAATAAAGTATATACAATTCATAGAACAGAGCCATATTTGTAAATTATTACAAGATCCATGAGAGTATAACCGAGCACAATATTCTCGCTGGGCATGGCAATCTACCAACCAAATGTGAGAAAGACATAACGGAAGAAACACATACCGTGCTGTATCTTATCAAGGTGTGTGGACAGTTCCAATAGTCGGGACGCAGATATTGCGTGTTGCCTGTAATGGCGTGATAAAGGAAGACAATCACTCACAGCTGTGTAAGACGTGAGTGTATAGCTGATAGTGCATGGTGGTACTCACAAAAATAGTCGCTTGTGGAAGCAAATGTTGCTGTACGAATAGGGACCTGTGATGAATGGTAATGGTAATATCAGAGAGGAATGTAGGTGTGTCTACATAGTATAAGGCCATATCAATTCTGGGGACATCCCACCTATCTTGTATTTACCTCAGGTAACGTAGCCCAGATGTAAAGTGATGGCCTCCCAGGGCGACCTATTTGAGATTTGTGCCGGCTGAAAAAGACATGAGGGGGCTAGATGTTACATAAAAGTGGGTTACCGGTTATACGGTCGTGGTGGTCCAAAGGCACATCATACCTGTAGGAGAGCCGCTGTAGGAAAATGCGTTCCTGGCAGACACGGTATCCACCGCTTGTCTGTAACCATGAGGGAGCGGTACTGTTTATATCCCTGGGTATGAATCATGTGCACGCGTTGTAACCGGAAGTGACGCTGTATGGGAACGGCCAGACCGGAAGGACATGGCCGTGCGTGTCAGCCAGTGTGGATGCGTTCCACAGTAACAACGGTAATGTATCTAGCAGAATCGCTAGACATTACGCTGTGGGCAGTATGCAAGCTGCAAGTAGTGATGGCTGCTATGCGGGCATGTGGACAATGGTATTATTATATGTACAAGGCTGACACCTTGTTGTAATGTAAATGAGATGGGCGGACCTGAAAGAAGGTGGGAATAAAAGGGTGGGGGCGTGCTCCAGTGTGTGTTGTAACTGTATTTGTATCGTATGGGGTAACATGCAGGCCATAAGAGGCACACGGTGTTGCATAGAAGTGAAGATGATGGAACATACACAACACAGGTGTCAACAGACAGGATGGATCTCTAGGTGGTCCGTGGTGCATAGTGCCATAGTGACAAGTGATTGATCCGGTGCAGATTCATGCTGTGTCAGACATCCTTAATATAGACGATTCTAAAAGATAAAAATAGATGTCAATCCAACATGTCATGTTACATATGTCATAAAACATTATGAAAACATACTGAGATAATAGTAACCAGATCAATAGCGTCTTCAGACAAAAGCGGACAACTCATATTCCCTGTTGAGTCCTTTTGGGGACAGTGTGTCTAAACAGTGGATCCAGTATGCCTCTCGTTTTTTAAGCATAAGTATCCTGTTACCCCCCCTGCGTTGTGTGGGGACATGTTCCAGAATGTGTGGAAGTGGTGGGGTAATGGTAGTAAGAGATTATTACAGCGTATAGTGGATTTGTGTTTGGACACACGATCTCTAATGGGTTGTGTCGTCTCTCCTACGTACAGTAAGCCGCAAGGGCATTTAATTACGTAAACTACGTAGGCTGAACTGCACGTGAAAAATCCTCGAATTTTAAACTCCTTCCCAGAGTATGGATGTCTGACTACGTTTGCAATCCGTCGCAATGCGTCGCTAATGCAAGCCAATGGAGAAAAAAACGCATCCTGCAAGCACTTTTGCAGGATGCGTTTTTTCTCCAACGACGCATTGCGACGGAAGCCAAAAAACGCTAGTGTGAAAGTAGCCTAACCCTAGCCCTAACCCTAGCCCTAACCCTAAATTTAGCCCTAACCCTAACCCTAATGCTAGCCCTAACTCTAGCCCTAACCCTAGCCCTAACCCTAAATTTAGCCCCAACCCTAACCCTAACTCTAAACCTAACCCTAGCCCTAACCCTAACCCTAACTCTAACCCTAACCCTAACTCTAACCCTAACCCTAACCCTAACCCTAACTCTAACCCTAACCCTAACTCTAACCCTAACCCTAGCCCTAACCCTAACCCTAACTCTAACCCTAACCCTAACCCTAATTTTAGCCCCAACTCGTCTCTCCTGCCGGCCAGCAGATGGCAGCAGATGGCGGGCGCACTGCGCATGCGCCCGCCATAAGGAAAAAGCCGGCCGGCAGGAGGAGACAGAAGAGGACCCAGGGACACCGGGTGAGTATGTTAGGGTCCCCGAATCCCCCTATTTCTCTGTCCTCTGATGTGCGATCACATCAGAGGACAGAGAATTACAGATCGCTTTTTTTTTTTGCGGTCGCCGGTAAACTGTTAATTACCGGCGATCGCAAAACAGGGGTCGGTGCAAACCGACCCCAATCATGTTCTTTGGGGTCTCGGCTACCCCCAGCAGCCGAGACCCCAAAGAACTTCCGGGTGCCGGGCGGCGGGCGCACTGCGCGTGCGCCCGCCATTTTTTCCCGGAAAAAAGATGGCGGCGCCCATCGGGAGCCACGAGGAGCACCGGGGGAGGTAGGTAAGTATCGGGGGGCTATTGGGGGCCATTGGGGACCACATTTCTCTGTCCTCCGATGTGATCGATCCGATGTGCCGATGTGAAATTAAACGGCAAATCGCGTTTTTTTTTTTTCTTGTTGCGACCGCCGGTAAACGGTTAATTACCGGCGATCGCAACTCGGGGGTCGGTAAAAAAACCCCGAATCATGTTCTCTGGGGTCTCGGCTACCCTCGGCAACCGAGACCCCAGAGAAAATCCGACTCTGGGGGGCGCTATTCACTTTTTCCACAGCGCCGTTAATTAACGGCGCTGTGGTTTAAGTACCCTTAGCGGCCGCCGTTAAAAGGCATATCGGCGGTCGTTAAGGGGTTAAATAGACACAAACTACATTGTAAACAACTGAATTGAACAAACTCCTATGGAGATGAAAATTGTTTCTAGGAGTTAAATATTTTACATACAGTGTACATTCTTACCAGAAATTAAAAAAAAAAATCCTGTCTCTTAAAATTCAGTATTTTACTGTTGGTGCATTTGATGTCTTTTAGATTCAGAATATATATTTACAATGTAGTTCACAGCCATCCACAACTTTGCTACTTTTATGTTTGAAGGGTACAGTACAATGAAGTGGCGGGTAGGAGTAATTGCTCCTAATTCATTTAATAATTTAGGTGCATTTTATTACTGGCATGTGCCTCTTTGGGAATGAAACTAGGGACAGAGTACATTTCTGGTGCAAGTTACATCACTAAAGTGGAGCAAGTTTTGAGGAATCTGTAAGAAGTTCTTTGCCATGCCCCATCCTTTTCCTGCTCAACCCACTTTGGTAGATCTGGTAGGGATTAGCATGAATATGCCAAAAGGTGTAAAATGTATGAGTAACTTAGAGTTTTGAAATCTTTGGTGTAAAATATTTTGATACAGTGCCTTGCGAAAGTATTCGGCTCCCTGGAACTTTTCAACCTTTTCCCACATATCATGCTTCAAACATAAAGATACCAAATGTAAATTTTTGGTAAAGAATCAACAAGTGGAACACAATTGTGAAGTTGAATGAAATTTATTGGTTATTTTAAATTTTTGTGGAAATTCAAAAACTGAAAAGCGGGGCGTGCAATATTATTCGGCCCCTTTAACTTAATACTTTGCTGCGCAACCTTTTGCTCCGATTACAGCTGCAAGTCGCTTGGAGTATGTCTCTATCAGTTTTGTACATCGAGAGACTGAAATTCTTGCCCATTCTTCCTTGGCAAACAGCTCAAGCTCAGTGAGGTTTGATGGAGATCATTTGTGAACAGCAGGTTTCAGCTCTTTCCACAGATTCTCGATTGGATTGAGGTCTGGACTTTGACTTGGCCATTCTAACACCTGGACACATTTATTTGTGAACCATTCCATTGTAGATTTTGCTTTATGTTTGGGATCATTGTTTTGTTGGAAGACAAATCTCCATCCCAGTCTCAGGTCTTTTGCAGACTCCTCCAACAGGTTTTCTTCAAGAATGGTCCTGTATTTGGCTCCATCCATCTTCCCATCAATTTTAACCATCTTCCCTGTCCCTGCTGAAGAAAAGCAGGCCCAAACCATGATGCTGCCACCACCATGTTTGACAGTGGTGATAGTGTGTTCAGGGTGATGAGCTGTGCTGCCTTTACGCCAAACATATCTTTTGGCATTGTTGCCAAAAAGTTTGATTTTTTTTTTCCATGGACCCGTTCAGCCTGACTGTTTGCACAGGGGGGCGACTGGATGATCTGAAGTAGGACTGAGTATCCTGTTCTTTTTCCCTATGCTGTTTTTTCTTAATTAGTGCCATGCCACATGATGACAAATTTGGTAAATATTTTATTAGGAAATTGTTATTAAGGGTTTCTGTGGCATGACAAACCTATTGTGCTGACAGCATATAGGTGTAGCAAATAGGTTATATTTCCTTGCGTATCAGGTTGGATACTCATATGCTATGCATTTAAGGGATTATTACACGTACACATTTAAGAGAGTATTACACTTTATATTTTGGATCGTGTTGTTTTTGGTCCATGTTTGGGACTATTTTAAGTGTTTTTAAACTGTATATTGTTCAACAATAAAGATTTTTTCATATATTTATTTCTTGGTGATCCCTGATTTCTGCATATACTTTTTTCCTGTATGTTTTTGCTAGGTGCCGAATAATATTGCACGCCCCACTTTTCCGTTTTTGAAGTTCCAAAAAAATTTAAAATAACCAATAAATTTCGTTCAAGTTCACGATTGTGTTCCACTTGCTGTTGATTCTTCACCAAAAAATTTACATTTGGTGTCTTTATGTTTGAAGTATGATATGTGGGAAAAGGTTGAAAAGTTCCAGGGAGCCGAATACTTTCGCAAGGCACTGTATCAAAATATTTTACACCAAAGATATCGAAAAAACTCTTTGCTGAACAAGGGTCAAAATCTTATGCATATTGCACATCCAATATTGAACATCCCAGAATTGCATTGTAATTTTAATTTGACTACTTCTGTTTCCGCTATGCCACCAGTAACACATAGCATTAAAAACCTGTGATTCAACTCAAATCAGCATAGATTACTATAGAACTCTATTATAATCTATGATTGGCTCAGTAGCTATGACACAAGTAGTCATAGCTGCATTGCATGGAAATATATAAATATATGTACAGGGAGGGCCATTTATATGGATACACCTAAATAAAATGGGAATGGTTAGTGATATCAACTTCCTGTTTGTGGCGCATTAGTATATGGGAGGGGGAAAACTTTTCAAGATGGGTGGTGACCATGGCGGCCATTTTGAAGTTGGCCATTTTGGATGCAACTTTATTTTTTCCAATGGGAAGAGGGTCATATGACACATCAAACTTATTGAGAATTTGACAAGAAAAACAACGGTGTACTTGGTTTTAATGCAACTTTATTATTTCATGAGTTAGTTACAAGTTTATGAACACTTATGAAATGTGTTCAAAGTGCTGCCCATTGTGTTGGATTGTCTTGTCAATGCAACCCTCTTCCGGTGCGTTGGCGTCCGGTGCCATGGCGGCGGCCGGAGCGTCGTCGGCGTCTGGTGTCGTGGCGGCGGCCATTGCGGCAGCGGCCGGTCCCGTGGCGGCGGCCGGTGCATCGGCGTCCGGTGCCGGCCGGTGCGACGGCGGGGGTGAAACCGAAGGTGCTGGAGTGTGGCTGTGCGGTGGTGGTGGCGGCAGCATTGTCTCTGTGTGCAGGCATGGTCCGATGGGACTGCAAGTCCCATCGGGCCCTGCCTGCTACAGTGACAGTGAGTGACACATTAGCCAATGATGGGACTGTAGTAGTCCCATCATCCGGCTAATGTGTTGAATGTTAAAAAAAAAACACACATATACATACAGTACATACATACCTAGAACACACATACAGAACATGCAACGACATGCAGCATGCAATGACATGCGCCGTGCAACGACATGCAGCATGCGCCATGCTACGCCATGCAATGACATGCGACATCATGCGACATGCACCATGCGACATGCCACATGCAGCACGCTACATGTGACAACATGCAATGACATGCAGCATGCAACATGTGGCGCCATGCGCCATGCGACGACATGCGCCATTATTATTATTATTATTATTATTATTGTTTATTTATATAGCACCATTAATTCCATGGTGCTGTACATGAGAAGGGGTTACATCAAAATACAAATATCACTTACAGTAAACAAAACTAACAATGACAGACTGGTACAGCGGGAAGAGGACCCTGCCCTTGCGGGCTTACAATCTACAGGATTGTGGGGAAGGAGACAGTAGGTCAAGGGTTGCAGTAGCTCCAGTGGTGTTGAGGTGGCCGTGTAGTCTTTACAGGCTGTAAGCTTCTTTGAAGAGATGGGTTTTCAGGTTTCTTTTGAAGGATCCAAAAGTAGTGGATAACCGGATGTGTTGGGGCACTGAATTCCAGAGGATGGGTGATATTCGGGAGAAGTCTTGGATGCGATTGGGTGAGGAGCGAATAAGCGTGGAGGAAAGGAGGAGGTCTTGGGAGGACCGGAGATTACGTGAGGGAAGATATTGAGAGATTAGTGTGGAAATATATGGAGGAGAAAGATTATGGATGGCTTTGTAGGTCAGTGTTAGTAATTTAAACTGGATACGCTGAGAAATTGGGAGCCAGTGAAGGGATTTGCAAAGAGGGGAAGCAGGAGTGTAGGGAGGAGAGAGATTAATTAGACGGGCAGCAGAGTTAAGGATGGACTGGAGGGGTGCGAGAGTGTTAGAAGGTAGGCCACAGAGGAGTATGTTGCAGTAGTCGAGGCGGGAGATGATTAGGGCATGCACGAGCATTTTGGTAGAGTGTGGGTTGAGGAAAGGACGGATTCTGGAAATATTTTTGAGCTGGAGGCGACAGGAGGTGCCATGCGACATCATGCGACATGCACCATGCGACATGCCACATGCAGCATGCTACATGTGACAACATGCGATGACATGCAGCATGCGACGACATGCAGCAGGCGACATGCGCCATGCAATGACATGCAACATGTGACATCATGCGACATGCACCATGCGACATGCAACATGTGACATGCGACATGCACCATGTGACATGTGACGGCATGCGACGACATGCACCATGCAATGACATGCAACATGTGACATCATGTGACATGCCACATACAGTACGTACATACATACATACATACATACATACATACAGTACATATAACATAGAGTACATACTCACCATCACTTGTCACTTTGATCCCCGAAGCCATTGTCATCTGTAAAAAATATTAAAATAATAAGCAAACACTATACTCCCTGATCCACAGAAATCCAGTTAAAACGAGTGTCCCTCGACGATCTCCCGTGGAGAGCAGGAGCATCAGCTGATGCGACCACTCTCCAGGGGCTCCAGGAACACAATGAGGGAAGGTATCCTTCCACAATGTATTCCCCACAATGTATTCCTACGCCCCTGTGAGAAAATAGTCCCTAAAATAGTGTGAGGCACAGGCAGCAATTGCCATAAAGTGAGACTTTGTCCTAAGGTAGCCTCTCAGTGATGCACTGCAGGAGCCTTTGTCTCCTGTCAGTGTGTCACTGAGGGTCCTAAAAAGCAGTGACATCACGCAATGTCACTGTTCTATAGGGGAGATCATCGTGGGACACTCGTTATTAATTGGACTACGGCAGACAGGTAGTATACGGTTTATTATTTTTCGTTTTTTGCAGGCGCTGAAGTATGGTAAGTATGGTTAAATGAAGAATAATAAAATACTTTTTTCCTAATGTGTGTGTGTTTTATTAACCCTTTCTTACTATTGGATTAATAATGGATGGGTGTCTTATTGACGCCTTTCCGTTATTAACCCGGCTTAATGTCACCTTACAATAGCAAGGTGACATTAACCCCTTATTACCCCATATCCCACCGCTACACGGGAGTGGGAAGAGAGGGGCTAAGTGCCAGAATTGGCGCATCTCACAGATGCGCCATTTCTGGGGAGGCTGCGGACTGGTATTTGTAGCCGGGGGGACCAATATCCATAGCCCCTCTCTAGGCTATGACTATCAGCCCGCAGCTGTCTGCGTAGCCTTTCTGGCTATAAAATATAGGGGGACCCCACCTCAATTTTTTTTGTGGGGTCCCCCTATTTTAATAGCCAGTAAAGGCTATGCAGACAGCTGCGGGCTGATATTCATAGCAGGCTACAAATATTGGCCCCCGGCCGTCGGCTTTCCCCCTCTGGCGCAGAAAATTTCATGGGAGCCCACGCCATTTTTTTTTTTTAATTTTTTTTTTTTAACTGAAACATATTGTTCATTAACCCCTTTCTGCCAGCTGACGGAATAGTACGTCAGCTGGCAGTATCCCCCTCTTTGAGGTGGGCTTCGGCGGTGAGCCCACTTCAAAGCTGCAACATGTCAGCTGTTTTCAATACAACAAAAAAAATGTACATGATCGCTAAACGGCATAGAGAGAAAAAAAACCAAAAGACAAAATTATGTTTTTTTTGGTCGCCGCGACACTACATTAAAATGCAATAACGGGCAATCAAAAAAACGTATCTGCACAAAAGTGGTATCATTACAAACGTCAGCTCGGCGCGCAAAAAATTAGCCCTCACCCGACACGATATCTCAGAAAATATAGACGCTACAGGTATCAGAAAATGGCGCAATTATTTTATTTCTTTTTAGCAAACTTTGGAATTTTTTTTTCACCACTTAGATAAAAAATAACCTAGACGTGTTTGGTGTCTATGAACTCATAATGACCTGGAGAATCATAATGGCAGGTCAGTAGTGTTGAGCGATACCGTCCGATACTTGAAAGTATCGGTATCGGAAAGTATCGGCCGATACCGGCAAAATATCGGATCCAATCCGATACCGATACCCGATACCAATACAAGTCAATGGGACTCATGTATCGGACGGTATTCCTGATGGTTCCCAGGGTCTGAAGGAGAGGAAACTCTCCTTCAGGCCCTGGGAACCATATAAATGTGTAAAAGAAAGAATTAAAATAAAAAATATCGCTATACTCACCTCTCCGACGCAGCCGGGACTTCAGCGAGGGAACCGGCAGCGTTGTTTGTTTAAAATTCGCGCTATTACTTGGTTACGTGAATTCCCGGCTTGTGATTGGTCAGGTCGGCCATGTTGCCGGGACGCGGACCAATCACAGCAAGCCGTGACGAAATTACGTCACGGCTTGCTGTGATTGGTCCGCGTCCCGGCAATATGGCCGCCCTGACCAATCACAAGCCGTGACGTCACGGGAGGCTGGACACGCGCTCATTTTAAAATGGGCGCGTGTCCAGCCTCCCGTGACGTCACGGCTTGTGATTGGTTGCGCCGTGGTCAACCAATCACAAGCCGGGAGGCTGGACGCGCTCATTTTAAAATGGGCGCGTGTCCAGCCTCCCGTGACGTCACGGCTTGTGATTGGTTGCGCCGCGGTCAACCAATCACAAGCCGGGAGGCTGGACGCGCTCATTTTAAAATGGGCGCGTGTCCAGCCTCCCGTGACGTCACGGCTTGTGATTGGTCAGGGCGGCCATATTGCCGGGACGCGGACCAATCACAGCAAGCCGTGACGTAATTTCGTCACGGCTTGCTGTGATTGGTCCGCGTCCCGGCAACGTGGCCGACCTGACCAATCACAAGCCGGGAATTCACGTAACCAAGTAATAGCGCGAATTTTAAACAAACAACGCTGCCGGTTCCCTCGCTGAAGTCCCGGCTGCGTCGGACAGGTGAGTATAGCGATATTTTTTATTTTAATTCTCTCTTTTACACATTTTAACATTAATGTTGTTGCGATACCCGATACCCGATACCACAAGAGTATCGGAATCCCGGTATCGGAATTCCGATACAGCAAGTATCGGCCGATACCCGATACTTGCAGCATCGGAATGCTCAACACTACAGGTCAGTTTTAAGCTGTGTGCACACGTTGCAGATTTGGGTGCAGAATTTTCTGCACAAAATCTGCATCTCCTTGCAGAAATTCCGCTGCGTTTTGGATGCATTTTTTTCACGTTTTTTTTCATTTTTTTCCGTGGTTTTGATGCGGGTTTTTTGTGTCGTTTTGATGCAGTTCTTGCTGCGGTTTTTGTTGCAGTTTTTGCATGTTTTTTGGGCGTTTTTGTATGCATTTTTGAAAGCTAAATAAAGATGTATTATTGAACAAAAAAAAAGATTTGGGATGTCATTATTGTCCAACCCACACTCAATTACACACAGATAGATAGACATATAGATGATAGATGAAATGGATAGACAGATCTACATATAGATAGATCTATAGATGCATACATCTATCTATTCCTATATCTATCTATAGATATATCTGGATAGATATATCTATTGATAGATGTATGGATAGTGTAGTTTGCGTGTCCACTGTCCGGATTACATCCGAATTAGCTGCAGATTGGATGCTGCGTACTTGTAGTCCCATCGGATGATGCCTGCACACATACCCCAAAAGACCCCCCGCACAGCCACACACACACCTGAACAGTCCCGCACACACCCGAACAGCCCGCAGACCCCGCACACACCTGAACAGTCCCGCACAGCGCCGCACACATCCGAACAGTCCCGCACACATCCGAACAGCCCGCAGACCCCGCACACACCTGAACAGTCCCGCACAGCGCCGCACACAACCGAACAGCCCGCAGACCCCGTCCGCACACACATACACGCACACCGTCACCGCCCACACACTTCCCTCCTCCCGAACTGCAGTGTTTCTCGGACCCACATCCGCATCTAAACTGCAGATCTTTTTTATATCTGCGGTTTTGCTGCGGATGTGCCCGACTCAATGCAAATCTATGGGTGCATAAACGCTGCAGTTCGGCACAAAAGAAGTGACATGCTGCGGAAAAAAAAGCTGCGTTTTGGTGCGGCTTTTTCCGCAGCATGTGCACAACAAGTCTGCGGCTCCCATAGACTTAAGGTACCGTCACACTCAGCGACGCTGCAGCGATATAGACAAAGAGCTTATCGCCGCAGCGTAACTGTTTAGGTCGCTGTAGAGGCGTCAAACACAGCAGCTCTAGAACGATGCAGGAGCGATCCTGTGACGTAACGGCGACTCACTTATCGTTCTCGCAGGTCGTTAGCTCCATGTAAAACATTGCTGGCATCGTTGCTTTTGCTGTCAAACATGACTATACACACCGATCTGATGACCAAATAAAGTGCTGGACTTCTAGCTCCGACCAGCGATATCACAGCGGGATCCAGATCGCTGCTGCGTGTCAAACACAACGAGATCGCTATCCAGGACGCTGCAATGTCACGGATCGTTGTCGTTCTCGTTGTAAAGTTGCTGAGTGTGAAGGTACCTTAACATTGGTTGTGCACTACACTGCGGATTTGATGCAATTCTGTTCGGCAAAAAATGCTGCGGATCTGCAATCAGATCCGCAACGTGTGCACACAGCCTTAGCATTTTGTGAACCTAGCAAAAAAGCCAAGCAAAAAACAAGTGTGGGATTTGCACTTTTTTTGCAATTTCATCGCACTTTGACTTTTTTCACATTTTCTGTTACACGACATGGTAAAACCAATGGTGTCGTTCAAAAATAGAACTTGTCCCGCAAAAGATAAGCCCTCACATGGCCATATTGATGGAAAAATTATGGCTCTGGAAAGAAAGGAAGCGATAAACGAAAAAAGCTCCAGGGGTGAAGGGGTTTAGAAACATGGATATGGACATACATATGGAAATAGACATAGATATATAGATATATCTGTATGTATTCATCTATCTATCTATCTATCTATCTATCTATCTATCTATCTATCCGTGTGGAATGGAGTGTGGGTTGGACAAATGTAAAAGAGGAGGTTGGACAGAAATGACATCACAAATCTTTTTGAAGATAGAGGGGGGAGAGGAGGGAGGGGTTGGGGTGTGTTTTGGAGTGGGTGTGCCAGGTGCAGAGTTACAGGCGAGTGCAATGCATCATGGAACTTGTAGTATTAGAGCACAATAACTCAGGAGAAAGGAAGTTGTCGATTAACCCCATGAGAGCTGGATTCAGCACTGAAGATGTGCTGCTACAGCATGATAAAAGGTAATATTGCTAAAATAAACACAGTAGATGTTTTCAGTGGCACATAATAGCAAGATTTATGAAAAAAGTTTATTGTAGTGGACAACTTCTTTAAGGACAAAATTGGCTCTGTCACTAAGGCTGGGTTTACATTGCACTATGGCAGTCCGTTAGACGGACTGCATTACACCTGCGCATAACGCGGTGTAACACAGTCCATTAGCGCTGCCATTAACCCCTATTGTCGGGCGCATCGCCAACGCATGCCATAATAGGCATGCGCTAGCAATGTGCCGTCATTCTATGACAGACCCTCGGACGCGGGATGCAGCATTTCCGGGTCCATCACCGCTAGTGCAGATAGAGCATCTGTACTAGCGCCATCACACAACGCAATCTTTTTCGGCATTAGCATTAACGCAGTCCGTTTAACGCATGGTTGAACGGACTGCAGTAATGCAATGTGAACCCTGCCTAAGGAGTTAAAACAATGAATTTAGTAAATATTTACAACTGTCATAGGTATAATCATAGTAAATTATGCTAACAAACCACTAGAAAATATGTTATTGAGACAATTTTTAAAAAAATCTGAGTCTTTCATACACTAAATGGAGACATAAAACCTACTCTCTGAATCATCTTACTGAGCAAGATCTATTTTGCGAAATGAATATTTAAAGAACCTTTATGTTGCCTTGCTTATTTGTTTGCTGTGATTTTTATAATAGATGCAGTCCATTGTATTGAATTCTATTTCAGAATTTTCTAATACGCAGGTGAATTATTAATCTGACAGTGCAGTGTATCACTGGTGCAGGGTTATAGCTCTGTAAATAATGAAAGCGGTAACAAAAAAGGTATACCTTGTAATAAAAATGGATGTGACTATGAATATGCTTTATCAAAAAGGGAGCAAAATATGTTCTTTATCTAAATTCAGGGACAGGATTCTGTTACTTTGTCTTAATAGTGAAATAGTGGTTTCATTTATATGTAGTGCAATATTTGAAGCTTTTTACTAATGGCAAACATAAATGACAACACTGTTGATTTACTATTTTGTAAATTCAAAATTAAAGTATGAATTGTGCAGTACAATAAAACATGGGAAATGAATGCGTTTTTATTAACACATTTCAATTAATTTAGATCACACAGAAGGTACAGCAGTTACCAAAAAAAGAAAAAAAGCATAGCACCCACACTGCTGCCTGATGCGAACCTCTTATGGTGCGCCCTGTAATGCTGCTCCAGTACTCATAACCACTCATCCATGAAGGGGCACTCACGGTGCATAGCCACAAAAGTATTTACGATCCAAAAAAAGAAGAAAAAACGGCTTGCACTCACCTGGCCCGAGGAACAATTCTTATCTTTATTAGGACATGTGCAGTAAATCAGGGAGAATGTGCTGAATGTAGGATGACAGCTGTTTTGCGCACACCATGCTTCCTCTGATCCCGATGGCATAGGGGAAACGAGGTAACCCTTTATACAAATGCACAACCCTCCCACCTCATGACATCATACATAATCACTCCCCTTATACAAAATGTGAATGCAAATCATTAAAACATAGCTTAAAAACAATACAGCTTAATCTAAAGAGAAAAAAAGAAGAAAGAAAAAGAACAAAAAACAAACACAAGAGGAAGGTCACTGGAATAATATCAATAATAACGAATCAGGTCATAAAAAAACGGACATGTCAATTCTTTCATTCAGGCCCATAGGGCCAACAGCATTTGAACGCATTATCCATATTGCCTCACGTCTTAGAAGCAACCTATTTAGATTCCCATCTCGTTGTGGCAGAGACACCCTTTCTAATCCCAAAAATGAGAGCGATTTAATATTCCCATGGTGTGCCTGCCTAACATGATTAATGAGGCGAACAAGATTGGTAAGCAGCAAAATAATCGACGACATGTGAGAAAAAATTACAGATAAAAAAACCTGAGAAAAAATAAGACAGACTATTTAACTACGGACTCGGACTCCAGCACCAATGAAGAAGGGGCAACATCGGGAGACCCCACTGTTTCTCTAACCCCAGCCGTATCACCAGTCATCCCTTTAGAAGTAGGACACAACGAGGGGGGAGGCGCAGAAAATATATCTTGCAAAAGGAAACAGGTCTCATGGAGACCGATCACTTAGGTTTAGTACCGACCAATGAGTTGATTAATTTAACCGGTCATGTCCTCAATTCAGCACATCATTCAGTTCTTTCTAAGGGTCTTAGTTTCTGTTTACCAGAGCCTTTTGATTTGGTACAATTTAAAATTGATCTATATAAAGCAGTTAGAAAGATTCATCTGTATAAGTCATTTAAAACCATGAACCAAATGGTCACTGACAGAAACCCAGGGGAGGTACCTTGTCGGGTGGGTCCTCTGGGATTTATGGCTATGGATAGCCAGGATTCAGACATCCAGAGGGATACATGTTTATTTTTGAGCCTTACTGATGGTACGACTGTTACCAACATCTCTGATGCCCGGAATCCTGCTTTAGTGGAACCATTTATGGGGGGAGTCAGTTCTACCTTTGTGCCATCTATCTCCCCGGGTAGTCCTATAGAAATTTTCGAGGCACACGTTAGTAAAGACATGGAGGCATTGGTTTACCACACGTTACCCTCTAATTTGAATTCTGTTGAAGTGCAAGCTCTGAGAGAAATCCAGGGTTGGTCGGACATGGTGGTACGCCCTGCCAACAAAGGTGGCAATATTGTGTTGCTAACCAAGGAATATTACATGACAGAGGCAAAAAGACAGTTATCCGATATAACCACATACAGAAAGTTGAAGGGGGATCCCACTGTGAGGTTTAACAATGAATTGCGGACTCTTCTTAGGCGGTATATTGAAAGAGCGGTTTTGTCAAAAAAACAAGCGGAAAAGTTGATAATTGATTTCCCCAATAAACCATGCTGGTACCATGTCCCCAAGGTCCACAAGTGTTTGGTTAGCCCACCGGGTCGTCCAATAATCTCGGGGGTGGGATCCTTGACTGAACCCCTTTCTAGGTACTTGGACTGGTTATTGAGACCCCTGTTGCATGACATACCTTCATATGTAAGGGACACAAAAGATTTTTTGCGTATCATCAGAGGTTTTGAATGGCAAGAAGGTTTTAATTTATCCTCGGTAGATGTCGAAAGTCTCTACACTCGTATTCCCCAGGATATGGGGGTGGCAGCGGTCAGGGAAGTTTTATCACACACACCTATAGATGAGGGCACCATTGATTTTGTGTGGGAGACTTTGTCTTTTGTGCTTGGCCATAATGCCTTTCAATTTGATGACCCATGGTATATACAGGAGGAGGGTACTGCCATGGGTACATTGGTCTCTTGTACCCTGGCTAACCTCTTCTTAGCTGTCTTCAAGGAAAAGTTTATCTATTCCATTCAAAACCAGTTTCTTAAGTACATTAAGCTTTACATAAGGTATGTCAATGACATATTGATTATTTGGGATGGTGACAATGAGGTTTTTTCACAGTTTGTTGAGTATCTGGGATGTGTGAGGGGAGTGATTATGTATGATGTCATGAGGTGGGAGGGTTGTGCATTTGTTTAAATGGTTACCTCATTTCCCCTATGCCATTGGGATCAGTGGAAGCGCGGTGTGCGCAAAACAGCTGTCATCCTACATTCAGCACGTTCTCCCTGATTTACTGCACATGTCCTAATAAAGATAAGAATTGTTCGTCGGACCTGGTGAGTGCAAGCCGTTTTTTCTTCTTTTTTTGGAAGGTACAGCAGTTACGTTTGCACTTGTGAAATCAAATATACATTAATCTTTAGAAAAAATATATAATAGTATCAGTAGATGGGTTGAAATTGTAAAATGTCTTAGCATAATTTAAAGGCCAAATTAACAATTAGGAGGAAAATTACCAGGTCTTTAGGGTAAGATATTGAAGCATAAGGTAGCCAAGGATTTGTTTCGACCCTATATTATAAAGTCATTGTTGGCTGTTATGCTGAATGTTTGTGACAATGAGACCCTGATTCATCAAGAGCAGTGATTTACATTTGTGATTAGTCAAATAATTCTATGCAAAACACAGACTTAAATTAATATTGACATAGTCAGAGGTAATATCATCCTGCTTTGATTGAAATATCTTATTTGCCACACATTCAATAACACCCTATACTTTTTACATACTAACATGACAAGGAGGCCAATTGTGACTTGCGTTTGGCACTACTACCCCTGGGACAGTTGCTGTCAGCTGTGTTGGCATAGTTAGTAGTGTTGAGCATTCCGATGCTGCAAGTATCGGGTATCGGCCGATACTTGCTGTATCGGAATTCCGATACCGGGATTCCGATACTCTTGTGGTATCGGGTATCGGGTATCGCAACAACATTAATGTTAAAATGTGTAAAAGAGAGAATTAAAATAAAAAATATCGCTATACTCACCTCTCCGACGCAGCCGGGACTTCAGCGAGGGAACCGGCAGCGTTGTTTGTTTAAAATTCGCGCTATTACTTGGTTACGTGAAGTCCCGGCTTGTGATTGGTCAGGTCGGCCACGTTACGTCACGGCTTGCTGTGATTGGTCCGCGTCCCGGCAATATGGCCACCCTGACCAATCACAAGCCGTGACGTCACGGGAGGCTGGACACGCGCCCATTTTAAAATGAGCGCGTCCAGCCTCCCGGCTTGTGATTGGTTGACCGCGGCGCAACCAATCACAAGCCGTGACGTCACGGGAGGCTGGACACGCGCCCATTTTAAAATGAGCGCGTCCAGCCTCCCGGCTTGTGATTGGTTGACCGCGGCACAACCAATCACAAGCCGTGACGTCACGGGAGGCTGGACACGCGCCCATTTTAAAATGAGCGTGTCCAGCCTCCCGGCTTGTGATTGGTTGACCGCGGCGCAACCAATCACAAGCCGTGACATCACGGGAGGCTGGACACGCGCCCATTTTAAAATGAGCGCGTGTCCAGCCTCCCGTGACGTCACGGCTTGTGATTGGTCAGGGCGGCCATATTGCCGGGACGCGGACCAATCACAGCAAGCCGTGACGTAATTTCGTCACGGCTTGCTGTGATTGGTCCGCGTCCCGGCAACATGGCCGACCTGACCAATCACAAGCCGGGAATTCACGTAACCAAGTAATAGCGCGAATTTTAAACAAACAACGCTGCCGGTTCCCTCGCTGAAGTCCCGGCTGCGTCGGACAGGTGAGTATAGCGATATTTTTTATTTTAATTCTTTCTTTTACACATTTATATGGTTCCCAGGGCCTGAAGGAGAGTTTCCTCTCCTTCAGACCCTGGGAACCATCAGGAATACCGTCCGATACATGAGTCCCATTGACTTGTATTGGTATCGGGTATCGGTATCGGATTGGATCCGATATTTTGCCGGTATCGGCCGATACTTTCCGATACCGATACTTTCAAGTATCGGACGGTATCGCTCAACACTAATAGTTAGTGCTGCTAACATCTCCCACATTTTTTCACATTATGGGTGTTTTTCTACCATGCTGGCTCTTCTATTGCCCATGCTACAACATTTGATTCGTAGTACTGCTGACTGATCAATTGGTACCTGGGTATCCCACATTCTTAGCTATGGTATTTATTTATTTTTTTCATTACATCATCCATAGCTATTTTAACTTTTTATATTTCTATAAATTTTGTACAACACTAAATTTAACTGCTAAAATTATTTTCACAACTAATTATTAAATCCTTGTCAAAATGAACATAACAAGAAATGCTACACAGAAATATACCATCGATAATAACAATAATAATCTTTATTTTTATATAGCCCTAACATATTCCGCAGCGCTTTACAGTTTTGCACACATTATCATCACACATCACAATCTAAATTCCCTATCAGTATGTCTTTGGAATGTGGGAGGAAACCGGAGTACCAGAAGGAAAGCCACACAAACATGGGGAGAACATACAAACTCTTTGCAGATGTTGTCCAAGGTGGGGTTAGAACCCAGGACTCCAGTGCTGCAAGGCTGCAGTGCTAACCACTGAGTCACCATGCCAAGATGAAAGAATTGATCTGCTGTCATGAAATTTGCAGGCTGTGGACAATTTGAAGAATTTGTGATTCGATTTAAACAGATTGCAAAAAAAATGCCAATTTCACTTATTGCTGAAGACTGCATGAGCCAGAGACAGGGCTCATGTTATATCAGGCATGGCTGCATGGCTTTTCCCATAATGCATTGCAGCTATCACATCACATTATCAGTAGTGTTGAGCGATACCTTCCGATATCGAAAAGTATCGGTATCGGATTGGATCGGCTCATATTCAAAAAATATCGGATATCGCCGATGCCGATACCCTATACCAATGCAAGTCAATGGGACCAAAATTTTGGAATTAAAATAAACCCTTTCTTTCCTTGTAGGTTCATTCTACATGAAGGAAAACAATTAAGAATAATGTAGGATGTATTGGGGGAGGTAGCGGAGACATTAAAGGCATAGAGGTTTAGCCCAATCAAATAGAATTGCAGGAATTTTAAGTTTTTTTAAGACGTTCGGAGTTACAAAGATATTGACTATGTTAAGATTTTTTTTATTTTGTCAGATATTGATATTTCACTACGTCCATGCCCTTCACCTTCTTTTTTACTTCTCCGACACTTTCTTCTTCATCATCCTCAGCAGCAGCATCTTTGACATCAACTTCTTCTTCACCTTATTCATCTTCTTCTACACCTTCTTCCTATTATTTTTTTGTTACATTCTTCATATTCTTTTTATTAAACTATTATTCTTCTTCATATTCTACTTCTTCATTATATTCTTATTTGTGACAGGCATTCCTGTAGTTGTTATCTATAAAAGTTTGAAGATTATACCTTCCATTCTGCGTGTCACAAAAGAGTTACAACAGGATTTGTCCGCGTTCAGTTAGGCCTGCAGCAGCAGGCTTTTTCCAGGGGCACCACGAGGAGGAACGGACTCACCCCCATACACTGCTTAGTCTTTTTCTGCTTATAATTTAGATAATATCTTTTGCTCTGATGTTTAGTCATATGCTTAATGTTCTTCTGCTCTTTGTTCTGCAGCTTCTTGTTCTTCTGCTTCTCGGTCTTCCGGGTCGTCGTCTCCAGGGTCGTCATCTCCGGGATCGTCGTCGTCATTAGGGTGGTCTTCAGGGTCACCGTCTCCAGGGTCGTCATCTCAGGGGTTGTCGTCTCTGGTGTCATCATCATCTTAGGGGTGGTCTTCAGGGTCGTCGTCTTTAGGGTCTTGAACTTGGAAATGTAGCAGAAGGTACAAGAAGGCTGAAAAAATGCCCAGAACCAGCTGATGGAACTGGAACCCGGATGGCTACCCGAAAGTCCAAGAGCCAATGGAACTACTGAGGACCAGCTGACATTACTGGAACCCGGTTACTAAGCAGGAGGTACCCGTGCCAGAAAGCACTACCAAGGACCACCTGACATTGGTGGAACTTGGATACCCAGAAGGAGGCACCTAAGCCAAAGGCTCTGCCTGGAACCAGCTGACGGTACTGGAACCAGGATGGGGAGCAGAAGGTACAAGAGCAAAAGACACTGCCGAGAACCAGCTGACGGTACTGGAACCCGGATGGGTAGCCGAAGGTACAAGAGCCAATGGAACTACCGAGGACCAGCTGACATTACTGGATCCCGGTTACTAAGCAAGAGGTACCCGTGCCAGAAAGCACTACCAAGGACCACGTGATGTTGGTGGAACTCGGATACCCAGAAGGAGGCACCTAAGCCAAAGGCTCTGCCCGGAACCAGCTGACGGTACTGGAACCAGGATGGGGAGCAGAAGGTACAAGAGCAAAAGACACTGCCAAGAACCAGCTGATGGTTGTTGTGAATTCTGCTTTTGGGTTCCCTCCGGTGGTAGTAGGTGGTAATGCAGTTGTCCCTGGGTTGCAGTCCTGGTCAGGTGTGTCTGCTGATTGCAGTTCTGACTGGGGTATTTAGGTGTGCAGGATTCATTAGTCCTTGCCAGTTGCCAATTGTTGTTGGGAGGTGTGGACCTCTGCCTGGTTCCTACTGTCTTTCTGCCAAATCAGCAAAGATAAGTGTCTGGGTTTTTTCCCTGTGGCACACATGCTGTGTGCTTCACAATTCAGTGCTATTCTTTGTGTTTTCTTGTCCAGCTTAGATTGTGTCAGTATTTTCTCAGTCTTGCTGGATTCTCTGGAGTGGCAGATATACATTCCATGTCTTTAGTTAGATTGTGGAACTTTTTGTATTATCTGTTGTGGATATTTTTGGAAGGGTTTTAATACTGACCGCCTAGTAATCTGTACTATCCTTTCCAATTTAGCTAGAGTGGCCTCTTTTGCTAAATCCTGTTTTCTACCTGCATGTGTCTATTCTTCTCCTACTCACAGTCATTATTCGTGGGGGGCTGCTTATCCTTTGGGGGTCTGCTCTGAGGCAAGAAAGCATTCCTATTTCCATCTATAGGGGTATTTAGTCCTCCGGCTGTGTCGAGGTGTCTAGGGTTTGTTAGGCACACCCCATGGCTCCTTCTAGTTGTGGTGTTAGTTCAGGATTTGCGGTCAGTACAGGTTCCACCGACTCCAGAGAAAGTTTTCATGCGGCTCCAAGGTCACCGGATCATAACAGTACAACTGGCCAATAATGAGTTAAATGCATCTCAGAAGAAGGGAAGAAAGGTGTTGAGCCATTTTTTTTTCTGCAGTCTGTTTTGTCTTCTCTTCCCTCTTTATTTATGGGTGGCTGAGGAGTCTTGTGCCAGCATGGATGTTCAGGAATTAGCTTCTCGTGTAGACCAGCTTGCTGCTAGGGTACAGGATATTTCTGATTATATTGTTCAGACTCCTGCTTTAGAGCCGAAGATTCCTACTCCTGATTTGTTTTTTGGTGATAGGTCCAAATTTTGGGGTTTTAAAAACAATTGTAAACTGTTTTTTGCTCTGAGACCGCGATCCTCCGGTGATTCCATTCAGCAGGTTAAAATTGTCATCTCCCTGCTGCGTGGCGATCCACAGGATTGGGCATTTTCCCTGGAATCTGGGAATCCGGCCTTGCTTAATGTAGATTCCTTTTTTCAGGCTTTAGGATTATTATATGATGAACCGAATTCTGTGGATCAAGCGGAGAAAACCTTGTTGGCCCTGTCTCAGGGTCAAGAGGCGGCAGAATTGTATTGTCAGAAATTTAGAAAATGGTCTGTGTTGACTAAATGAAATGATGATGCTTTTGCGGCAATTTTCAGAAAGGGTCTTTCTGAATCTGTTAAAGATGTTATGGTGGGGTTTCCCACGCCTTCCAGTCTGAGTGATTCTATGTCTCTGGCCATTCAGATTGATCGGCGTTTGCGGGAGCGTCAAACTGTGCACGCTGTGGCGTCGTCCTTAGAGCAAAGTCCTGAGCCAATGCAGTGTGATAGGATTTTGTCTAGAACGGAACGACAAGGATTCAGACATCAGAATAGGTTGTGTTATTATTGTGGCGACGCTTCTCATGTCATTTCAGTCTGCCCTAAGTGGGCAAAAAGGATCACTAGTTCATTTACTATCAGTACTGTACAACCTAAATTTCTGTTATCGGTGTCCTTGATCTGCTCATTGTCATCATTTTCTGTCATGGCGTTTGTGGATTCAGGCGCCGCCTTGAACTTAATGGATTTTGAGTTTGCCAGGCATTGTGGTTTTCCCTTGCAGCCTTTGCAGAACCCTATTCCTTTAAGGGGGATTGATGCTACACCTTTGGCTAAAAATAAGCCCCAGTTTTGGACACAGGTGACCATGCACATGGCGCCAGCCCATCATGAAGATTGTCAATTTTTGGTGTTGCATAATTTGCATGATGTTATCGTGCTGGGTTTCCCATGGTTGCAGGTACATAATCCTGTGTTGGATTGGAAATCTATGTCTGTGACTAGTTGGGGTTGTCAGGGGGTTCATAATGATGTTCCTTTGATGTCAATCTCCTCTTCTTCCTCTTCTGAAATTCCAGAGTTTTTGTCTGATTTTCAGGATGTATTCGATGAGCCCAAGTCCAGTTCCCTTCCACCGCACAGGGACTGTGATTGTGCGATTGACTTGATTCCAGGCAGTAAGTTTCCTAAGGGCCGACTTTTCAACCTGTCTGCGCCTGAACATACCGCCATGCGGAGTTATGTTAAGGAGTCTTTGGAGAAAGTGCATATTCGGCCATCTTCTTCACCGTTGGGAGCAGGTTTTTTTTTGTTGCTAAGAAGGCTGGCTCCTTGAGACCTTGTATTGATTATCACCTCTTGAATAAGATCACGGTCAAGTTTCAATACCCTTTACCTTTGCTTTCCGATTTGTTTGCTAGGATTAAGGGGGCTAGTTGGTTTACGAAGATTGACCTTCGGGGGGCATATAATCTAGTTCATATTAAGCAGGGTGATGAATGGAAAACTGCGTTTAATACGCCCGAAGGCCATTTTGAATACCTTGTGATGCCATTCGGGCTCACTAACGCTCCATCTGTTTTTCAATCCTTCATGCATGATATCTTCCGGACTTATATTGATAAATTCTTGATTGTATATTTGGACGATATTTAGATTTTTTCCGATGATTGGAAGTCTCATGTGGAACAGGTCAGGGTGGTATTTCAGATCCTTCGTGACAATGCTTTGTTTGTGAAGGGGTCTAAGTGTCTCTTTGGGGTGCAGAAGGTTTCTTTTTTGGGCTTTATTTTTTCTCCCTCATCTATGGAGATGGATCCGGTTAAGGTTCAAGCCATTCATGATTGGATTCAACCCACATCCGTGAAGAGCCTTCAGAAATTTTTGGGTTTTGCAAATTTTTATCGCCGGTTCATTGCTAACTTCTCCAGCGTGGTTAAACCCTTGACTGATTTGACGAAAAAAGGCGCTGATGTGGCGAATTGGTCCTCTGCGGCTGTCTCTGCCTTTCAGGAGCTTAAACGCCGATTTACTTTTGCTCCGGTGTTGCGCCAACCAGATGTTTCTCTTCCGTTTCAGGTTGAGATTGATGCTTCTGAGATTGGGGCAGGGGCCGTTTTGTCTCAGAGGGATTCTGTTGGTTCTTTGATGAAACCGTGTGCCTTCTTCTCCCGCAAGTTTTCGCCTGCTGAATGCAATTATGATGTCGGCAATCGGGAGTTGTTGGCTATGAAGTGGGCGTTTGAGGAGTGGCGACATTTGCTTGAGGGAGCTAAGCACCGTACTGTGGTCCTGACCGATCATAAGAATTTGATTTACCTCGAGTCTGCCAAACGGCTGAGTCCTAGACAGGCTCGATGGTCCTTGTTTTTTTCCCATTTTGATTTCGTGGTTTCGTATCTTCCGGGTTCTAAGAATATTAAGGCTGATGCCCTTTCTAGGAGTTTTTTGCCTGATTCTCCTAAGGTCCTTGAACCGGTCGGCATTCTGAAAGAAGGGGTGTTCCTTTCTGCCATTTCCCCTGATTTACGGTGGGTTCTTCAGGAATTTCAGGCTGATAGACCTGACCGCTGTCCTGTGGGGAAATTGTTTGTTCCTGACAGATGGACTAGTAGAGTGATTTCTAAAGGTTCACTGTGCTGTGTTGGCTGGTCATCCTGGTATTTTTGGTACCAGAGATTTGGTTGGTAGGTCCTTTTGGTGGCCTTCGTTGTCACATGATGTGCGTTCTTTTGTGCAGTCCTGTGGGACTTGTGCGCGGGCCAAGCCTTGTTGTTCCTGTGCTAGTGGGTTACTTTTGCCATTGCCGGTCCCTGAGAGGCCCTGGACGCATATTTCTATGGATTTTATTTCTGATCTTCCGGTTTCCCAGAGGATGTCGGTTATCTGGGTTGTTTGTGACCGGTTTTCTAAGATGGTTCATTTGGTGCCTTTGCCTAAATTGCCTTCCTCTTCAGAGTTGGTTCCGTTGTTTTTTCAGCATGTTTGCATGGTATTCCGGAGAATATTGTGTCCAACAGAGGTTCCCAGTTTGTTTCTAGGTTTTGGCGGGCCTTTTGTGCTAGGCTGGGCATTGATTTGTCTTTTTCTTCTGCATTTCATCCTCAGACAAATGGCCAGACCGAGCGAACTAATCAGACTTTGGAGACTTATTTGAGATGCTTTGTGTCTGCCGATCAGGATGATTGGGTGGCCTTTTTGCCATTGGCCGAGTTTGCCCTTAATAATCGGGCTAGTTCGGCTACTTTGGTTTCGCCTTTTTTTTGTAATTTTGGTTTTCATCCTCATTTTTCTTCTGGGCAGGTTGAGCCTTCTGACTGTCCTGGTGTGGATTCTGTGGTTGACAGGTTGCAGCAGATTTGGGCTCATGTGGTGGACAATTTGGTGTTGTCTCAGGAGGAGGCTCACCGTTTTGCTAACCGTCGTCGGTGTGTTGGTTCCCGGCTTCGGGTTGGGGATTTGGTTTGGTCGTCTTCCCGTCATGTTCCTATGAAGGTCTCTTCCCCTAAGTTTAAGCCTCGGTTTATTGGTCCTTATAGGATTTCTGAGATTATTAATCCGGTGTCTTTTCGATTGGCGCTTCCGGCCTCTTTTGCTATCCATAATGTCTTCCATAGATTTTTATTGCGGAAATATGTGGTGCCCGTTGTTCCCTCTGTTGATCCTCCGGCCCCTGTTTTGGTTGATGGGGAGTTGGAGTATGTGGTTGAGAAGATTTTGGATTCTTGTTTTTCGAGGCGGAGGCTTCAGTACCTTGTCAAATGGAAGGGTTATGACCAGGAGGATAATTCTTGGGTTTTTGCTTCTGATGTCCATGCTGCTGATCTGGTCTGTGCCTGTCATCTGGCTCATCCTGATCGGCCTGGGGGCGCTGGTGAGGGTTCGGTGACCCCTCCTCAAGGGGAGGGTACTGTTTTGAATTCTGCTTCTGGGTTCCCTCCGGTGGTAGTAGGTGGTAATGCAGTTGTCCCTGGGTTGCAGTCCTGGTCAGGTGTGTCTGCTGATTGCAATTCTGACTGGAGTATTTAGGTGTGCAGGATTGATTAGTCCTTGCCAGTTGTCAATTGTTGTTGGGAGGTGTGGACCTCTGCCTGGTTCCTCCTGTCTTTCTGCCAAATCAGCAAAGATAAGTGTCTGGTTTTTTTTTCCTGTGGCACACATGCTGTGTGCTTCGCAATTCAGTCCTATTCTTTGTGTTTTCTTGTCCAGCTTAGATTGTGTCAGGATTTTCTCAGTCTTGCTGGATTCTCTGGAGTGGCAGATATACATTCCATGTCTTTAGTTAGATTGTGGAACTTTTTGTATTATCTGTTGTGGATATTTTTGGAAGGGTTTTAATACTGACCGCCTAGTAATCTGTCCTATCCTTTCCTATTTAGCTAGAGTGGCCTCTTTTGCTAAATCCTGTTTTCTACCTGCGTGTGTCTATTCTTCTCCTACTCACAGTCATTATTCGTGGGGGGCTGCCTATCCTTTGGGGGTCTGCTCTGAGGCAAGATAGCATTCCTATTTCCATCCATAGGGGTATTTAGTCCTCCGGCTGTGTCGAGGTGTCTAGGGTTTGTTAGGCACACCCCACGGCTACTTCTAGTTGCGGTGTTAGTTCAGGATTTGCGGTCAGTACAGGTTCCACCGACTCCAGAGAAAGTTTTCATGCGGCTCTATGGTCACCGGATCATAACAGATGGTACTGGAACCCGGATGGGTAGCCAAAGGTACAAGAGCCAATGGAACTACCGAGAACCAGCTGACGGTACTGGAACCTGGTTACTAAGCAGGAGGTACCCGTGCCAGAAAGCACTACCAAGGACCACCTGAGGTGTCATGAATCCCCAATGGCTAGGGATAGCACAGGATAAGCAAAGTAAAAATAAATATCGGACGAGCTCTAGGGTGATGGAACCTGGGCTGACCGCTGCCCTACGCCTGACAAACGCAACTAGAGATAGCCAGGGAGCGTGCCTACGTTGGTTCTAGACGCCACGCACCAGCCTAAGAGCTAACTAGTACTGCAGAGAAAACAAAGACCTCACTTGCCTCCAGAGGAATTAACCCCAAAGGTATAGATGCCCCCCACATGTATTGACGGTGAAATGAGAGGAAGACACACACATAGAGATGATGTATATTGCTTTAGCAAATAGAGGCCCGCAGAAAACTAGAAAGCAGAATGACACAAAAGGGGACTGAGCGGTCAGCAAAAAACCCTAATCAAAAAAACCATCCTGAGATTACAAGAACCCATGTGCCAACTCATGGCACATGGGGAGAACCTCAGTCCACTAGAGCAACCAGCTAACAAAGAGACATTCTAAGCAAGCTGGACAAAAAAAACAAACAACTGAAAATCAGCACTTAGCTTATCCTGAAAGATCTGGGAGCAGGTAGGCAGGAACCAAACAGAGCACATCTGAACACATTGATAGCCGGCAAGGGAAATGACAGAAAGGCCAGGTAAAATAGGAAACACCCAGCCTCTGATGGACAGATGGAAACCAAAGGCCGCAACCCACCAAAGTCACCCAGTACCAGCAGTAACCACCAGAGGGAGCCCGCAAACAGAATCCACAACACTGAGGTTGGTGGAACTCGGATACCCAGAAGGAGGCACCTAAGCCAAAGGCTCTGCCCAGAACCAGCTGATGGAACTGGAACCAGGGGGACCTATTCAAGATTGTTTTCCTACAGCCCCAACTAGCGGTGTTGGAGCCCAGGATCAGCTGATGTTACTGAAACCCAATAACAGAGGAGTAACTGTTGACTGTGCAAACAGCACTTCCAAGCAGCAACTAGTGGTGTTGGAGCCCAGGGACAGCAGGAGGTGCAAAGTGTAGGCCAAAGCCTGCACTCGAGGCAGTTTAATATCTGATGGAGTGTCAGCATGGCGGTGCAGGACACATTGCCGGATACACAGCAGGGGAGCAGCTGACGTTACTGAACCCGACTAACATGGAAGCAAGTGTTTTTCTCTGTGCAAACAGTACTTCCAGGAAGCAACTGGCGGTGTTGGAACCCAGGGTCAGCAGGAGGAGCAGAGTGTAGGCTGAGGCCTAATTGGAGCAAATTGAAAGTGAACCTTTAAACCCCCCAGGCGTTAGTAGCTAGAAGAGCCACCTTGTGCAGCAGTAATAATGCACATGGAAAAGGTGGCTCTTTTAATTATGCTCCTTATGATCACCTGTGTTATGCTGTCACAGAGAGGAATACATAAATAAATAGAATGGTCTCACCAAGTCATGACGATGCCTCACGGAAAATGAGTCCCTCTAATTTACATTAGACAGAAATCCAAGGGATGATTTCACAGTTCCATGGGTTATTTGTATTCAGGACCACCTCCATACGCGTTTCATTCCAAGGGGAATCATCAGGGGACAGATAATAATATACAGATTTGGGAATTGCTGGGCCTGTAGAGTCTGATTGATGTTGATATACAACAATTTTTTTTTCATTCTTGATGCACTAAAAACAAAATGGGAAATTAAAACTCAATAAATCGTAATTTTTCTAATGAAGAAAAACAATGAAACCAAAGCTTGTGTAACTGAGAAAGCGTGTTTCCTGTTTTACTAGTCGAATTTAATAATAGGATACAGAATGACAATGCTGCATGCTATTGTTTCATGTTCTTTTCTTGTTTTTTTCTTACCTGGCAAAGTAGCTGTTTAGAGTTACAGAATTCTCGTCAAGGTGGGGAAATTAAAGCAAAAAAATATTAAAAAATAAATAAAAAAAAGTCAATGTTTTGCAAAACTGTTTTATTATTCGGCAATCATACACCCGACAAAATATAGTGTGCTGTTACTACATCCGGCTGTGACATCATTAAGGTTACCGCTGATCACAGGTAGAACTTCTCACTCTCTGCTTAGTGTGTTTCGGCTGGCATGGAGAGCTGCCGCATCACTGATTTGACCGCTGTCCAAACCATCCGGATCATCATGGGACATGGCCATTATTCGATTTTCGGAGGAAAGGTGAGTATAAATTTGCTTTTATTTGAATTTTTGATGAATAATGGGTAAAAGAAGGTCAGAGAGTTTTTATTTCAAATAAAGGAGTCTGTGTGTTTATTTCAATTAGAGGACTTTACTCTGTCTCTGTTTTTATTACATTTCACTATGGGGTTAGTAATGGGGGGGTGCTATGGCCACCTTTTTTATTATTAACCCCATGGTTTGAAGTCAGCTGCCATAAAACAGCTGACATCAACCCCACAAATATTATCCAGTTGCCACCGCACTAGGGCAAGTGGGAAGAGCTGGGCAAAGCATCAGAATTGGCACATCTAATGGTTGCGCCTTTTCTTGGGCGACTGTGCACTCTAATTTTTTTAAGCTGGGGAGGGCCAATATCCATGGCCCCTTCCCAGTCTGAGAATACCAGCCTCTTTAGCTTGTCTGGATATCCAAAATGGGTCTAACCTTACGCCATTTTTTTAATTTATTTAAATAATAAAAAAACTGCATGGGGACTTTGATAACCAGCCTAGATAAAGCTCACAGCTGGGGGCTGCAGCTGATTTTTTTGCCTGCACTTGTTATCAAAAATAGATGAGGACCCATGTTTCATCAAAAAGCTTTCAACAAGCTTTCAACAAGCTTTGTTCAGGCTGTGAAACCTGAACAGTAACACAGACATCCTGAAGAAGTTCATGTTTGGGGTCTGTGCATGGACACTTGGTGTTTGCAACAGACCCCGAACTTTACCATTCAGATTCGCCCATCCCTAATTGCATGTTTATGGCATAGTGAATATTTATGTATTTTAATTGAAAACTTTATCTGAAAAGTGCTTGTATTTAGTCAGAATAGTAGAGCATTGCAAACAATTTATTCACATGAAAAACTATTTTGGAATAAATATTTGCTATGTAACAGGATAGAAAAGAAATATAGCACAAGGCTGCAGCAAAAAAAATCAGTAGAGTTTAGGCAACAAATTTTTATGCTATTGATATCTTGTTCTACACATAAAACATTTCACATAGTGTGACATACTAACATGATACAATATTATGCCTTTTAGTTTGCAAATAAAATGACATTTAATAAAAATGTTAATTACTCACTGTTAAATTAATCACAAATTTAATATCTTACTATTGAAAAGATGCATTGTAAATAGTGATGGGTGAACGTGCTCGGATAATGTCTTATCTGAGCACCCTCAGGTGTTATCCGAGCATCTGGGCGTGCTTATATATTATGTTTATGTCCATGTGGCTGCATGATACACAAGCACTCCCGGATGCTCGGATAACACTCGAGCGCATCTGATAAGATGTTATCCAAGCATCTTTGCTCATCACTAATTGTAAACCTATGTTCTACTATCTGTTACAATGCCAAGTATTCTTCTTGTGCATAAAATGAAATAAAAAAGAACCTTTCCACCTTTGATGTCATCTATAATCTGTTCAATTCAATTAAAAAACAAACAGAAACAATTTTCAGGTGGGAAAAAAAGGAACTGAAATAATGTGATTGCATGAACGGTCGCACCCTTAAACTAACACTTTATTGAAGTACCCTTTCTTGCTTCTTTGCACTTCAGGCAGCTGAGGGATATGTTTTTTATTTTTGTTTTTATTTTACACTAGATTGTGGCCCGATTCTAACGCATCGTGTATTCTAGAATATGCATGTCCCCGTAGTATATGGACAATGATGATTCCAGAATTCGCGGCAGACTGTGCCCGTCGCTGATTGGTCGAGGTATCCTTTTTGACATCATCGTCGCCATGGCAACCATTATGACATCTACATCGATACTGTGCCCGTCTCTGATTGGTCGAGGCCTGGCGGCCTCGACCAATCGGAGACGCTGGATTTCCATTATGACATCATCGTCGCCATGCTGTACCCGTCTCTGATTGGTCGAGGCCTGGCGGCCTCGACCAATCAGAGACGCTGGATTTCCAGGACAGACAGACAGACAGAAAGACAGACAGACAGACAGACGGAAAAACCCTTAGACAATTATATATATAGATGGGACAAGGGCATTGGGAATTTGGGTGTTAAGATTAATGTAAGTATGTTGTTTTATTTTTAAATAAACATGCAAAACGGTGCGACCATTTATTTCAAATAAAGGATTTTATTCAGGCTGTGTTTATTTCCAAAAGGTTTTAGTATGGGGTTAGTTAATGGGGGCATCTTATAGATACCTCTCCACTACTAACCCCTGGGCATGATATCACCTGACAATACAAAAGTGATATCAACACCCGAACTCTATTTCCCCATCTCCACAGGGCAAAGCACAAGATTTGGCACATCTTAAGGATGCACCATTTCTGGGGTGGCTGAGGGCTGATGCTTGTAGCCTGGATGGGGAGACAATATCCCCAGCCCTTTCCCAGGCCATTAATATCAACCCACAGCAGTGTGTTTGGCTTTGATGGTTACAATTTATAGCTGAACCCCACATCATTTTTTTCTGGGGTATCCCGCAAACTTACCAGTAAATGATAACTAAACAGCTGTGTGCTGATATTAATAGCATGGAACCGTAAGGGATTTTGCCCCCCTTCCCAGAATATTAACATCAGCCCTCAGCTTTGAATTTCCCTCCATGTGTTTTTTTTTCAATTTTTTTTCAATTTATTAACAAGAACAATAATATCACATCATAACAAGTGTTTATCTTGCTTTACAAGTGCCAGTGCCGGAGTGATGAACGCCCGCGAGTCCAGCACTCAGCACTTTGGCATTCAACAGTCTGGCATAGAAGCTATCGTGAGATCCAGTTGATGGAACTCAGGTAACCTGCTGGAACACCTGGAGGCTGTGAACTAAGGTTACCTTTAGTGATGAGTGAGTATACTCCTTGCTCGGGTTTTCCTGAGCACGCTCGGTTGGTCTCCGAGTATTTATGACTGCTCGGAGATTTAGTTTTCCTTGCCGCAGCTGGATGATTTGCGGCTACTGGACAGCTTGATTACATGTGGGGATTCCCTAGCAACCAGGCAACCTCCACATGTACACAGGCTGGCTAGCAGCCATAAATCATCTAGCGGTGGCAAGGAAAACTAAATCTCCGAGCAGTCATAAATACTCGGAGACCATCTGGAAAACCCGAGCAACGAGTATACTCGCTCATCACTAGTTACCTTAGGTATGTATTTTACTTTACTTGTTATTAAATAAAAAAAAAATAAAAAAGGCATGGGTTACCCCATAATTTTCAAAAGCAGCAGAGGGAAAGTTGGCAGCTGAGGGCTGAGGTTAATATTCTGGGAAGGAGGACAATATCCCTAAAGGTTCCCAGACTACTAATATCAGCTTACAGCTGTTTGGTTAGCTTCTACTATTTTTCTTATAGTGAGGACGTCAGAATAAAAATTACGTAGGATTTTTCCATGATTTCAAGCCAGCAAAGGCTAAATAGACAGCTGTGGTTTGGTAGTAATAAAAGGGAAATTGGGCCTCCTCCCAGGCAAAGAACATCTGCCCTTAACTGCCCCAGAAATGGCGCCTCAATAAGATTTGCCAAATCAGCAGCTTAGTCTCACTTTTCCCACTTGTCCTGTGGCAGTGGAAACTTGGGTAAACAGATTTGGGGGTTGATGTCACCTTTGTATTTTCAGGTCACATCAAGCTCACAAATTAGCAATGGAGAGGTGTCTATAAAACGCGTCTCCATTACTAACCTCTTAGTCATATTTTAAATTTCAGACACCAAGAATAAAGTCCTTTATTTGAAATAAAAGTCCACATACTGTTTTAGAAATTATTTAAAAATAACAAACACACTTATACTCACCTTATGCTCATTCCAATGAAGAACTCGTCACCTGTAAAAAAAAAACCAAGAAAATAATAAACAACCATGACACTCACCTTAAGAATAAACCACTGATGCCCATGTCCTCTGTAAATAGAAATAAGAAACAACCATAACCCTCACCTGTCTGAGGTGCAGCTAATCCATAATGTCCCACGACGATTCGGATGATTTGGAGAGCTGTCACATTAGTGACCGCTCTCTGCTTCATGCACCTTACGCTGACAGGAGTGATATGTTCCTGTCAGTATCTAGCGCTGAGCTCCTGTTAAAAAGTTCACTGGAGTACATAGCTTAACCCCTATGACCTCACTTATGGCATTACTGTGTGAGAAATTAATCATGCAGCAAGTTTGGCTTAATCACACAGTTGCTCAAAACAGCTGACATGTGTCGGGAAAGACGTGGGCTCAGCGCCAGAGCCCACATCAAAGGGAGGGATTCCAATGTGGGTGCACTATTATGTCCAACGTCGGAAAGGGGTTAATTGCTAGTATCTATTGAATCAAAAATGAAACAACACAAAATTAAATAAAATGATAAGTATCTGCCGAAAAAATAAAAACAAAATAAAATATTTTTTTCACCTCTGCAGCCACTATTGCATTGTGTCTCCAGTCGAACATGAAAAATTTGTGAAAGGTCCTCTTTAAAAAAAACATTGTAAGTCGCTTAAAGCAGGAAATAAAACTCTATTTTCAAGCCCAATATATGAATCTAGTGCTACAAAGCATGTGTTGAAGTTGAACAATTATTTAATTGTCCTATTTATTTTATATAAATAATTTATTCATCTCCACTGGCTTGAGGCTTCAATTGTATGCATCAACACATAGCTTTGGTAGTCTAAATAATTCAACAGATTGCATGCTCAGGGCACTGTTTTTTAATTTTGGTTCACAAAATGTGGTGGTTTTTCATGCACGTGCTATTCAGTGTGAATATACTTTCACATTATATTATTCAGAATGTATTAATGCTCAGCTGAAAATGTTAAAAAACAAAAATGACAAATGCATTTTGTGTTAATCCACTTTTAGTAGAGATATTACTTTCAGGCTGGAGGATTTGTCAGTCAATTTAAAAAAACACTTAAATATTCTTTCAAATTCTGGGTCACATACAGGATTACAAGATACCATGTTGAAATATTTTAATAAAGTCATAGCTCTTACATTACATCACTTTAAATCCAGAAATGGATTTTCTAAATTCTAAGAAAATCTCAAAATCGGTGATGTGTAAGTAGCATTAACCTAAAGCTGTAGTAACCAATCAGCTTTGTCTTGTCATCCAAAGTGAAATATCTTTTCTCAAATTACATGAAGTAAATGCTAAATACTTAGATAATATAAATAGTGATAAGCGAGTGTGCTCACTACTCGGTTTTCTCCGAGCACGCTGAAGTACTCAGAGACCACCCGAGCATGCTCAGAGAAACTCGAGTAGCGAGCATACACACTCATCACTAAATATAAATGTGCACCATTAAAGAGGGTCATGAGGAGGGGAAGTGCAATGATGCAGTGATGTGTAAATATTTGAGCACCCACGGCCAGGGGAAAGACAGGTTTGGGGAAGGTCAATTCATGTCTGAAGAGGTGGAGGATAATTATGATGCACAGTTGCCATCAGGTCAGCCTAAAATGACAACTCAGAAGGAGGACCAGATTGATGAATTGGAAGATGACTTGGTCAATGAGGCCACTGATCCAACCAGGAACGGTGGCTCGCCTACCAAGCACAGCAGTGCAGAGAGTGTTAAATACATAGCTCGAAAACAGGCAAGAAGAGGTGATTTGACCAGAGGGAGAACTCGGTCAACTGTTTCACAGAGCACCCCCTCACTCGGCTAGATAACAGGCCAAGGGTGCATTGTTCTCCTGTGTGGCAGTTTTTTCCTGAAAGTCCTTCAGACAAAACAACTGTAATTTGCAGTAACTGCCATATCAACCTAAGAAGAGGCAAGAATACTGCCAACCTGAGCACCACCTGCATGCAAAAGCACATGGCAGCCAAGCACCCAAGTAGCTGGGTGGAATGCCTGGGTACAAAATCTGTGTCTGAGGGTGAAACCACTAGCTCTTCCCGTGTGTAACTGTTGTGTATCCGCTTTTTGGGCTCCCCTGGTGGTTGCTGGTGGTACTGGTGACTTGTTTGCACTTTGCTTCTTCTGTTCACCTGCTTCCATCAGTGTTTGGGAGTTTCCTATTTAGCCTTGCTCTCCAGTCATTTCCTTGCCGGTCATCATTGTAACCAGAGCCTTCGGTTGCATGTCCCTGCTACTAGTCTGCTGATCACTAAGTGGACTTTGTCCTTTTGTTTTGTACCTTTTGTCCAGTTTGCAGTTTTTGTAATTCTCTGTAGCTGGAAGCTCTTGCGGGCTGAAATTGCCACTCCTGTGTCATGAGTTGACACAGGAGTCTTAAAGTAATTTCAGGATGGTTTTTGAAAGGGTTTTCAGTTGACCGTGAAGTCCTCTTTTGTATCCTTCTGCTATCTAGTAAGTGGACCTCTCTTTGCTAAATCTACTTTCATACTGTGTATGTCTTTTCCTCTTAATTCACCGTTATTACATGTGGGGGGCTGCTATCATCTTTTGGGGGATTTCCCTAGAGGTAAGCCAGGTCTGTTTCTTCCTCTACCAGGCGTAGTTAGTCCTCCGGCTGGCGCGTGGCATATAGGAAGCCGTAGGTATGCTCCCTGGCTACTGTTAGTTGTGTGGTAGATTTAGCTCACGGTCAACTCGAGTTTCCATCACCCGAGAGCTCGTTCGTTACTTATGTGTTTTTTACGTTCCCTTGCCATTGGGAACATGACAGTATGACCGGCCTACAAAGTGTTAATTGTTTGGGCTGAAGCAGGAGAAAAAGAAGTGTTTAAGGGAAATTTTTTTTTTTTCTTTCCCTCAGAGTTTTGCTGCCCAGCCCTTAATTGCTGTCTAGCTGCTTCTTACCTCCTCTTAACCCTTGAATGGCTCTGACCTTAGCTGTTTAACATGGATGTCCAGAGTTTGGCTGCAGGTTTAAATAATCTTGCTACGAAGGTTCAAAATTTACAAGATTTTGTTATACATGCTCCTATTTCTGAACCTAAAATCCCTACACCAGAGGTGTTTTCCGGAGATAGATCTCGGTTTTTGAATTTCAAATATAATTGTAAATTATTCCTTTCTCTCAGACCTCACTCCTCAGGAGATCCTGTCCAGCAGGTTAAGATTGTAATCTCTTTGCTGCGAGGTGACCCTCAAAATTGGGCATTTTCATTGGCACCAGGGGATCCTGCGTTGCTCAATGTGGATGCGTTTTTCCTGGCTTTAGGGTTGCTTTATGAGGAACCTAATTTGGAGATTCAAGTTGAAAAAGCTTTGATAGCCCTATCTCAAGGGCAAGATGAAGCGGAGATATACTGCCAAAAATTTCGTAGGTGGTCTGTGCTTACTCAGTGGAATGAGTGCGCCTTAGCGGCAAATTTCAGAGAGGGCCTTTCTGATGCCGTTAAAGATGTTATGGTCGGGTTCCCTGCGCCTACAGGTCTGAATGAGTCCATGACAATGGCAATTCAGATTGATCGGCGTTTGCGGGAGCGCAAACCCGTGCACCATTTGGCGGTATCTTCTGAAGAGACGCCAGAGTAAATGCAATGTGACAGAGTTATGTCTAGAAGCGAGCGGCAGAATTATAGGCGTAAAAATGGGTTATGCTTCTATTGTGGTGATTCTGCTCATGTTATATCGGCATGCTCTAAGCGTACTAGGAAGGTTGACAAGTCCATTTCAATTGGCACTTTACAGTCCAAATTTATTTTGTCTGTAACCTTGATTTGTTCATTATCAGTTATTACCGTGGATGCCTATGTGGACTCGGGCGCCGCTCTGAGTCTTATGGACTGGTCCTTTGCCAGGCGCTGTGGGTTTGATTTAGAGCCTCTGGAAGTTCCTATACCTCTGAAGGGTATTGATTCTACACCTTTGGCTTGTAATAAACCACAGTTCTGGACGCAAGTGACTATGCGTATGACTCCAGAGCATCAGGAGGTGATTCGCTTCCTTGTGTTGTACAATTTACATGATGTTTTGGTGCTTGGATTACCATGGTTACAGTCTCATAACCCAGTCCTTGACTGGAAGGCTATGTCTGTGTTAAGCTGGGGATGTCGGGGGGCTCATGGGGACACTCCTATGGTGTCCATTTCGTCATCTATTCCATCTGAGATTCCGGCATTTTTGTCTGATTATCGTGATATTTTTGAAGAGCCTAAGATTGGTTCACTCCCTCCTCACAGGGATTGTGATTGCGCCATAGATCTGATTCCTGGCAGTAAATTTCCAAAGGGTCGTTTGTTTAACCTATCTGTACCTGAACATGCTGCTATGTGCGAGTATATTAAGGAGTCCCTGGAAAAGGGACATATTCGTCCTTCTTCATCACCTTTAGGAGCCGGTTTTTTCTTTGTCTCTAAAAAGGATGGCTCTCTGAGGCCTTGTATTGATTATCGTCTCCTGAATAAAATTACAGTCAAATATC
Source organism: Ranitomeya variabilis (assembly GCF_051348905.1). Taxonomy (NCBI): domain Eukaryota; kingdom Metazoa; phylum Chordata; class Amphibia; order Anura; family Dendrobatidae; genus Ranitomeya; species Ranitomeya variabilis. The sequence continues at coordinate 1,013,655,766 of NC_135232.1, read as the reverse complement.
AGTATCCGTTGCCTTTGCTGACTGATTTGTTTGCTCGCATAAGGGGGGCTAAGTGGTTCTCTAAGATTGATCTTTGTGGGGCATATAATTTGGTGCGACTTAAGCAGGGGGATGAGTGGAAGACCGCATTTAATACGCCTGAGGGCCATTTTGAGTATTTGGTAATGCCTTTCGGCCTTTCTAATGCACCTTCTGTCTTTGAGTCCTTAATGCATGATATTTTCCGGGAATATTTGGATAAATTTATGATTGTGTACTTGGATGATATTTTGATTTTTTCTGATGACTGGGAGTCTCATGTTCAGCAGGTCAGGAGGGTTTTTCAGGTTTTGCGGGAGAATTCTTTGTGTGTAAAGGGTTCAAAGTGTGTTTTTGGGGTTCAAAAAATTTCATTTTTGGGGTATATTTTTTCCCCTTCTTCTATTGAGATGGACCCTGTCAAGGTTCGGGCTATTTACGACTGGACGCAGCCTACTTCTCTGAAGAGTCTCCAGAAATTCTTGGGCTTTGCTAATTTTTATCGTCGATTTATAGCTGGTTTTTCTGGCGTTGCTAAACCTCTGACGGATTTGACTAAAAAGGGTGCTGATGTTGCCAATTGGTCCCCTGCTGCCGTGGAGGCCTTTCGGGAGCTTAAGCGCCGCTTTTTGTCTGCCCCTGTGTTGCGCCAGCCTGATGTTTCTCTTCCCTTTCAGGTTGAGGTCGATGCTTCCGAGATCGGAGCGGGGGCGGTTTTGTCGCAGAAAAGTTCCGACTGCTCAGTGATGAGACCTTGTGCGTTCTTTTCGCGAAAATTTTCGGCCGCCGAGCGAAACTATGATGTTGGTAATCGGGAGCTTTTGGCCATGAAGTGGGCATTTGAGGAGTGGCGTCATTGGCTTGAGGGTGCCAGACATCAGGTGGTAGTTTTGACTGATCACAAGAATTTAATTTATTTGGAGTCTGCCAGGCGCCTGAATCCTAGACAGGCATGTTGGTCGTTGTTCTTTTCCCAGTTTAATTTTGTGGTCTCGTACTTACCGGGTTCTAGGAATGTGAAAGCAGATGCTCTTTCTAGGAGTTTTGAGCTTGACTCTCCTGGGAATTCTGAACCTGCTGGTGTCCTTAAGGATGGAGTGGTTTTGTCTGCTGTCTCTCCAGATTTGCGACGTGCTTTGCAAGAATTTCAGGCGGATAGACCTGATCGTTGTCCGTCTGGTAGACTGTTTGTTCCTGACGAGTGGACCACTAGAGTCATCTCGGAAGTTCATTCTTCTACTCTGGCAGGTCATCCGGGAATTTTTGGCGCCAGAGATTTGGTGGCTAGATCCTTCTGGTGGCCTTCCCTGTCTCGAGATGTGCGTGTTTTTGTGCAGTCTTGCGATGTGTGTGCTCGGGCCAAGCCTTGTTGTTCTAGGGCTAGTGGGTTGTTGTTGCCCTTGCCTATTCCGAAGAGGCCTTGGACGCACATCTCTATGGACTTTATCTCGGATCTCCCTGTTTCTCAGAAGATGTCTGTCATCTGGGTGGTGTGTGACCGTTTTTCTAAAATGGTTCATTTGGTGCCATTGCCTAAGTTGCCTTCCTCATCTGAGTTGGTCCCTCTGTTTTTTCAAAATGTGGTTCGCTTGCATGGTATTCCGGAAAACATCTTTTCTGACAGGGGTACCCAGTTCGTGTCTAGATTTTGGCGGGCAGTCTGTGCCAGGTTGGGCATTGATTTGTCCTTTTCATCTGCATTCCATCCTCAGACCAATGGCCAGACGGAGCGAACTAATCAAACTTTGGAGACTTATTTGAGGTGTTTTGTGTCTGCGGATCAGGATGATTGGGTTGCCTTTCTGCCGTTGGCGGAGTTTGCTCTTAATAATCGGGCTAGTTCTGCCACTTTGGTTTCTCCTTTCTTTTGCAATTCAGGGTTTCATCCGCGTTTTTCATCTGGTCAGGTTGAATCTTCGGATTGTCCTGGAGTGGATGCGGTGGTGGATCGGTTGCATCGGATTTGGGGACAAGTGGTGGATAATTTGGAATTGTCCCAGGAGAGGACTCAGCAGTTTGCTAACCGTCGTCGTCGTGTTGGTCCCCACCTTCGCGTTGGGGACTTGGTGTGGTTGTCTTCCCATTTTGTCCCTATGAGGGTTTCTTCTCCCAAATTTAAGCCTCGGTTCATCGGTCCTTATAGGATTTTGGAGATTCTTAACCCTGTTTCCTTTCGTTTGGACCTCCCGGCATCTTTCGCTATCCATAATGTGTTCCATCGGTCGTTGTTGCGGAGATATGAGGTACCGGTGGTTCCTTCTACTGAACCTCCTGCTCCTGTGCTGGGGGAGGGTGAATTGGAGTACGTCGTGGAGAAGATCTTGGACTCCCGTATTTCCAGACGGAGACTTCAATATCTGGTTAAATGGAAAGGCTATGGTCAGGAAGATAATTCTTGGGTAACTGCCTCTGATGTTCATGCCTCGGATTTGGTTCGTACCTTTCATAGGGCTCATCCAGATCGCCCTGGCGGTTCTTGTGAGGGTTCGGTGCCCCCTCCTTAAGGGGAGGGTACTGTTGTGTATCCGCTTTTTGGGCTCCCCTGGTGGTTGCTGGTGGTACTGGTGACTTGTTTGCACTTTGCTTCTTCTGTTCACCTGCTTCCATCAGTGTTTGGGAGTTTCCTATTTAGCCTTGCTCTCCAGTCATTTCCTTGCCGGTCATCATTGTAACCAGAGCCTTCGGTTGCATGTTCCTGCTACTAGTCTGCTGATCACTAAGTGGACTTTGTCCTTTTGTTTTGTACCTTTTGTCCAGTTTGCAGTTTTTGTAATTCTCTGTAGCTGGAAGCTCTTGCGGGCTGAAATTGCCACTCCTGTGTCATGAGTTGACACAGGAGTCTTAAAGTAATTTCAGGATGGTTTTTGAAAGGGTTTTCAGTTGACCGTGAAGTCCTCTTTTGTATCCTTCTGCTATCTAGTAAGTGGACCTCTCTTTGCTAAATCTACTTTCATACTGTGTATGTCTTTTCCTCTTAATTCACCGTTATTACATGTGGGGGGCTGCTATCATCTTTTGGGGGATTTCCCTAGAGGTAAGCCAGGTCTGTTTCTTCCTCTACCAGGCGTAGTTAGTCCTCCGGCTGGCGCGTGGCATATAGGAAGCCGTAGGTATGCTCCCTGGCTACTGTTAGTTGTGTGGTAGATTTAGCTCACGGTCAACTCGAGTTTCCATCACCCGAGAGCTCGTTCGTTACTTATGTGTTTTTTACGTTCCCTTGCCATTGGGAACCATGACATGTAACACATTCCAAATCTGCTGTCCAGGAAGCAGGCGCTGATGCATCCTGCCCACAACCTGCTATTTCACAGACATAACAGTCAACAACCACATCCAGTTCCTTGTTCCAGTGCAGCGTTCAGTTATCCCTGCCCCAGATGTTTGACAGGAAGCAGAAATATCCACCCACTCACAGGCCCAAATATTAAACACCACATTGCCAGATTGCTAGCCCTGGAAATGTTGCCGTTTCAGTTTGTGGGAACTAAGTCTTTCCATGACCTCTTGGCAGTGAGAGCCTCATGGTACTCGATTCCCAGCAGCTACTAATTTTCCCTATGTGCCATCCCCACAATACATTAGCACATGTTACACAATATCAGCCGTGCTGTGGCCACCGCATTCACAGGGATGGTCCACATAACCACAGACACATGGACAAGTTATTTTGGACATGGATGCTACATTTCCCTGATGACACACTAGATGAACCTGGTGGAGTATGGGACCAAGTCAAAGGCTGGGATATCACACATCTTACTCACACCAAGAATAGCAGGCACAACTTCCATCAGGGTTTCAGTCTCCTTGTATTCCAGTTCCTGCCTCTCCACCTCATCATTATCATCTTCAGTGAGACTAACTTCCCCATCACTCCCCAGCTGGGAGGTCTGCAGCACTGCCTTGGTGAAGTGGCAGCATGCTCTGCTGAGGCTCATCTGTGTAGATGATAAAGCTCACAATGCAGCAGCACTGTTGAAAGGGATAAAAGGCCAGACTGATCAGTGGATCTCCCTGCTGAACCTCCAACCAGGTCTGGATGTGTGCAATAATAGGCATAACTTGGTAGTGGCTTTATAGCTTGGCAAGCTGGTCCACGTTCCATGCATGGCCCATGTGTTGAACTTGGTTGTACTGCAGTTTTTAAAAGCATACCCTAGCCAAACCTACTTGTCAAGGTATGCTGTGTCAGTGCACATTTCCGAAAGTCATCTCTAGCTTTTGCTGGTCTTGATTCGCTGCAGCAGCACTATAATTTGACTCATCACCAACTGATTTGTGACCTGTCCATATGCTGGAATTCGACCTTTTATATGTTGGCAAGGCTTAGTGAGCAGCAGAGAGCAGTATCTGAATTTCAGCTTCTCAATGCCTGTCAAGAGTACCATTCAGTCCCCCCACATAACAACTGCCAAGTGGATGTGGATCACTCACATATGTGAGGTTCTTCAAAACTTTGAGTACTACACCAAGATGGTGAGTGCTGATGATGCTTTTATCAGCATAATCATCCCACTGATTTGTCTATTAAAATGTTCACTGCAGAATCTCAAAAAGGAAGCTTTGAATGCTGATCAGGTGGCTATGGAGCAAGATTTTACAGTGACTGGTACCACACAGTTCAGCCTCACACAATGTTCTAAGGCCACATTGGGTGATGATAAGGAAAAGGAAGAGGAGGAGAGGGAGGAGGAATTTTTGGTCTGCTCTACAGAGGGGACTCCCAATCCCAGCGTCATGCCTGTCCAGCATGGATGACCTGAGGAGGAGGATGAGACAATTTCTCATGAGGAGAGGATGGTTAGTATTCATCTCGGTGAGGATACTGAACCTGTGTAGTCTGCTACATATGGCACAGTTCATGACCGGATGCCTTTCCCAAGACCCTTGCATGAAACACATTTTGTCCAACATGAAATATTGGCTGTGCACCTTTCTTGACCCATGGTACAAGAGGAAATTTCCTCCTCTCATATTGGAGACAAACATGCCATTTTCATTGCATGCATGCCTGGAGGCCGTTGTGAAAGACTTGCTGAAAAGATTACCCTCACACAATGTGCTGACAGAGGTACTGGTTCTTTTCACCCACAAGGATTACAGGGGAGGACCACATACATCAGGTGCAACTCAGGGTGAGGAAAGTCCACCAAATGGGTAATTTGCATGAAACTCTCCCATCAGCAAGGACAATCTGTGGGTGTAACTATGACAAGTGAGGAGAAGTTTACCAAGATTGTGAAGGACTACTTAAGTCACCATACCAGCGTCCATCCAGATTCTTCAGTGCCATTTAACTATTGTTTTTTCAAGCTGCACCTTTTGCCCGGCCTCTCCATGTACTCCTTGTACACGTTGGAGGTGCTGACAAGCCCTGCTGCAAGTGTGTTTTCTCAGTGGGTTTTTAGTTCAGCAGATGCAATCATAATGGATAGGCGCACACACCTTGTGCTAGCAACGGCGGCACGATATGGCGGTATGGACTAACTCAGTTACTTCACCGAGTAGTCATGAAAGAAAAGCACTGTGCCCTGTTAGGCTTCACAGAGGCACAGGCTAACTGCCCACACAGAGAGCAGTCAGTGGTCATGCATGCACACAAAACTCCTCGCCGGAGGTGCCAGCATTCTAGGGGCTTATTTCAGCCGGATCCCTGAACACATTCAAACACAAACTCCTCGCCGGAGGTGCCAGCATTCTAGGGGCTTATTTCAGCCGGGTCCCTGAACACATACTCTCGTGACCACACTGGCGCAAAGCACTTAACAAAGAACAATACTAGCGCATGGCCGTGCGGTCATGCGAACCTTAAATAGCTGCAGCATGTACAGGACCTTCCTAGAAGGACCAATGAGAAGCTACACCAGAGCGTGAGCACCTACAGGACCTTCCTGAAGGAGCCAATGACCTTAGCTGCAGTATCAGATCATGTGACCCTCGATCTCCACTGAGAGATCTTACTCTGGGCATGCTCAGAATGAGCAAAGCAGGACTTAGACCCAGAAGCGTCTGCTCGCCGCTGCCCAGCACCGACTTCAATGGCAGAAGCAGGAAAGGCAGCAGTAACTCTTAGCACAGAGTCAGACTGAGCGAGACGCTGGGACCGACGTCTCCGCTGAGCAGGCTCCACTGCGGCAGGAGAAGAATGGGAGACCGCAGCAGAGATGGACCGAGATTCCCCCTGTGCAGAGGAGGGAACTCAACCCCTAACATGGGCCCCCCTCCTTGGGTCTCACTACATTCGAAGGCAGCAATGAGCTGCGGAGCCCGAATGCGCTCAGCAGGCTCCCAGGACCTACCCTCAGGACCATAACCCTTCCAGTCCACCAAATAAATTTTTTTGCCACGAACCACCTTGTACCCCAAAATAGCATTCACCTCGTAATCGTCCGTAGATGAACCCGATGTCCCGGCAGATGACTCAGAAAACCGGGACATGTATACGGGCTTAAGGAGGGACACATGAAAGGTGTCGGTGATACCTAGGCATGGAGGAAGAGCTAGACGGTAGACCACAGGATTAACCTGTTCGAGGACCTTGAAGGGACCCAAGTAGCGAGGAGCAAACTTAGTGGACTCAACACGCAGCCTGATGTTACGGGCGGAGAGCCACACTAAATCGCCAGGAGCAAAGGTCGGAGCGGGGCGCCGATGTGCATCGGCGGAAGACCTCATTCTCTCCTTGGAGGCCCGAATGGCATCCTGAGTGCGGTCCCAAATGTCCCGTGCCTCCACAGCCCAGTCTGACACCCTGGAGTCGGCAGAAGACACGGGCATGGGCACAGGTACCCGCGGATGCTGACCATAATTAAGGAGGAATGGCGTCTGTCCAGTGGAGTCGGCTACAGCGTTGTTCAGTGCAAACTCTGCCCACGATAGCAAGGATGCCCAGTCATCCTGCCTGGCTGAGACAAAATGTCGCAGATATGTGACCAAGGTCTGGTTGGCCCTCTCTACCAACCCATTCGTCTCGGGATGATAAGCAGAAGAGAGATTTCACTCAATACTGAGAAGATGACAAAGCTCTCTCCAGAACCGAGATGCAAACTGGGGACCCCGGTCACTGACAATTTTGTCTGGCATACCGTGTAGGCGGAAGATGTGCTTAATAAACAACGCTGCCAAGGCCCGTGCAGAAGGTAGCCTTGGAAGCGGCACCAAGTGCACCATTTTAGAAAAATGATCGGTGATAACCCAAATGACGGTACAGCCACTAGACTTAGGCAAACCCACCACGAAGTCCATCCCGACCATCTCCCAGGGCCTATCTGCCACCAGCAGAGGATATAATAACCCAGCTGGCCGTTGTTAAGGAGACTTATTTTTGGCGCAGGAGACACACGCCCGAACATAGTCTGCGACATCATGAGCCATATGCGGCCACCAGTATGTCCTCACCAGTAACTCAGATGTACTTTTGGAACCAAAATGTCCACCCACCCTGGACCAGTGTGCCCAAGAGAGAACCTCTGGTTGCAAACCGGATGGTACAAAAGTCTTGCCCGCTAGCACAGACTCTAGAGAAACCGGGGCCACAGTTCTGAGGCTCTCGGTGGGGACAATAAGCTGAGGCTCCTCTTCCTCCTCCACAGATGACACAACGGAGCAAGAGAGAGCATCGGCACGAATGTTCTTCTCCCCAGAAAGGAAATAGAGGGTGAAATGAAACCGGGAGAAGAACAAGGACCATCTGGCCTGGCGAGAATTTAACCGCTGGGCTGTCTGCAGGTGCACCAAATTTTTGTGATCTGTGTAGACTTGGAAGGGAAAACGAGCTCCCTCCAAGAGATGTCTCCACTCCGAGAACGCCAACTTCATGGCTAGCAACTCCCTGTCCCCGATCGAATAATTCCTCTCTGCTGGTGAGAAGGTCTTAGAAAAAAAAAGCAAGGATGCTTCCGACCTTGAGCATCCTTTTGGAAGAGGACTGCTCCAGCACCAACAGATGAGGCATCCACCTCCATGATAAATGGCCTATCTACATCGGGGCGATGTAGGATGGGAGCGCTAGCGAAGTGAGACTTCATGGAGTTAAAGGCCTTGGAGACCTCCACAGACCACAATTTGGGATTTGCTCCCTTCTTGGTGAGGGCAACCAAGGGAGCTACCAAAGTCGAGAAGTGCGGAATAAACTGACGATAATAATTTATGAACCCCATAAAGCGCTGCACCGCTTTAAGAGAATGGGGTTCCTGCCAGTCCATCACAGCCTGTAGTTTGGCAGGATCCATGGCCAATCCCTGGGCGGAGATGATATAGCCCAGGAAAGGTAAGGACTCCTGCTCAAATACACACTTCTCCAACTTGGCATAGAGGAAGTTTGCCCGTAGGAGGTCGGACTTTGCAAATATCTCTCCGGTGGGAGTCAATATCTGGAGAGTAGATGAGAATATCATCCAGATAGACTATGACCGAGGTGGTGAGCATATCCCGGAAGATGTCGTTCACAATGTCTTGGAAAATGGCTGGGGCATTACAGAGCCCGAAGGGCATCACCAGATATTCATAGTGCCCATCCCTGGTGTTAAAAGCCGTCTTCCATTCGTCCCCCTCATGGATGCGAATCAGGTTGTAAGCACCCCGCAGATCTAGTTTAGTAAACACCCTTGCTCCCCGAAGCCTATCGATGAGCTCAGATATCAAGGGCAAAGGGTACTTATTCTTAACGGTGATGGCGTTAAGACCCCTGTAGTCTATGCATGGACGCAGTTCCCCATTCTTCTTCTGCACGAAGAAGAACCCAGCCCCAGCAGGTGACACTGACTTCCTGATGAACCCTCTTGCCAGATTCTCTTGAATGTACTGAGACATTGCCTCCATCTCCGGGAGAGATAATGGATAAACTCGACCCCGAGGAGGCTCAGCACCAGGCAAAAGATCAATAGGACAGTCATAGGGGCAATGGGGCGGAAGGGTCTCCACCACTTTTATGGAGAACACGTCTGCATAAGACCAATACTGCTTGGGGAGAGAGGATAGATCTGTGGGTACCTCTGTAGTAGCAACCTGAACACACTCCCTCTGACACCTACCCCCACAAGATTCACCCCATCCCAAAATTCTGCCTGAGGACCATTCGATATGAGGAGAGTGGTACCGTAACCAAGCTATCCCCAACAGGACCTCATCAATTCCCTCAGGAATGACAAGCTGAGATATAATCTCCTGATGGGATGGCGACATGGACAGAGTGAAAGGGATGGTCTGGTTTGTTATCTGTGAGGGCAGTGTCGACCCATTCACCACTCATACCATCACTGTTTGAGCAAGCATAACCAGGGGTATTGCGTGACGTTGGGCGAAGGCAGAAGACATAAAATTGCCCTCCGCCCCAGAATCCACGCAGAGCTCTACCGAGTGGGAGGATGAGCCAATAATAATTGTCCCCTTAAAGGACAATTTGGAGGCAAACATCGCCGTGTCTAGTGTACCTCCACCTACTGCCACTAGACGCTGATGTTTCCTCGACCGCTGAGAACATCTGGTGGCAAGATATCCTGTCTGCTGGCAAACATGACAAACCTGGGGTGCACGAGCAGTCCGGGACTTAGAACCCGCTCATGACACTTCCATGGCCTCATGTGACTCAGGTACCATGACCGGAGATTTGAGAGGTTTGGTGAAGGTGGGAGCCACGTGGGTAATGTTTTTTACTTTTTGAAAACATTACACATTGTGCAATGATGAAACTTGTACTCCCTATCTGCACCTATTGTAAAAACTGCAAAATGTATTGTGAGGTCCCCATCATGGCCTCTTTCAGCGTGTATGATCAGACCCCTTGGGTGATTTTTTTAAAACTTTGCACATTGTACAATGGTGAAACTTGTACTCCCTATCTCTACCTATTGTCAATGACACTCTTGTCTCTTTCCCATGAGGAGGCTGCTTCCAAGTAAAATAAGGCTTGTACATGTTGCTTACATGGGTTTCAGGCTTGACAGAATGACCACAATACAGGCTCTCACTTGCAAACACTGTATTCAGAATTTAACTGTAATGCTTTTGGTGTCTGGTAGAATCAAATTTACTGACATTGAGAATACAGCTTCCTCAACTCCGGTGTTATATTCACCTTACAGCGGCTTCACCCGCTATATCAGCAGCTCCATTGTGATCCGTAGGCCAAACTAACTGTGGAGCTCACAAAACTCATGTTTCATGGCACCTGCAAACCCTCTGAAAATGTCAAGCAAGGGCCGCATAATGACATGGCAGGGGACGTGGTGGTGGTGGCGGGCAAAGCCCAAAATTCAAATGGACATGTTTTAGCTGGCATTATAAAGTGCTGGGAAATATGTATTCCACTATCTAGCTAGCAATTTTGAATGAGGAAGGGACCCCCCAAATATAGGAGTGAGAGCTCTCCCAAATGTAAGATGCAGGGCCACCTGAGGGCCCTTCCCAAATTCATGATGCAAGGCACCATCTGGCATTCTGAAAATGTCAAGCAAGGGCTGCATAATGACATGGCAGTAGAGGAGGTGGTGATGTCGAACGAACATTCAAATGGGCATGTTTTAGCTGGCATTGTAAAGTGATGAGGAATATGTATTCCACTATCTAGCTAACAATTTTGAATGAGGGAGGGACCTCCAAAATATAGGAGTGAAAGCTCTCCCAAATGTATGTGTCACGCACAGTATAGGATAAACTAAGTGCAACACAAAGGATAAGGGAAGGGGAACCAAACACTATGGAAGGTGGGAGTGGAGACCTTTAGACTGATCTATCATCACCCTGTCTGTCCTATCATTCCTATATAGGTTCTGCACATATCACCGAGCAGGATACCTAATTCCTGCTTGACCCTGGCAATAAGACCTGCACCGGGAGGACAGGATAGCGCTGGTCAATCCTCACTATCGCTAAATACAGCTTGGATAGACAATTGAAACAAAGGAACACTTAGATTGAGAAGACTCCTAGAGAAACACCAATGTACTCCAAACTCTAAAAAGGACGATAACCGACAGCTACTGTTCCAAGCGTTAACAGGGAAATGCAAATAGAAAATAACACCCACAACACCCACAACTCCCAACAGGAAGTTGGGAGTTATAATCACTCAGATTCAGGTGACATCAACACCAATAAAGCCGGGGGAGGTGGCCACTAGTCTGCAAAGCCAACCACTGAGACCTTCTGCAGCATCTGACACACCTGTCACAGTACCCCCTTCTATGAGTGGCCTCCAGACACTCAAGACCAGGCTTCTCATGATAAGAAGCGTGAAATAAATGAACCAGCCTGTGAGCATTTACCTCTGATGCTGAGACCCACATCCTTTCCTCTGGCTCATAACCCTTCCAGTGCACCAAATATTGTAGGAACAACGTTGGAGACGAGAATCTTCAATCTTCGATATCTGAAACTATAGATTTTCATTAAACATTATTGGGGGTGGCAGTAGGTGTGAGAGCTCAAGAGGTTCCACAAATTTCTTGAGTAATGACCTGTGGAAGACATTGTGGATTTTAAGAGCCAGAGGTAGCTGAAGACGAAACGCTGCTAGTATAATGATGGCGGTTATTTTATAAGGATCAATTAATCTGGGTCTCAACTTCCAGAAAGGAACCCTCATCCTGATATTCCTGGTCGACAACCACACAAAGTCATTCACATTCAGGTCCGAACCTGGCACACGTTTTCTGTCAGCCATACCTTTGTAACTGACTCCTATAATATTCAAATTACTCAGAATCCCCCACCACACTGAGGTGAGTGATAAAGCAAAAAGTTTCTTCTTTAGGAACTCCATAAGCTACTACCCCGCTAAAAATTCCAAACTGCGGATGGTAACTATATGCAACTAAGAACGATGACCTGCCGGTAGATTCCTGATGGTGATTATTGATGGCACATTCTGCCAGTGGTAAGTAGGATGCCAAATCCTCTTGATTTTTGGAGATAAAACACCTGAGGTAGGTCTCCAAATTCTAGTTCATACGCTTGGTCTGTCCATTTGACTGGGGATGGAGAAGGAGCGGCAGCAGCGTAGTAGCTGGTCACTGGAGGCAGGAGCTGGCTGCTGTGGCTAAAGCCTGTGCCCGCTGCTAAAGAGAAATGAATATTCACTGTGCTGGCAGTGAATATTCATTTCTCTTTAATAGTCGTCAAAGTTGCTCTTTGTTCTTTAAGCATTCATTGCTCTCTAGTAACAGGCACAGTAGCAGCAGCCGCCGGCTTCCTGCAGCTGCCAGGCGATCACGTGTGCCCCCCACTTAAGAGAATGAATATTCATAGCCCTCCACTCTCATGGGCGTGGATGTCAGTGAATGTTCATCCTCTTTAGTAGCAGGCACACGTGAAAAGCCGGCAGCTGCAGGAAGCCGTCAGCTGCTGCCATTGTGCCTGTTACTAAAAAGCAATGAATACTCACTGCTGTCTACTCACATGGATGAAGAAGGTGATTACCAAAGAAATACAGGCCTGATTCTCTGTGTTCATTGGTCTGGATACCATGTTAGCAAAGGGAAATGGATGGCTGTCATCACATCCAGGACCCTGCCTACATTGTTTGCAAAATGCATGCTCAATCAGTTATAGCAATGACCAAAGGTAGAGATGGGTGAACCCAAACAGTAAGAGGTCTGTACCAAACACCTAGTATCTGTGCATGTACCCTGAACACAGATTTTTTCCGGAAGTCTGTGTTACTGTTCGGAGTCAGCACCCCGAATATCAGCTGTTTATCACGCTGTCTTCTGTGTCACAAGGCAAGAAACACTGGTGGCTCTGATCGGTGGTAAGTTAGTCACTGCTGGTCAGAGAGCTGTGGTTCCGTTCCCACACTGACAGATCACAGCATGAGCCACCAGCTGTAATCTGCGGTAAAATGGCTATTACTACTACTCTCATCAGCATTCACCTGCTGTTGCTGATAACTGCACATAAAACCTAAGGTAGACACAAAATGAAGATATATCCTGCTATAAGTAAGTAAAAAGCAATAATGCATATAAATAACATAGGATACATAGTAAACACTGTTTTTCATTTAAAAAAAAGAGTAAAAGCCATCCCACCAGCACCAAGGTATACCACTCAGTAATGGCTTAATTTCTAGTATTAAAACCTTACCATGTGTTACCATGTGTCAAAAATGGTATCAGTGTGAACAAGGGCCAAGCATGAGGAGGTTGAACTGTGGACACCCAGCCATGGAAAGCTATAGAAATGTAAAGAACAGCTCAAAGAAAAAGAGGCCACACCTTTGCATTCACAGAGTGCAAAAACCTAAAGCAAAACCGAAGAAAATGGTTTGGAGTATACCATTTTGTACTCCAAACCATACATACACTGTGTAGGAGCATGGTCACAACTGGCCATTAAACAGACAAAACCTAAGATACAGTGGCTTGCCAAAGTATTCACCCCTTGGCATTTTTCTTGTTTACCTACCTCACAACCTGGAATTTCAGGGTTTTCTTTAGGGCTTGCATCAGTTCGTGCAAAGAACATGCCTAGAACTCTGAACATTTGGTTTTCTTTTAATTGTGAAGCAAACAACAAATAGCTGAAATCTTCAGTGGGCATAATTATTCACCCCACGTCAGCACTTTATAGAGCCTCCTTTTGCGGCAATTACATCTGCAAGTTGCTTTGGATATGTCTCTATGAGCTTTCCACATCTTGACATTGAATTTTTTCCCACTCCTAAAGGTAAAACTGCTCCAGCTCCTTCAAGTGAGATGATATCTTCTGGCTAATAGCAAATTTAACAAATACCAAATAAAGAAAAAGGTTGCACTAAATTGCACTAAAGCAAGGTCATTGTGAAGTACATGAAGTGTGAATAGCATAATGGCTTTTGAAATTTACCAAAAAACACAAGAGATGCTTAACACAAAATTTGGCCAAAAATTGTGAGACCATCCACCAGCGTCCAGGTAATCTCATGGATTGGATGGGTCCCCAACCTAACTGCCTAATGCAAACACTAAACTCTGGCTAATGTCTCGGTAAAGCCTATATTTATGGGTAGGTTGGAACAAAGTGTGATTGGATGAAATTAAAATCACAGCATGGTGAAGGGCGGGGTGTCCAAGTCAGAAAAACTGGTATATTAATAAGTAATGGAAAACTGACTGAACAAAGAACTAGTCTGAACTAGTGCATACCAAAAACATCTCACATAGCAAATAAAGAAAAAAGTTGCACTAAATTGCACTAAAGCAAGGTCAATGTGAAGTACATGAAGTGTGAATGGCATAATTGCTCTTGAAATTAATGAAAAAATGCATGAGATACTTAGCGCAAAATTTGACCAAAAATTGTGAGCCCATCTGTTAGGGCTAGCGGAACGCACCAAATAATTAGAGAAAAGGAATAAGGTGCGTTCGCAGCCCAGGGTCCACCGTGCAGAGATGGAACCTGCTGCTAAGCAATGACGGACTATATGGTGGTACAATGAGGATACACATGAGTTAGCTTCACCCTGTGTGAAATAGGTGAACCCTGTTGCGTCACAGGGCCGCAGTACCACACGTAACAAAACTAATAATTTAATAGCAAGAGAGTGCATGCGATGCCGCACTGGCGGACGCCACTAACCACCCAGACTTGGGTTTGGAAAGCACGGTGATAGCGCACGGCGCCGCACTGGCGGTCACAGCAATAGACGCTGTTTGTGTACCAGTGTTGGTTACAAGTCGGGGGCGCTAGATTACAATCATCCTCCTTACGCGAGCATTCAAACACAATGGAGGGGATGATTAATGAACGACTTTCACTCACAACACACACACATAAACAAGAGTATACTAGCACATGGCCGTGCGGCCATGCAAACCTTTTATAGCTGCAGCATGTACAGGACCTTCCCAGAAGGACCAATGGGAGGCTGCCACAGAAGCTGAGCACCTTCAGGACCTTCCTGGAGGACCAATGGGATCTGCTGCAGTATCTGAGCATGTGACCCTTGATCTCCAATGGGAGATCTTGCCCTGGGCATGCTCAGAAGGGGAAAAGCAGGACTTAGTCCCAAAAGCATATGCTCGCCACTGCCCAGCACTGGCTTCAATGGCAGAAACTGGAAAAGCAACAGTATCCCTTTGCACAGAGTGAGACTGAGCAAGACGCTGGGACCAACGTCTCTGCTGAGCAGGCTCCACTGCGGCTGATGCAGAATGAGAGACCGCAGCAGACATGGTTCGAGATTCCCCCTGTGCAGCAGTGGGAACTCGACTCCTAACACCATCCACCAGCGACAAGTTAATCTCATGGATTGGATGTAATTAAAATCACAGCATTTCTAACCCCCTTAGTCAGATTGTAAAAAAGACACATCCAAAGTAAAAAAAATAAAATCCTTAATTTGAAAGACACTGATGCCCTTATTGAAAATAAAAATAAAAGAGCGCAGTAATACTCACCTTAATCCCAATCCATTGAAGCCCTTGTCCTCTGAAAAAAAAAAGCAGAAAATATTATCTAACCTTGATACTCACCTTACACCAATTCTATTAAAGCCCTTATCCCCTGTAAAAAATGAAAAATCATATATAACCCTATCACTCACTGGTCCTATGCAAAGATTAGCATCGTATACCATGTCTGTGATACATGGTTTACAACCTGAACGATGCAATGATGCGATCATTCATGCTGAAAACCATGGAAGAATGAGGTTGTGTGTGCAGCTTCAGTGACTAGCGGTGACATGATCTATGTTACTGCAGGTTTCTGAGGCTGCGTTCCCACCGACACTTCACTGCAAGCTGGGATGGTGAATTTGATGAAATCAATGAGAAAATTCAAGATGCTCAAGGTGATCTCATTGAGGTCACCCCAGTTGATGTTCCCGGCACACAGTGAAGTGTTGATGGGAATGTCGCCTCAGTGAACTGCGATAACCTCGATGACATCAATGCTAGTCACTGAAGCTGCTCTCACAGCACCTCATTCTCCCATGGTTTTCAGCCTGAATGGCAGCATCATTACACTGTTCAGGTTGTAAAAAAGTTATCGCAGAGATTGATTACAGCGTGAGGCAGTATGACTTATTTTTGCTTTGGACCGGTAAGGAATATAGATGTTTATTATTTTTATTATTTTGTTTTTTTATGATGTACAACTGCTTCAATCCAATGGGTGGAAGGCGAGTATAATTTTTTAAAATTATTTTCTGTCTTATCTTATAGATGTGCCATTTCTGGGGCTGCTGAGGGCTGATGTTCTTAGCCTGGGAGGAGAGACAATTTCCCTGGCCCATTCTCTGGCTTTTAATATCAGTCCACAGCTCTCTGTTTAGCCTTTCCTGGTTTGAAATTATGGGGGGACCTACATAATTTTTCAAGGGGGGTCCCCCATGATATCTGGGAACCTTTAGGGATATTGCCCTATTTCCCATAATATTAATATCAGCCCTTAGCCATCTGATTAACCTCTCCTGCTTATGAAAATTACAGTGGAAACGCTACATTTTTTATCATTTTTTTATCAGAAACAGTATGGTCACATCAAAGCAACTGTCTTTCTTTCTTTGCAAGTGCCAATGCTGGACTAATGGATGTCTGCCAGTCCGATAGTCTGGCATTCAACGGTCCTGCTCTGGAGCTATCATGAGACCTGGTGGCTTGCACTCAGGTAAGCAGAGTTCACAGTGGCCTGGTCTCCCGGCAACTGCAAGACTTGTAAATCTCATGGGAAACTATGTTGCTGGAACATCTGGAGGCTGTTAACTAAGGCTATGTTGGGTGTGTATTTCACTGTACTTTTTATTAAATGAAAAAAAAATGAAAAAAAAAATCTGATACCTAATCTATTGAAGCCTTGTATTATCTTCATGTCAGATGGTTGAGGCATAAGGTTAGTATTATTTTTTTTATTATTTTCAGTTTTTTACAGGTGACAAGGGCTTCAATAGATTAAGCGTAAATTGAGTATAACTGCTTTTTAAATTTTATTTCAAATAAAGGAGTCTGTGTCATTCAAATAAAGGATTTTATTCTGGCAGTGTCTCTTTTACAATCTGACTATGGGGGTAATGATGCATAGGCATCTTATAGATGCCTATGCATTACTAACACGTGGACTTGATGATGCAGCCATAAAACAGCTGACATCAACCCCCACAAACCACTTGCCAGGGCAAGTTAGGAGAGCTGGGCAAACCTCCAGAAATGTCGCATCTAGTAGATGTGCCTTTTCTGGGGTGGCTGCAAGCTGTTATTTTTAAGCTGGAGAACTAATGTCCATGGCCCCTTACCAGCTCGAGAATACCGGCCCCCTGCTTTAGCATGCCGGTGGTCAAAAATTATGGGACCCCACACCTTTTTTTAATGACTTAAATAATTTTAAAAAATGGTGTGGGGACACTTCTATTCTTGATAATCAGTAATGATAAAGATGACAGCTGAGGGATGGAGCCCACAGTTGTCAGAGTTTTGCGCACACTGGTTATCAAAAATAGAAGATTTTTTTAGAATTTATTTAATTATTGCACTCGCATTGGCTGATAAATACTCTCATCAGCGCTGCCTGCACTCACTGTCATCAGGGACATCATGTGTAGACTGATGGTAGTAGTGCTCTCTCATCAGCCAATGCCTGTGATCAACGGTAAACTTTTTACTGCTGGTCACATTTGCTGGCTAACACTGTCAACTGACAACATGGGAAAGATAGCTGCCTGACCGGCTGTATTAATCTTAGCTGTCATCATGTAGATGACAGTGTGGGAAACACCCAATGTTCGAGATGCCGAACCCGAATAATAACACAGACTACCTGGAGAAGTCCGTGTTCAGAGTCCGTGCACAAGCACTAGGCGTTCGGTACAGACCACAAACTTTACTGTTTGGGTTCGCCCATCTCTATTAAAGACACCTGCTTCTATCCTACCATAAAAATCCCAAACCCACATTACTCTGGGGGATAAAGAACAAACAAAACCAGAAAAACTTATTCCAGATGATACTTTCAAAGACATGAACAGTCAGCCTTTCATTTTGGAAATTAACAACACAAATCTAATGTCAATCTTGGTTGCAGTCTCTGCGTGCCAAGGTGGAATGGGCATAGTCCATAGTTCCTAACAAACCAGGGCAAACCTCTGGGTGAGAATCAGGCTGGGAAAGCAAGGAGGGATGGCAATTTCACACACAGTGACGCTCCTGTTATCCGAATCATGGATGACAATGAAGGTAATGTTTCTGTATTGGCCAAAACCTGAGGAGTAGAAAGAAGTGATGAGGAGTTGAGGTCATCCGAGAGGGAGGCGGTTACTGGCATTTGTGATACATTGCCCAGGCGACATACGTTAAAAACATTTTATTGGGCCAAATCAGCTTTTCCTGAGGTCAGTTCTGGAGCAATCACATAATATCTTTGGAAGAAGATTGACATGCCTGAAATGCAGTGTGAGCTTCTTGTGTGTGAGAGTTTTTTACATGTTGCCATCTGTCAATTTTTCTGCACTCCGCAGGCTCTGCAGGAGAAAAATAAGCCGAGTATGTCCTGGCTCTCGTAAACTAGTCAGGCAAGCCATCGATCATAGCAAACATCAAGTTTTTCTGCTTGATGCTAGTCACTATCAAACCACACACCTGTAGCACTTATTCAGTTTCATCCTCACCACCATTATCAATATCATCCTTCTGTACTGCATGTGGCATGCCAAGTACACCTTAACTTCCTCTTTTTTCATTAAAACAGCAAATATCCATTGCTGATTGTGTGTCAAAGAAACAACAATACACTCAAAGTAATCCACTGGCTTGCCAAATAAACTTGCATCTTGTAAAGTTGCTATTGGTGCAATCGTTGACTTACCAGATTATAAATTCTGCTGCCTTTAAAGAAACTATAGTATGCACTCAGCCCCACTGGAAGATACCAAGCTGCCATGATTTCTGGCAGAAATGGATGCCTGCTTTCTGTTTTCCCATGCAGGACAACATAGGCCACTTGCTGGACTTGTCTTTGAGTTCCAGTCATAATACCTTAGTTTTACAATTCATTCTGCAGATCATTTTAAGCCTACGACCTACAGAATGCAGAGTAATAGTGCAGAGAGACCATGTCTCCTTGTTCTATCGAACTTGACTGGATCAGCATGCTGGACAGGCCAGTATAGTTAAGGGGGCTCCTAGTCGGCTCTCCGAGTCATGGCCTCCGCTGCTCCCCTCCATAGCTATGCTACTGGTCAGCACTGAAGTAATACACCACAACCACATTAGGTATTTTTCTATCCTTATTCTGTGTGCTCTAAGCTCCTAACCCTACACAACACAAGCATAAAATGCCGTTCCTTGTTTGGCCCTTTTATATTATAATGATCATGCCTGTGAAGTGCTGCCAAAGCGAGGTAAATACTGTACATTGATTAAAAAATAAATACTGACTGTGAAACCTCCCCTGATTGTTTGGGCTACACGATATGATCAAATTGCTGCAGGATATTAAGGGGCTGCTGCACTAGATAACATTGGCCTAACTACTTGTTCACCATGTTTGAATGACAACATGCTTTTTTATAATGATGATAAAAAGTATAAAAAGGAAAATGGGTCAATGAAAATGTTTTTGCACCATTAGAAGATTTGTGTGCCCAGATAATTTTGACCAAGGTTTCAGACCTTAATTAGCCTGTTATGGTTATGACTTATTCACTGTCATCGCTAGGAAAACCCAAGTGATGCAAATTTGTCAGCTTTATAAAAACCTAGCATCCTCTAACCTTGTGCCAAAAAAATGCAGCCATGCATTCTACTAAGCAGCTGCCTAGAACTCTGAAAATGAAAATGGTGGAGGCCCACAAAGCAGAATAAGGTAATATGAAGATAACAAAGCATTTTCCAGTTACCCTTTCCTCAGCTCAAAATGTAATTAAGAAATAGCAGTTAACTGAAACAGTGGAGGTCAGTATAAGGTCTGGAAGATCAAGCAAAATTTCAGTGACAGCTGCTAGTAGGATTGCTAAAGAGGCAAATCAGAACCCCCACTTGACTGCAAAAGACCTTCATAAAGATTTAGCAGATTCTGTAATTGTGATGCATTGTTCTGGTATCTGGAAAACCTTTAACAAATACCTGTGTGAATTGGTGTGCGTTGCTGCATTGGGAATAGCTATATTCACAAGGGGTTAATTTAGGGTGGGGGCTCATAATTAAGGGTTTATAAGGGGCAGCTGGTTGGGGCTCAAGTCCTTTTGGAAGTGCATTGAACAGCAAGGTGGATTGCTGCTGAGGGGGAAAAAAAATCTCTTTAAATCTTCAGCTTAGCGAGTGTGAACGAGCTGAATGTGACCTGAGCGTAAGTGCAAACGGCGGTAAGTGTGACTTGAGATTCAGTGACTTTGGATTCAGGGAGTTTCCAAGGGAGGAATTACTGAATTGCTATCTGTATTTTATTAATACTTTGTATTTATTTTTATTTAACGTTTCTGTCTGGTGCAATCCCCATTAGGAAATGTGCTCCACTATTGCTAATGCCATCCAGTGCACATCTTGCCACATGTATGCAGTCCTTGAGCAGCCAGTCGAGGGTGCATACTGCTGTGCGAGATGTGAGCATATTGTGCATTTGGAAGCCCAGATACTGGATCTAAATGTGCAGCTGGCAACACTGAGATCCATAGACAATATGGAGAAGAGTCTTCTGTTAACTTAGCAGATGCTCAATGGGATAGATGGGGGGGATGGTAGGATGGAATTGCAGGACAGTGAGGCAGCTAGCTGGGTGACAGTTAGAAAGCAGAGTAGAGGGAAGAGTGCCAGGGAGGCTAGTCCTGATCTGGCACACCCCAATAAGTTTGCTAAGTTGGCAGATGAGGGGGGTGCCAGTACAGGGGTAGCACTGCTGCAGCCAGGCATGTCCTCTGAAAGCCGGAGGAGTGACAGGTCAGACAGATGCTGGTAGTGGGGACTCAATTATTAGGGCAGCAGATAGGGAAATCTGTAACAAAGACAGGGATCGTCGAACAGTGTGCTGCCTACCTAGCACTCGAGTCCGACACATCGCTGATCGGGTTGACAGATTACTGGGAGAGGCTGGTGAGGACCTAGCGGTCATGGTGCACATTGGCACAAATGACAAAGTTAGAAGTAGGTGGAAGGTCCTTAAAGATGATTTCAGGGAATTAGGCTGCAAGCTGAAAGCAAGGATTTCCAACGTATTTTCCGAAATACTGCCTGTACCACGTGCCACACCAGAGAGGCAACAGGAGATTAGGGAGATTAATAAGTGGCTCAAGAATTGGTGTAGGAAGGAGGGGTTTGGGGAACTGGGCTGACGTCTCAGTTGGCTACAGGTTCTACTCTAGGGACGGGCTACACCTCAATGGGAAAGGTGCAGCTGTGCTGGGGGAGAAAATGGCTAGAAAGTTGGAGGAGTGTTTAAACTAGGGATTGGGGGAGGGTATTCATTTTATAGGAGGTGAAGATAGTGCAGATAAAGACCTGGGCACAAATAAAGAAGTTATAGAAGTCAGCATAACATTCAGTGTTCTGCTCAGGCTATTTCCTCCACTGCTGTAAAACTTAATGCTGTAGAAAGCAGAATATCCCAAGTAGGTAAGGAACATGCTATACTGTAACAACTTGCTCCAGTTTTTGCAAAAGATGAACAGTCAGCCTTTGTTTTTGGGTGACATGAGGCCAGGGAGGTGAGTCATGGTGGTAGGTGCACAAGCTGAGGTACTAGCCCTCTGAATGGAGGGAAATTTTGAGGTGTGAATCAGGTGGGAGGACAAGCAGCTTAGGCTCAATTAAAGATGCCCTGCCACTATTTGTAGTGCACTAAAAAGCTATCCCTGCCATATTTGGGCACAAAATGCAAACTTTCATACAACAAAATGTATCGCGTTGCATGCAACCATTTTTTATACCATGCATGTTTCAAATTTTGGGGGAAATTCAATTCTTATTTTGACTGAATCTGGGGTGAATGCTTCCAGTAGCACCATGATCAGAATTGTGAGAAAGGGCAAAAATTGTTAAAAAATATCACACCAAAATTGTTTTATTTCCATTAGTGACATTTTCTTTTAAAAAAATGAACACATTTTTCCTGAACTGTTATAAATTTTTGAGACCAGGGATGAGGTGTAAGTTAAGGAAGGTCTGTGTTCCTTTGTTGGTGAACCTTTTGCATAAGATATGGTTGCTGACTGTATAGTTGACCAGGAGACCCTTTTCCACTTGCTTCAAATTCACCCTTTCCATGGGTGTGTAGCCTCTGTGTAGGTCAAGTCAGAAAACTAAAAACTGTCAAAAAGGGCTAAATTGTCAAAATTCATCAATCCAAAATTCTGTAAATTCCATAATTACAAGTTTCTGTCAGAAAATTAAATAGTTTGGACTCCATATGTTATAGTCTCTATAAAACCTACAAGAGAAAACATGAGCAGAAACCCTGCTGTAAATAAGTAAAAAGCAAAATGTGAATCTAAATAACACAGAGATTTTAGTAATACTGTTTTTAATCAAAAATAGCATAAAAGCCATTCCACCACATCAAGGTAACTCTGATTGGGACAGTCCTACACTGTCTAATACTAAAATCCTTACCATGTGTCAATGTTGACCTCAGTGTGAATAAGGGCAGACAACAGGACTGGGCCCAACCAGTAGAACACCAGCCTGGGCGAGCTTTATATACAATCTGTTATAGTCTCTGTCATATAAATGGCACAACCCATTTAGTTATAAAACTTTAGCACGGCCATTAACGTTCATAGTATAGAGTCTAAGAAAATATTTGTGATAGTATAACTTTCTTTTTTCTTTTTTTTAATTTTGTTAAATAAACAGAATAGCTAATATCTTCATTTGACACTGATGATTACTGTAGTCACAGAAAAGTGCAGTAGTTTAAAAAAAAAACATCTATGATGTATTAACCCAAAAGGGATCATAAAGACTAATTGAGCTATTTGTACAAAGAGCAGATGATTTGATAGGTGGCAGTTTGATGGATACCAGAACTTATAAGGTGAAATTGGAAAATATCTTATCCATCATTGTGGGACACAATCGAATACCAATTAAAATCTCATGTGATCCTTGAAGAATGAGGGTAAATGTGTTGTCTATTGGAAATAAAGATTTCCAACAGACATACTGAATGGTGCAATGTTCTGCTTAAGGTGTATAGTTTTAGGCAGCTTTTAATATTTACACAAGCGTTCATGCAAGAAATAGTTTTATTCTTTTTGTATGACTTATGAATTATGTTACAATATTTTTTATTATTAAGATTTGGTGGCCACGGGTGTGTTTAATGACCTCAACTGAACTTCAACTATCAAACTTTGGGTAGAACAAAATTAGGAAACATGTTGATTAGTGATGAGCGAATATACTCGTTACTCGAGATTTCCTGAGCACGCTCGGGGGTCCTCCGAGTATTTATTAGTGCTCGGAGATTTAGTTTTAATTGCCGCAGCTGAATGATTTACATCTGTTAGCCAGCATAAGTACATGTGGGGATTGCCTGGTTGCTAGTGATCGTATCATTGTATGCAACGTCATAAATTTAAAACTAAACTTATAGGATAATAACCACATTTAATCGGACAATGTATGTCTCTTGTTATAACTACTTCAGCAATTGCCTTGCTCAGTGTTATAAAGATTGACATAAACCTAGTTATATGTTATTTAATTCATTATTCACATGACTTCAAGTTATTTTAACAAGTAATAATAAGAGAAAGTAAAACAAAAATAAATCTTCCAACTAATTGGGCCTGAATAGTTGTCATATCATAGTCTCACACTGTAGTGTCAAGTACCTTCATTTCTCACAATCATTTTTTTTTCACAAATACAGTGAGGAAAATCATGAAATGTAAGATTGCATGGCATATTGTAGGGATCAATCTGGTACTGTACAAAACCACAATGAATCTTTATGTTTGGCAGTATTGGTTTGTGGTGGCAGCATTTTCATGACAAACTTGATAAGAAACCTAACTTTAGAATGCTACCGAAAGTTCAGCTTTGTTGTTAGTAACTAGTACAAAAATCCCAGTCAAAGCGGCTTCCCAAATGTTCTCTAAACAAGGACCCACAGGTAACCAGCTCATATCAGTAGATCCTGCATCTACAAACAATCTATTGTGCAACGGCGGTTCTGGTCAGAGGAACTAGAAGGAACATGTCCAATTTGGGACTTTCGATCCTTTGGTTCTCCCTTAGATAAGCCACTGCCTGGAATGTCTGGCAGTGGCTCTTTCATACAGAGCACAGGAGCGCAAAGTAGAATGAGCACTCAAATGTATGGAAGATATGGCCCCGGAATGAAGCATCTATATACGAAACGTAGGTCGGGTGTGGTGGACGCTCGGACCTGTGGCTACTCTTTAGGTATGAGCTTCATATTATAATGTGACCTTTACTTTATTTATTCATGTTTGCATATAGATGAATTATCTATATATATTAATTTCCTGTCTGGTGGCTTCTTAGCCCTTTTAACACTAGTAATATTTATCTGCACTATTTTTGTACTTTATATATCAGACATAACAGCACATATGTATTATAGATTTTTCAGTATCAATTTAAGCACTCGCTTTATTTATTTTTCTTGCACTTTTTATATTAGTCATTTAATTTTATTGTTTTTATTGATATTTGCATTAGTGTGATAGGCTAGCATATTTGGAATTTCTGTAAAATTTTCAACATGCTTATATAATGAATATGTGATACTCTCCATATATGTTCAATGTGTTTTTTAGGGGATATTCCTTTATACTTTGTTATGGTACTATAAATATAGCTCATATTTACCCATTTTTTTGTCACAAAAAATACTTTTTGGTCTGAGGCTTCCACCTTATTGTCTCATCTGTGGTATTTTTCTCCGTTTAATATTTAATTATATGTACTGGTTTTTATTGGTGGTTAAATAAAATATTTTTTTTATCTTTTACCCTGGCTTGCATTTTATAGTGTTTTCTTTAGGTGTATATACAAACTTAATAAGAAACCTAACTTTAGAATGCTACTAAAAGTTCAGCTTTGTAGTTAATAACTTAAAAAAAACAGTCAAAGCCGTTTTCCAAATGTTCTCTTAATAAGGACCCACAAGTAACCAGCTCATATCACTAGATCCTGCATTTGCAAACAATCTATTGTGTAACAGTGGCTCTGGTTGGAGGAATTAAAAACCTGACATGTCCAATTTGGGACTTTCGATCCTTTGGTTCTCCCTTAGATAAGCCACTGCCTGGAATGTCTGACAGTGGCTTTTTCACACAGAACACAGGAGCACAAAGTAGAATGAGCACTCATATGTATGGGAGATATGGCTGCTATTAAGCTGACAGTCTTCTGATTTGGGGGCTTTAATTTATTTTCCCTAAAAGGAGCAGCAAATGTTTCATACTGAATAGCTATAAAATTATGTATGTACAAAATATGTTTCTCACTGAAAAAGAAACATCTAATTATGGAAATTGCTTATAAAATGTCCTGCTTTCAGTTCTTGGGAAGATAATCTTCCAAATCATTTACTGGAAGTACTATCTTTATGTTAATAACATGTGTAAGTATCAATGGTTAATAATACACTCTGTCAGTAGGCAAAAAATTAACAATTGAAGTAGAAAAAAGTCCAGCTCACCGTAATGGACATCTTTAGGTGTTTGGAGCACAGGAAACGCTGTGTCAAGGCGTGGAGCTATCAAAAACAAGAGATGTCCAGCTCAACGAACTTGTGAACAAACTTCTTTCTTTATTCACCAAAAGTGCTCAGCAGAGGGTAAAACAACATCGGCGTAGACAGTTGCAAGATATGTGTCATCTACGCGTTTCAGGTGGCTATGCACCCTCAATCATATCATTTAACCTCTACGCTGATGTTGTTTTACCCTCTGCTGAGCACTTTTGGTGAATAAAGAAAGAAGTTTGTTTACAAGTTCGTTGAGCTGGACTTCTCTTTTTAAAAATTGAACAATACCCTGAAGTAAATCAGAAGTGTGACAGTAGTTTTTGAACTAGTCATCTCTATTTTAATGCCTAAGTTGATGACTTTTAATCATTTCTGAAGTAATCAATGTATGAGGTTATGGTTCATGTTTTATAATAAACATCAATCACTAATTGGTGTTCCATTTTGTGAAACTTTTTACCTGCTGCAAAAATATTTAAGAGAATTTTCTTGATGTTAGAAAATTAAAGATGTTTATTATTTTACTCAAGGTGCCATAAGCAGATAATTATTCCCTTAGGAATGTAATTAAAAACTGCCATGTTTATTTAGCAGAAAGCAATTAGATATATTCTGTTACTCCAACGATTTACTTTTTGGCTTGTATGGAAAACCCATATTGTATCAGCCTGAAAGCAGCACACGTGTGGATTGAAATATCAAAAGACAAAAGAAAATGTCTATTGTGCATGATACAAAGCCACCTTTTTGTGAAAAAAGACAGTAGCACTCTGACCATGCAATTATGTGTGAATATAACAAAAATAAAAAACAACATTTAAACCATTCTGTCACTGTTTGACAATGCATTTCATGAGACATTTTTTTCTCCTGCTAATGATGGTGTCATGAAGAAAGAAGGTGTATTTTCTTTGAAGGAAATAAGAAAATCTAAACCATTGTACTGTTAATTAACTTTTACTTTCTTTTTTTTTTTGGCAGTGAACAAATATTTAGAGGAATAGAGTTGACATTCAACTTGACCTTCGACAAGAGCTAAAATCTAACCACTTTAAAAAATATTTACGGCAAAATAGTTTAAAAGAAAGCGTGTATACTTTTGTAAAAATTTAAATGAGTTTGAGAGGGTCAAACTAATGAGACCAAAAGGAAAAAAAAATCTGTTTTGCTAAAGATTATGTCAAAGCAACATCTATTCAACAAATACTATAGTAACACAGAGAAAACAAATCTAAATTCAAATATTTACAAACATGCTAAACAACTTTTTTTTAAATATAGCAATGCTTTAAATGTATCTATTAACAAAAGTTAGATTTAGGCTACTTTCACACTAGCGTCGCTTGCTGTACATCGTGCGACGGATGCGTCGTGTTTTGGCGGACCGTCAGTACAAAAAACGTTACATGTAACTTTTTTTGTGCGTCGTGTCCGCCATTTCCGACCGCCCATGCGTGGCAGGAACTCCGCCCCCTCCTCCCCAGACATTACAATGGGGAAGCGGATGCATTGAAAAACTACATCCGCTGCCCACGTTGTGCTACATTAACACACTGTCCTTCGGTACGTCGTGCTGATGGTTTGCGACGGCCCGTACCGACGGACTAGTGTGAAAGTAGCCTTACTCTGTTGAAACCTGTAGGTACAAGTGCATTAGATCCATTACATTTTAAAGTAATCCTATATTACTTCAAACCACTCTTTTTCGGTGATTCTTTTGTATCTCCGTTCATACTGCACCCACACACACAAATGATGCACCATTTGAAAGGTAAACTTGCCCCCTTCAGCAAGGAAATAGCCAAACAAACCACAAATCCATGATGTGATCACAAAATACATTTTGAACATTAATTTTCATAAAACTGCAGTAAGGACAGTAAGGAAAAATTACCTGCAGGTGGCACTACACTACCAAAAAGCACAATAGCACAAAGCTGAAACAAATCCTAACATTTGCCTTGTGGGCTTTCCAGCTTGCTGAACTCCTTACCCTGCCGATTTCAGGCAGGTACATATAAAATATTTGCTACATATGTGGAAGTAGAATAAAAATAAAACTTTACCTGTTTAAGACTTCAGCTTTAAAACTAAAGATATAAATGAATGCAGCCTAAAAGGGACCGGACAGGTTCTGAACCATCAGATTTTCCGTATTATTGGGCAGTCATTGAAAAGTCTATCTTCCTTCTAAGGTTGCAGCTTATTGGTGACCTGGAGTCACCTCTGGTTTCGAGTAAAAAACTGCAGCATTGACATAACAGACTGTACATTGGGAGAGATTGGTGGAAACAACCTTGCAAAAATTGAAAAAAAAAATCCAACTGTAGGGAAAAAAAGGGTAAAGTAATCTGCAGATATTGCTTTTTTTTTTTAATGGATATTCCCAATTATTACACAATGGTGTAAATATGCTCACTTATGGGGTCAATTCTCCTTCATCATTTTTACTGTCAAAGTGGCACTGCTGTACAGGGAGCTGCTCCGTTCACATACACAGAGCTGTGTTGCACTTCCCTACACTGCAGATAGATGGCAGTGCTGCTGTGGAGGGGAACAAAATGCTGCTGCCCCTGTACATTTGCAAGGTCCTGACAATCAGACCCCTTCTGATCAGTAAGTAAAATACCATTATGTTTAATGTTGGGGGATCTCCTTTAGGCTGGAGTCACACACAACGTATAAAAAAATCTGTCCATTTTACACGGACGTCAATCGCAGAAATGTTACCTGACCAGTGATCAGTATGTCATCCGTGTGCAGTGCGAGGATGCTATTTTCTTGCATGTAAGCATCCATGTGACATCCGTATGGCGAAATTTCTCACCGGCTTGCAAAATGGACATATAATGGATCCATGGGCTCAAATATTTGTTAAAACATCATCTCATTAAATACATGTACATTTGACCAACTTGATTTTCCTGAAATTGCGTGCGCCCCCAACAACCAATGTGCGAAAATTAGGCCTAACTAGTTTCATTTAAACTCAAATTCAAACATTTTAGGTTATGTTCACAAGCTGCAAATGTAATGCAAATATTTCTGCCACTCTTTCATTCATCTGAAAAAGACTTGCAGAAGTCCATCCAAATGCTGGATGAGCATTATATTGTTTATCCTAACATATTTTCCTTTTGAAATGTAGTGAAGTGTAGATATTTTTTCATGTTTCTTTCTCAGCCATCATTTACATAGTATGAAGGCATTCTGTTATATTTTACAGATGCTTTAATCAAACGGCTAACACACAGCTACATTTTAATGTCCCCTTGATGGCTTCAAAAGCCAGGTCCTCTGAGGTTTTCCTGAAAACTATTCCAGTTATACAGATTATGTTCTGAATTAAAGGGGTTGTCAGATCAAAAATGGAACATCTGCAGTCACTTTGTATAAAACATTATTATATCAGCTCCTACAGTTTAGTGTTTTGCTATCCTTGGTGGACAAATTGAACAATCCATGTTTGATAATATGTTGATTACCCATTGTATCAGTCTATGCAGCTTGTTGTCCTGCAAACATTAAAATGCAAACTATGAACTCTCGAACAATGAGAGATGAGCTTCTGCCACCTTTGTCCAATCCTGTTGAAAAATTCCTTAATAAGAGCTGTGAACTATAAAAGAGGGTTCTGCCCTGTGTCCAGAGAGACTTTACAGAACAGCAGCCAGGCACCATGGCTCCAACTGGAGGGATACAGATTTGATCCACTATTCATCCCAAAGCCCATGAGATGTTTGAAGTACCCAGGTTAGGACAAACTGGTCACCCAGCCCCATACTCCAATTAACTGTCAGCTTCCTAAGCTTGCCGCTACCTCCTCTATATGGGTGCCCACCAAAATCTGGGTGCCACCGGTTGGGGTAGTTGGTCCTAGTAGCCCCAAAGTTGCTCCAATCTTGGTGAGCCAACGGTGAGACTCTGTAATTTGCACCATCTTGTGTATTTGCTGGGACTATACTATAATGTTATTGACTGTTGTTTATCCAACAAAATATTACCATAGTGTGTTACCCTCACACTGTGTTGTCTGAGATGCATTCTGCCCACGGGGAAGTTGTATGGGTGTTCAGTGGGATGAGTATTGGTGCATGCGATCTTTCTAAAGACATACAGGCCAGCAGACAAGAACACCCACTGACTCGCATGTATCCACACTTGTTGGCAGCAGTAAAATACTACTCAGCCCAGTGGCTTCGTGGGAGCTGCAGGGAAATGGTGTTCATAGACACCGTCCAAGGTCTCCACAACCAGGGAGGCAGATAGACAGTCCCAGCAGACCATAGGTGAGGCATGCACTGCAGTTTTCAGATGCTATCATGTCCAACCCCACCAGCTCAGCCTTGGGAGGTGGACTGGAGGTGATAAACAGCTGCAACAAGAAATGGAGATTACAAGAGCTATGCTAGCTTTGATAGATCAAATACCAGACCACTGACACTCGGTCGGATTTGATACATGGAATTGGTCCATTAGGATACCCAGAATATGTTTAGAACAATGAAAACTCCACAGAGGTGAACCCAGAGGAACTAAACTGCTTGCCAAATACAGGATCCAATGGTAGTCTTGAATCAAATTCCAAGCAGCCTGAATCCAGGAATTGTTGAATCCTTGAGACTTAGAGCCTCAAGCAGTGAGAGGACTTGTGTTATTCAATCAGTTTTGGCAGTTCCAATACCCCTACTGCCAATGCCGGATCCTATCTCCATGATGGCCCACCAATAAGGAAATCATCTCCTCTACCGAGATATGCCAGTACTAATGAGTTCAACACAGAGGTTGATAAACATCTGCAAAGCTGAGACTCTGATTCTGATGCACCAGGTGCCCACAGATGATTGGGCCAAATACCTGTGGACTAGTTTGACTGGTCGGGCACAGGATGCTTTCCAGTTGCTTGGTCCTTAGGACTGCCTGGACTATTGGAATATTAAGGACACTCTGTTGGCCCTTTTTACTATCTCCCCTGGGAGATATTGCTCCAAGTTCTGGAATTTGTCTTGCCAGGGGGCCTTCTATGTAGAATTTGGCAGTCAACTCCGACAGCACTACAACCGCTGGCTCGATTGTCAGGCTGCCCACTCCACTGATGCCCTCCAGGATGTGATTGTGCTCCAGCAACTTATGAAGAAAATGGCTTCCCCTATCTGGCAGTTGTCAGGATCTGAAACATCATATGAGAGAAGCTGGAGATGTCTGCTATGCTGATGTACACAAGGACAGAGTGGGGATTGTGCACTTTGTTCACAAGAAAGATATTCAATATGCTTTGAGGAAACTGGATGATACCAAGTTTTGTTCTCATGAAGGTGAAACCTCTTACATTTGTGTCTGTGCTTAAAGAAATCTTGATGGACAGTCCCTGACAAGTGGAGAAGGATGATGGGAAGCATATCACATCTGGCTAATTAAGAAGGGGGAGAAATATAGTTACACAGAATTTATTCTTAATTATGCCGGATGTATTTTCCAGTAGGTCAAGAGACATAAGCCATTGTTCTTATGAACCTGAATGTTGATTCTTCAATTAATATTTGTTGAATGGCTGCTGTGTACCTATAATATCAGCTAATACAGCTTATTATTCTGGTGTCCTTGGGAGACAAATTGAACAATCGATGTTTGGTAATATGTTGATTATCTGTTGCATCAGTCCATGCAAGTATAGGGATGAGCAAACATGCTGGGTGATACTCGGTTATCACTCGAGTATCACAGTGCTCAAATGTACTCGTTACTCAGCAAGTATTAGGCGGTGTGCTATGTAAAAGTTGAATCCCTGGCCTGCATTTTTGGCGCCTGTTATGCAGCCAATAAGCATGATGGGATTGCCTGCATACCACTGTAATACCATTGCCATCTTGCTTGCTACATTACTGTCATTGGCTGGCCGTGTGACATCACAAAGGGTTATAAAAGAACAGGCGCCGCCCGACTCGGCACACTAACGCTATTGCACAGCTCTGTCACAATTCGTATTGGAGGGAGAGTGCTTGATATTTACACCCACATTTAGTTTAGTGAGAGAAAATGTTTTAGATATTAATATTTTCATTGATCAAAACACTATCTGTACCAAATGCTACCAAAAACCGGTTGATTCAAAACAGTTTTAGCAATAACAACACTTGTACAAACACTTGTATCAGCACGAATGGTTCCTCCACTGGCTCTCCGAGTACTTTTGGATAAAATTTATTTAATCACCCACTCGCTTTCGCTTCTTATGAAAATATTTAAGTAAATGCTATATGCCAATACCTAAATGGTTGTCTAATCTATGAATTTTGCATTATGTGACATTATGTTGTTTTTTTTTTCCTTTCTCCTAATTCTATGTGTATTTTTTTCATGTCAAAGAATGTTCTGATGAAGGTCCTGTGACGGACCGAAAACGTTCAACAACCCTTTTTTGTCTGGATGCATAATAAAAGGAACTCCTATTGTTCACATTTTGAGTGCAAAGTTTGTTATATCATACAACCAATAATATAGCAGCTTAATTGTATGTTAGTTAACTAACCACCCCTTTTCTTTTTTGTATGAACCTATAAAACCATGTACGAACAATAAACCGCCTGATATGGTGGAATGTTATTCTGTCACCCACGTGAACAGTGTCATTCTTCCTTGAGCGCTCAATATATTCTATATCTGATTGGGAACGGCCACAGCACACACAGAGATGGATTCATCCCAAACCAAATTTCTATAATATCTGGCGCCTGCACATGGGGCAGTGGAAGAAATGCACGGGGACCCTGCTAACCGGAAGGATGAGGGTGCCAGCCATGGCCTTGGCTCAGGGATGGATACTGCAGCTCCATTAGAGTAAGGTAAGAAAATCTTGTCATCTTACCTGAATGTCCTCTGTGCCCAGTCCATGTCTATACCACTGTATTCCCAGGTAGTGTAAAAAGTCCACACCCGTATCCAAACCCTGGGATATAAGCCAAGGCATCTGCTGTGTGCCGTGTATGTGTTTTATGTCTGTGTAGATCCAGGAGATAGTTGGAACAGTGACTGTTTTGTTTGTGGTTGCTGGGAAACAGATGACAGGAAGTCAAATCGCTCGATAAGCTATCACAGATTCCCGTGCATAGGAGTGACAGGTAGTCCCAGGTGTTCAGGCTCGGATGGTGATAGTTTAGAGGGTTATCACAGATTCCCGTAGCCAGCAACCCAGTCAGGATGACCGGACCGGAGGGTGGTAGGAACCCCCTCTGTCACGCAGGCGGCCCGAGCATTTGCGTGCTCAGTGCGATTGACAGTTGTCTGTTTCCAGGACAACCGGCACATGTCACAAGATAATAAAGAGGGCATCGATTTCTCCCAGACGTCTGTCTATCTGTTTTTGTTCATGTCACATACTGTTGCTTTAAATGCATAAAGTTGAAAAAGAAAGTTTTTTCTCTTGTCCACACTTCTCCTTTTGCTGTTAGCAAGGAAATATTATTATTACTGTTATTTATTTATATAGCACCATTAATTCCATGGTGCTGTACATGAGAAAGGGGTTACATACAGGGTTATAGATATCGTTTACAGTAAACAGGTTAACAGTGACGGACTGGTACAGAGGGGAGAGGACCCTGTCCTTGCAGACTTACATTCCATGGGATAGAGGGGAAGAGACAGAAGGTAGGGGTGAGGCGGTGGCTCTGGCGGTGGTGAGGCGGTGCCTCTGGCGGTGGTGAGGCAGCAGCTCTGGCAGTGGTGAGGCGGCGGCTCTGGCGGTGGTGAGGGGGCGGCTCGGTAATTGTAGGCTGTAGGCTTTCCTGAAGAGATGGGTTTACAGGTTCCATCTGAAGGATCCGAGGGTGGTGGATAATCGGACGTGTTGAGGCATGGAATTCAAGAGGATAGGGGATATTCAGGAGAAATCTTGGAGACGGTTGAGTGAGGAACGAATAAGTGTGGAGGAGAGTAGGAGGTCTTGGGAGGATCAAAGATTACATGAGGGAAGATATTGGAAGATTAGTTCAGTGATATAGGGAGGGGACAGGTTGTGGATGGCTTTGTAGATCAGTGTTAGTAGTTTGAACTGGATTGTTTGGGGAATTGGGAGCTAGTGGAGGGATCTGCAGAGGGGAGAAGCAGGGGAGTAGCAAGGAGAGAGGTGTATTAGCCTGGCAGCAGAGTTGAGGACAGACTGGAGTGGTGCAAGAGAGTTAGCTGGGAGGCCACAGAGGAGGGTGTTGCAGTAATCGAGGCGGGAGATGATGAGAGCATGCACAAGAGTTTTGGTAGATTGTGAGCTGAGGAAGGAACGGATTCCGGCAATATTTTTGAGTTGGAGGCGACAGGAGGTGGCAAGAGCTTGGACATGAGGTTTGAAGGACAGGGCAGAGTCGAGAGTTACCCCGAGGCAGCGGATTTCAGGTGCGGGAGAAAGCGTGATGCCATAATAGATAGATCAGGTAGGGGGGATACGTGAGGTGGGGGAAAGATGATGAATTCGGTTTTGTCTACATTGAGTTTTAGGAAGCGAGAGGTGAAGAAGGAGGATATGGCTGACAGACACTTCGGGATTCTGGACAGCAGGGAGGTGACATCTGGGCCAGAGAGGTAGATCTGAGTGTCGTCTGCATACAGGTGGTACTGGAAGCCATGGGACTTTATGAGTTGTCCTAGGCCAAGGGTATAGATGGAAAAAAGTAGGGGCCCTAGGACAGAGCCTTGAGGGACTCCAACAGAGAGAGGGCGGGATGAGGAGGTAGTGTGGGAGTGGGAAACGCTAAATGTGCGGTTGGACAGGTATGAGGCAATCCAGGACAGGGCAAGGTCTTTGATGCCAAGGGAAGAAAGAATCTGTAGCAGTAGGCAGTGATCGACTGTGTCGAAAGCAGAGGACAGGTCAAGAAGGAGGAGGATGGAGAACTGTCTGTTAGCTTTGGCTGTGACTAAGTCATTAGTAATTTTTGTCAGGGCAGTTTCAGTGGAGTGGTGAGGGCGGAAGCCAGATTGGAGGTTGTCAAGGAGAGAGTTAGATGAGAGGTGGGAGGAAAGTTGAGCATGAACGTGCTGCTCAAGGAGTTTTGAAGCAAACGGGAGCAGTGATATGGGGCGATAGCTGGGCATAGCAGTTAGGTCAAGGTTAGTTTTTTTGAGGATGGGTGTGATGGTGGCATGTTTGAAGGCAGAGGGGAAGGTACCAGAAGAGAAGAAGAGAGCGATAGGTTGAAGAGATGGGTTAGGGCTGGAATGAGCGTGTTAGTGAGGTTGGGGAGCAGGTGGGAAGGGATGGGATCAAGTGCACAGGTGGTGAGGTGTGATTTGGAAAAGAGGCGAGTAAGCTCTCCTTCAGTGGTGTTGGAGAGGGAGGTTATTAGGGAAGGGCAGAGTTCTGGTATATGGAGTGGTTGGGGTGCTGGACAAGTAAAGGTTTGCCTTGTTTGGTCGATCTTGTTTATCCCTTGTTAATCACACTGTCACATCTGTTTTTGCTCGGGTGCCTGTTCTTGCATTCTGAGATAAGTGTTAGCTACAGTGTAGGAATTTTGAGGAAGTAAAACTGAGTGGTATCTATGACTATTGCTGAGATGCAGGGGGAATGTGTGTGTCTGACTGCATCTGAGCACAGACTGAAGTGTTAGGAGCTGTTTCAACGTTTTACTTTTTGAAGTTTTTCCTTCTGTACCAAACTTTTAAAACTTTTAAGTTTGTCTTTTTTTGTACCAACTTTTTTGAAGTTTTTCTTTTGTATACCAACCTTTTTGAAGTTTTTTGTTGTTGTTTTTTCCTTTTTTTGTTTGTTTTTCGTTTTTTTTCTGCCATGGGGAATAAGGTGGCCAAGCTGCAGGAGGGTCTCTTACTTCCTGATGAGAAAACAGCCCCCCAGATAGTGGCAGAACAAGAAGGTGTTAAATATGTGAAAAATTACAGGCAGCTCATGAAATTATGTGAAATCCATCAGGGAGGCAGATTCCAAGCTGCAGAATGGCATAATGTTTTGAAAAGAAAGAAAGAGAAACTAGCAGATGCTAACTTGCTGCCCGCTGCAAATGCATGGTTTAAGGTGGCAGCAGAGCTACATCATTTAGGAAGCAATGAACGAAATGTGAACAAATCAGGAAGTGATTTTTATGTGTACAAGATGGGAAAAGGTGTTAGTCCATCAGCGCCTCCCCCATACGGGGACGGCAGATATTGGACATGTGCAGTTTGCTCTCAGCAGAATCCAATGTATAGGGAGACTTGTGCAGCATGTGGCACACCCCGTCCATCCCTACAGGGAGAGGGCACCGTTGTTCCAACCATGCCATCTCAGGTTGCACAAAGGGGAAGGATTTATCTTCTTGTCCCCTTCTCCATCTTCTTCTTCTTCATTGTTATCACCTCCTCTTTCTTCTCCCCACCTTTCTTCACCCCCTCCTCTGTTACTCCCCTCTCCTCCTTCTTCATCACAATCTTCACCTTTCTCTCCTCCTCATCTTCCCTCTCCACCTCTCTCTCTTCCTTCTCTTTTTTCACCACACCTCTCTCCTCCACCTCCTCCTTCTTCTCCGCACCCTTCATCTCCTCCTCCCTTTTCATCTTTCTCCTCCATCTCTCTCTCCCCCTCCTCTTTCTTCTCCACACCTCTCACCTCCACCTTCTCTTTCTTCTCTGCCACACCAATCTCCTCCCTTTTCACATTCTTCTTCTTTGCTGCTAGCTGGGCAACCACTCAATTCAAACAGTGAGGTGTCTCTTCATCCAGTGCTGACAGCACAAGGCACCTTCTATGTCCCAAGCACAGTCCAGCCTTTGCCAGTCATGATATTGGGGGAAGAAGGTGACAATACCCACAGTACAGTAGGCAACCCCCAGACACATCAGGCAGATGGCAGCTCAAGCCTGGATGCAGAGGGGGAGGGCAGACATCCTCACCTGCTGACAACGTACAAACTCAACATCGGTCAGAGCTGCCCATATTTACACCATCATGGAACTATAAGCCTAATCCACAGTTCCAGCAGGGGGAGGGGACATCCTCACACAAAAAGGCAACTTCTAAGACCAATTATCAGCCAGTCCTTGACCCCAGTGCCCTTCACCCCAAGTCAGGTGACCAGCATTCTAAACAATCTTCCAGACCCAGAGATGCACCCCATGCCATTATACAGAAGAATGCAGCAGAACCAGCGGACATATGCAGCTACCTGGAATGATCTCTGGACTGTGATGGAAATAAAAGCAGGAGATGCATTCTGGCCAATCATGAAGGAACACTTCAAGCTTTCTGCAGACTTAGATGTACACACCTGGGAGTCAGGGACGAAGCTGATTGAACAACTCAGAGAGTGGGCCAAAGGCAGGTTGGCTGGACAGGCCCTCAGCTTACATGACATGAGCCAGGAAAAGACAGAGTCTGTGGAGAAGTTTCATGGCAGAGTACTGCAAGCTTTCCAAGACTTGGGCTTCACCATTCATGACCAGATACACAGGCAAATGTTGGCACAGGCCTTTGTCCATGGACTAAGAGAGCCAGTCAGGAAACCACTGATAGTGGCCAGGCCCGAGTACAGGTCAATAGCAATGGACACCTTGCTCACAGTAGCCAAGGGGATCGAGTCCCAACCAGGAGTACAGAAGACGGCCCCTCTCATGGTGGCCGCAGACCCTGATGAGCAACCACAGTATAGGGACAGAAGAAGTGTAAAATGTTTCAACTGTGGCAGATTGGGCCATCACCGGAACTAGTGCAGAGCACCTCCACAACCCAAGACCCTGCCCAGAGGAACAGGCCAAGGAAACAGCACAGAAATCAGTGAAGTACCCCTTCCATAGGACAGGGGCAAGCCAGGTCCGCAAGACACCACGCTCCTGACATGTAAAACCCCATCTGCGGGACCAATACCCCAAATTACCCTGAAAGTGGATGGCATTGTCAGATCTTTTCTTGTGGACACTGGTGCAGCCAGAAGTGTGATGAGACATGCGGAACTCCCTGACCCTACCTGCCTATCAGAATCCTCTGTGTCTTGCGTGGGCATTGATGGTCAAATCAGACATTCTCAGCTTACAAACCCTCTGAGTGTGTGCACTCAGCCAGGATACTCTATCCTGTCCCAGTTTGTGGTGTCAAGGACTTGCCCACTTAACCTGCTGGGGGGTGACCTACTACAGAAGCTGAAGGCCACCATAGTGTTCCAGAAAGATGGCACCATGATACTTTCCTCACCCTTGACCCAAGGAGAGTCAGTCATGCTGGCGGCCTTACAGGAACCTCATATAACCGATGCAAGCCTACCTCAGAAGATACTGGACAGTGTACCCGAAAGTCTATGGTCCAAGGAACAACAAGATGTGGGAAAACTTCAAGTTGCCCCAGTAGGGGTATCACTCCAGCCAGGCACTCCATACCTTCATAAGGCCCAGTATCCGATGTCCATCGCCCAGAGTCAAGCTGTCTCTGACCAACTGAAGGTCTTCCTGGAAATAGGGGTCATTATTCCCTTCACATCACCTCGCAACCCCCCACTTTTCCCAGTCAAGAAGAAGACTGTAAAAGGACAGCAGCCAAGTTCAGAATGGTGCATGACCTGAGCGCTGTGAATGAGGCTATGGTCTTTGAAGCCACCAGTTGTGCCAAATCCACACACTCTGCTCTCAAATGTGCCTTCCACAGTTTTCACAGTGATCGACCTGGCTAATGCTTTCTTCAGTGTCCCCCTTCACCCGGATTACCAGTTCCTGTTTGCCTTCACGCACCAGGGGGCACAGTACACATGGGCGGTGATGTCCCAAGGGGCTCAGAACAGCCCCTCACAATTCACCAAAGCAATGTCCACAGTCCTCTCCAACTGGATTGATCAAAGAACATGCAGAAGTAACCTTTTTACAATATGTGGATGATATACTCCTTTGTGCAGCTGACTTTGACATGTGTAAAGCCCATTCCGTGTCTCTACTACTCTACCTGGTGGAGCAGCACTGCAAGGTCTCAAATAACAAAGTCCAGTGGTGTCTGAAGCGAGTTACATTCCTGGGACACTGTATTGCTCACCAGACGAAACACCTGACAGATTGCCGGAAGACCACAGTGGAGAAGATGGCTCCCCCAACAACTCCAAAGGCGCTACAGGCCTTCTTTGGTCTAGTTTTGTATTGAAGGACCTGGATCCCTGTTGCCTCAGTCCTAACGCAGCCTCTGTACGATTGCGTCAATGCAACCCCATTCCTCCTGTCAGATGCAGCCTTCAGCTTGTTCAAGAAGTTGAAAGACTCAGTAGTCTCAGCGCCAGCTCTAGGCCTATCTGACTACGAGAAGCCATTCCGTCTCTACCTGATGAAAAAAGGTCATGCTACAGGAGTCCTGATGCAGATTCACGGGGGAAAGCAGAGACCTCTAGGCTACTCTTCAGCTCACTTGGATCCAGTTGCAAGGGGAGCCCCCTCCTGCATTAGAGCAGTATTTGCAGCACACGCCCTCCTGGACAAGACTTCTGACATCATTCTTGGACATCCACTGTCCACTGGAAATCCTGGCTCCGCATGACATCTCAACAATCCTCAACCATACCCAGCCAAAACATCTCTCCACCGCCAGACATCTTCATCTCCAGTGCTCTCTATTCTTGCCTGACAATGTCACCATCTCCAGATGCACAGTCCCCAACCCAGCCACTCTACGCCCACTCCCAAGGAAGGATGCGGATATGGACCCTTCAGATCAAAATCTGTGTGATACCTTTCACAAGGATCTGGCTTTGCTCCGGACTGATGACCATGATTGCTTCAGCATCATGCAACAGGAAACAGCAGGACTACCCAACATGGCAAATGAGCCACTGACCAACCCAGAGTTGATGCTGTACGTAGATGGCTCCAGATTTGCAGATGATGAAGGAAGATTCCACACAGGATGTGCAGTGACCAGCAATCAAGAAACCCTGTAGTCCAGAAGTCTGCCACCTAGCCTGTTAGCCCAGGAAGCAGAACTGATAGCGCTGACGAAGGCCTGCCAGATTGCAGAAGGCAAAACTGCGAACATATATACCGATTCAAGGCATAGCACATGACTTTGGACCCATCTGGGCTGCAAGGGACTTCATCACAGCAAGCGGAAAACCGTGAAGCATCATGGAGCCATTAAGGACCTGCTGGACACACTCCAACTTCCATAAATGGTGGCAGTACTAAAAGTTAAAGCACATGGAAAACTGAACACAGTAGAGGCACGGGGCAAAAACATGGTGGATATGACAGCCAAAGAAGCAGCCAAAGGAAGACAATATGGAGAAGTGGGAGAGGTCATAGAGCCGGACGGCTACTACATGGCAACTGAGGACAAGACATCAGACAAGATGACGTCTTGAGACCTGTTTAAGAAGTTGCAGGAGCAAGCTCCAAAGGAGGAGAAGGAAAGCTGGATGCGGAAGGGGGCAACAAATCAAGAAGGAAGGGTATACTCAATGGACTACAAACCCTGTTTACCCCAAAGCATGCACCCTATGGTGGTTCAATGGGCACATGGGCCCACACACAGATCAAAGACACAGATGGATGATCTGATCTGTGCTTACTGGTTCGCTACAGGGATTTCCACCCTAACAGCCAGATTCACTAGCAGCTGTTTGACCTGCGGCAAATGCAACCCTGGAAGAATGGAGAAAGTTCCCACACATCATCTTGCCAGACCACTGTACCCCTTCCAGAGGAACCAGATTGACCACATCCAGATGCCGCCAAGTGGAGGTTTTGAATACGCCCTTGTGGTCATGGACGTGTTCTCAGAATGGCCAGAAGCTTTCCCAGCAAGAAACCAGTCAGCAAAGACTACTGCAAAGAAGCTACTCTCAGAGATAGTGTGCAGATATGGGGTCCCAGAGGTGATAGAAAGTGATCAGGGACCCGCATTCACAGCAAACCTCACACGGGAGATCTGGTCAGCAGTAGGGTCAGACTTAGGCCTACACACTCCCTACCACCCTCAGAGTAGCGGAAAAGTGGAAAGACTGAATGGGACACTTAAGAGCAGGATGTTGAAAGTTGCCCAAGAGACAAGCAAACCATGGCATGAGACACTCCCAATCGCACTGTTTAGTGTAAGGCACACTCCCTGATGCCCAGAAAAGCTGTCACCATTTGAGATTCTGTTTGTGTCTAGCCTTAGGTTGGGTGTATTCTTCCTCCAGCAGTTGACTATGCAGTATGATACTTTGTCTGCTTACATAATTCAACTGACTAAAAAACTGGCTGATGTCCATTCTCGAGTTTTCACTTCATTGCCAGATCCAGAATCGGTCCCCGGTATGCACTGCTTGAAGCCAGGAGACTGGGTGTTGGTGAAGAAGTTTGTGAGGAGAACGCTTGACCCCAGATTTGACGGTCCTTTCAAAGTGCAGCTGATGACTCCAACCTCTGTGAAAGTAGAGGGAAAACCCACTTGGATCCACGCATTGCACTGCAAGAAGGCTCCCGTACCAGAAGACACACCTACGCCAGAATTATCCTGTATATTCTCTGCGTGATACAGGTTCTGGGGGTGGGAGCACTCCGTGCACCGCATATGGGAGACATCACCAAAGATGGAGCCTACACTATTTTCTGGTTTGATACCTCAGCCCACATAATCACATACCTGTTTGATTACTGTGATGTAGTATACTGAAAATGGAAATGGGAAATAAAAATCAGCATATTTGTGTTGTGGATAACTATTGGAGAGACAAATGTGATTACTGGGGGACAGTAGCATGGAACATTGGAGAAAGTTGGGGATACAAGCCCCCATCAGCCCTAGCCAGGAAAGACAAAGATGGTAAATCACTAATTGACTGCATGCGCCTTACAAAGCAGGCCTATAGGAGAGGGTGCAACACCAAGGGAGAATGCAACCGACTCATACTTAGCATTGAAAATCCACATCCAGGCGATGCCATAACTTATGTATTGAGTAGTACTTAGTCAAATGATGAGCATCATCCCCCCGTTCAGTACTCTGGAAAATTCAAGCTGGCAAATATAGCTGACAAGCCCAATGTAACTCAACAGACACCCAGTAACGTGATGATACTGACAAATCCAACTTATGAGGAAACTCTAGCAGTAGAGACAAGGTATGCTGAAACCAATTACTGGCTAGAATGAGTGAAGCATACAGCCCAACAGCATAATGGGAGCAGCTGTTATGCATGTGCTGGAGTCAGACCCCACCTGGGCACAGTGCCACTTGATATCCCAGAATCCCAACAGGCCTGTTTCCTCAGTATATACACTAACTCATCTGATTCTGCATCCTGTGAAGACTGGAAGTCTAAGTACCCACTCATGACTAAAGTTACACCCCCAGGGACAGGAATAACAATCTACCCTGGTAATTACACCTGTTACGCACGCACAGGGATTGGCAGAAATGTAAAAAACTTCACCCAGGGGTTCTGCTCAGAATACAGTACCACCACTGTTAACCTAGTCAATCATGTGGTTTCCCTGGGTGACATATACTGGATCTGTGGTGATATGAAAATACGTAGTAGACTAGAAGGTTTTTGGGTAGGCCAATGTGCTCTGGCAAAACTCCTGATGCCCTTCCACCTTTTTCCCTACACCCATGAGTCCTCACCCAGCACTGCGGTGAAGAGACGAAAAAGAGAAAGTGCTCCTAAAGGCAGTTTTGATCCGCATGTATATATAGATGCCATAGGTGTGCCTAGGGGGTGCCTGATAAATATAAGGCCAGAGACCAGGTCAAGGCAGGATTTGAGTCATTATTGCCGATAATAACTGAAAACAAAAATGTTGATTGGATAAATTACATCTATTATAATCAACAGAGATTTGTCAACTGCACCCGAGATGCTTTGAAAGGTCTGGCGGACCAGTTGGGCCCCACTTCCATCATGGCATTCCAGAATAGAATGGCCTTAGACATGATCTTAGCTGAGAAAGGAGGTGTCTGCAAGAAGATCAAAGACACCTGTTGCACTTACATCCCTGACAATACTGGCCCAAATGGTAAAGTCACAGTGGCAATACAGAAACTCACTGAGTTGTCTGAAGAATTGAAACAGAATTCAGGGGTTACAGATCCTTGGGACCAATACTTTGGGTGGATGAGTGGGTGGCAAAGAATGCTAGCGCAGGTTGGGGCAGCCATACTTGTTGTTTTTGTCCTTGTGATATTTTCTGGTTGCTGTGTAATCCCTTGTATCCACAGGATGATGGAAAAGACAGTCCACGAGACGACAAATCTGATGCCACTCATTCTCCTGGATTCTGAACCTATCCGAATACAGATTCTACCTCGCCTGCCTGATGACTCCTCCGAACCTGATGACGAATACGTGTCATTGACTGAACAGGCTCTTGAATATGAGACTATGTTTGCGCCAAACCCCCGTTAGGGACAGATCTCCTGAC
The DNA here is from genome assembly GCF_051348905.1 of Ranitomeya variabilis. NCBI lineage: Eukaryota > Metazoa > Chordata > Amphibia > Anura > Dendrobatidae > Ranitomeya > Ranitomeya variabilis. The sequence continues at coordinate 1,013,612,767 of NC_135232.1, read as the reverse complement.
CACCCATTTCCGAAAGACTGTACCAAGTGGGGTGTATGCGCTAGGCATGCATCAGCTCACCGTCAGCACAAAAGAGTTGTGACAGGAGGTTAGGCTTAGGGCAAGTGATATCTAAGGGGGATTGTGATGGAAATGTATACATTTCAAATAGATCTCACTTGCATATATACTCTTTATACTCATATATACCCACAGCTAATATATACACTATAATCAATTGCTTAACTTGACCCCATGAGCCAGACCAGCTCAAACCAGACAGTTCCTTGGTACCTTCTAGACACCAAAAACAGGAATCAACATCAGATGTCTTAAGCTAATGTCTAGATTTTTGCTGAAATAGCAGGAGAAATGTGACAGCTACTTTCAGAGTGCTAAATCAGCTTGTTGCTAGGTAGGCCTTAGCCAGAATATTTTATGTATTTACAGTATACAACCAATAATATAGCAGTTTAATTGTATGTTAGCTAACCACCCCTTTTCTTTTCTGTATGCACCTATAAAACCATGTACGAACAATAAACCGCCTGATATAGTGGAATGTTATTCTGTCACCCACGTGAACAGTGTCATTCTTCCTTGAGCGCTCATCTATATCTGATTGGGAATGGCCGCAGCACACACAGGGATAGATTCATCCCAAACCAAATTTCCATAACACTACCTTAACACACAGTACAATACTCAGAGGTGGAACCCAAATTACCCTTATTTCCCCCTGCATCACAACTCTCCAACCACCCAACTCACCCAGAGAACAAATAGTATAATATCACATCATGGATGCATAGGACAGGGCCTGTAAAAGGGCTTGGACAAGCATTTCTAGCTTAAACATTGATCAGTATGGATGAGTGAAAGGTGTAGGCCTGATACTCAGAGAGACCTGCAAAATTCAAGCAACACACATGACAGAAACCCAACTTGGAGTCCAAACATTTCCAAAAATTATTGGCAGACACCAGGAAAAGTGGCATAAATTGACCCATAGTAGAAACTTTATAATGACACAGAAGCAGTCAGGCATGGACTATTTATGAGCCAGGATCTGGGCTAGCATGTACAGCTTTGAATTTAAGTTCAAATTAAGAGGTGAGTGAGGGACAGGTGTAGGATTGCTGTGCTGGGAGTCCTGATATCTCATGCACCAGCTCAAACTGTTTTTCTGCTAGCTGCAATCAGGTGGCAAAAATATCAGCTTAGCAAACTACTGTTGTATAATACGGGAAAGATATATATCTTTGTCCCGTGTTAGCCAGTAGAAAGAAAAATATTTAGATTTGAATCCTCAGTGGTTTATACCTTTTAATGGCTAACTGAAATGATCGCAACAAATTTCTTTCTTTCGAGAATACTCAGGTCTGTTCATCAGGCATAGAATAATACAAAATCTGAAGAATCACATATTTATATACAAAAGGGCACAGAAATAATGCAATAGGTAAGACAAGTAACGTGAAGCAAAACTATCATTATGGGAGAGAGATAAACAGTTGTGGCCGTAAATTTTGGAACAGTTCATAGATAAGGAGTGTGAAAGTTTTATTGTCCTCTGCTTGGGTTCTGTTTCTGTGCTGTGATGCCCCCACAAGGTCTGAGGAACAAATTCCTTAGTTGATGTAGAAAGACATAAATCCATGCAACACTTTCATTCCTGCACAGAGTGTGTCAACATTTGTCATAAGTTTATAGTGCCAGATCCTTATGTCTCTCTGAGATTTAAAATTAATAAACCACAGAAGCGACACCACAGTTCTATGAAATAATTTTTTTGTATGTAACCATAAAAAAATATTTAAAATATATAAAAAAATATATACCAGGAGGTCACCACATGTGCAAACAATAGTGTACCCACTAAAGACGATTTAAAAGGACCGTACTCCAACCAGAACCAGAACCAGGACCGACACAGCAGGAATTATTTAAAATATATATATATTTATTTATTCAGTGACAAAATAAAGACCTTTAAAATATACAAACATTATATTTAATAAATGTGCATATGTATATATAGAGAGAGAGACAATATGCACGTATCAGGTAATTATATAGCAGGTCACTCCATTTTATCTATCATAATAAGTAATTAATGCCCCCAAGGACTCAATATTTTTTATATAAGACCATATTGCACAAACGAAAAGGTGCTTCAAAAATTCAGAAAAACAAATGAAAAGTGCATACAATGAGCCACTTAATCAGCAAAAATCATCCGGACCCCAAGAGATCATAAAAAGTGCATAATGTGCTTAAAATAAGGTGCTATGTTAAAGTGCAGTATGTAAATGCTTTCTAGAGTCACTTACTTATAAAGATGGGGGAGTTGTACTGGGACCGCCAAATGCCTGATAGCGTGCACCCCGAAGCGCGTTTCAGAAGCGCTGTTCCTTCGTCAGGGGATTTGAAGATACCTTTTAATACAAATAATTTCATGGTTATGGTACTATGATCAGGGATACAAAAATGTTGTTTGGCCACAGGTAAATCTATTCTTTTTTCTTTTATTGTGTGGCAATGACAATTCATCTTTGTTCTAATCTTTTGCCCTATCTGTCCTACATACAGACCCCCAGTTGGACATTTAGTACAAATAATTAAGTACACCACATTAGATGTCATGCAGATGAAAGTACCCGGGATCTAGTAGTCCTGATGTGAGTTGGGGATCTTTATCCCATCCGTGGTCATTATAAATGGACAGATATTACATTTTTTCTGGTTGCAGGGAAAGTTTCCTGTAGCTGTTGGAGAGGACAGGGAGCTTCTGACAATGATGCTTCTTAAATTTGGGGGCTGCCTGTCTTCTTCAACAGCTACAGGCACTAATATTGGAAATGTATATACACTGCTCCCCACTAGCATAGTCCCACCCACCTTTCGCCACCTGCTTCCGTGCACAGAGGTGAGAGCGACTATGGGCGTGGGGAGCAGTGAATATTCATTTTTTTTAATAGTGAGCACACATGTTAGCCACAATCACCGGCTCCTGCCTCCTGTGACCAGCTCCTCTGCCACAGTTCCCTCCCACAGCCACAACCGGCCTATAAGGAACATTCAAAGTATAAGACCCACCCCACTCTTATCCAAATTTTTGGGTTAAAAAGTTAATCTTATTGTCCACAAAATATGGTATATCCAAATCACTATGAATTGCATTATTTATATTTACTTGCAATCAATTCAGCTCTAATTGCACTGGCACTTAAATATGTGCACTAGGTATTATGTGTTATGCTTGAGAAAGGCTTCAAATGAGAATCTGAAATGTCGCATATATTAGTATGAATAAAGACCACTTTATTCACTAATTTCCACTGGACTGCTGCTTCTAATCTATTTTCCTACTTTACTTGGTAAGCACACACATGGAAAATAACTTGCAGCCACACCCAGTGGTATTATTGTGGTTATTAAATTGACAACCTTAGAGGGGTTGTCCACTACTTATGTCACTTTAATGTGCTGTACTGAAGTATATCACCGATAAATCAAGTCCCAAGTGACAGAGACTCTGCAGGTACTGCACCTCCTTATCACTTGAATATGTGTATTATTATTCCCAAAGTGAGACTACTACAGTAGAACAGTACTCGAACAGTACTCGAACCTGAACCTGGACCTCATTCACTCTAGGCATGACAGCGCAGCAAACAACGCTTCTGATGAGTGGTATAATCGTCACCACCAGTCAAACATCCGTAGTTCCCACACTGTCAAAACACTGCGTGAGTGCGCAGCTATTATCGGCGGTATAAAGTTTACCTCTGGTTACTGGTGTCAGCTGATAGGACTATCGCTTCCATCAGCAAACACATGCTGTCGCTAATAACAGCAAGAGCAGGCCGAGACTGATGGGAGAATTCATCTGCCGGTGCCTGAGCTGTTAATAAATATTTTTTTAAATAAAAAGACTTGGGTTCCCCTGTATTTTTGATAACTAGACAGAGAAAACTCACAGCTGGGGACTGCAGCCCTCAGCTGCCAGCTTCAGCAAGGCTGGTTATCAAGAATAGAGAGGTCCCCACTCCCAATTTTTAAAATTATTTTAAAAAAATGGCATGGGGTCCCCCCCATTTTCGGCAACCAGCCTTGCTAAAGCAGACAGCTGAAAGCTGGTATTCTTAGGCTGGTAAGGTGGAGTGCCCGACAGGGCCTAGGGGTACTGGTACCGGGTTTGGTTGTCATTAAAGGGATGGCCATGGTGGCCGCAACCCAATCCGTTGCCCTGGGCATCCAAGTAAAAGGGAAGGTCTGTAAAGGGGTTATTAGAAATAAGAATATTCGTGACGCCAGCTGTGGTATTCGCTCCTCTGGGGAGTGATGGCACTGCAGCAAGGATGGTATCGCTTCGCACAGGTGAAGCTGGGTCCCCAGAGCTCCCAGTGTATTTGGCAAAGATAGTGTGGTGCCAGAAATAATCAGAGGACACAAGGTTGCATTCTCTTTACCTGTTTACTGGTTATTCACAGCCACAGTCCAGGGTACCAGTAACAGGTGTTGGTGAGGTCCAGTCGGCCTGGAAGCGATTACGGATCCCTCTTTCCAGGTGAGGTTGTAAGCCTTCCGTCTTGCGCTGTAAGGCAAGTCCCTTGCTGCCTAAGGCTTCACACAAGGTTCTCGCTTTCCCTGTCTTAAGACAGTACCCACATTTTGTCAACATGAGCCTTTTTACAGGTGTCTCTCAGATTACTCCAGGCTCTGTATGTTGCTGTACCTTCGGGTGTGGGTGCGGACAGACGACCTGGAGTCTTCTGCCCTCTGGTTTTGCTATGGGACATACAGTTCCACACAGCCTCCACATAGAAGGAGCTCAGTTGCAGCTCTTTTCCAGCTCTTTTTGCAGCTCTGGTATGTTCTACAGATGCAACGCTGTCTGCTTCTCCTCTCTGGCCTGGAGCTGCAGCATCACATGGCTGCACGGCCCCAGCTACTCTCTTTACCCATTCACTGTCCGTCTCAAACTCCAGACTAAACTAACTCCTCCTCCAAGCCTGAATATATATATATATATATATATATATATATATATATATATATATATATAGGAAAGCTCCCCTGAAACTGGGTCTAGAGCTCCCCCTTCTGGCCTGGAATCGGAACATGTTGCATGTATGTACCAACTGTTAAAGGGATCCTCCTCGCTTCCAGGCATGGCATCACCCTCCCCGAAAGGCAAGTGCAGCGCCCCAGAGTCCTGGTCGTTGCAGTACTGTGGCTCCGCCACTATGGGGAGCTATGGTGCGTCTGATGGCACTGAAGGAGTTCATCTGATCAGGTATCACAGACACCAATACATTTCACAGCCGGGCCTCCGGGGGAAGCTAAGGGTTCTATTCACTAGGCCACTCCCCACCATAGTGGGTAAACTGGGGGTCAGGCAGGAAGTTAGATCAGAAAGCTGACTGGGTTGGAACCAGGCAACACCTTGTGGCAGAGGGTGTTGTGGGGGAATATACAGTAGGGTCTCTGTCAGGGGTGGGATCCTGACAGAGGCTTGGCAACTTGAACGAACGTAACGGGACCGTGCCTGCTCAGGATAGCGGCGGTGCCCAAGGAAGGATCAGAAGCGAGATAGATTGTGCTGAGTGAGAAACGAGATCAAGCAATAGGAGAATACCAGTAGGGGTCGTGCCGTAAGACCGAGGCAACACCCTACTGAGGCGCACTACCGGTGGCCGGAACGCCGAGAGAGTATTTCAACATCCAGCTTCAAGCAATACTCTAAACAGCGGCAGGACAGTCAGTCTAAGGCGGGCTGTCTAACTTAAATCACCTATGCAGTCTTGGGGGGCAACTTGTGGAGAGGGGCGACTCTAGGGTCCCGGAAGAGCTCCGAGCCTACCCGTCAAATGGGTGCCGTCCCAACCAGAACATCAGGGAGGGACGGAGGATTAGCAGAACATCATCTAATCGAGTTGTGAGGGAACTTAAGAAACAGACACAACAGTTGTGGGGACTTTCTGTAAGCACAGCAGGGAAGGACCGCAACACATAGTGCTAGAAGGAAGGCTCAGATTTCCACCTGCTAAGAGAACTCTGGAGGTGCCATTAGACCGGCCGGACTTGCGCAGCCTGGTTATCCAGATTCTGGACTGAGGACCCAGAGATCTTCAGTAAAGAGGTAAAGAGACTGCAACTTGGTGTCCTCGTTATTTACTGCACCGCACCACTACAGCCTCACCACCACCATCATCCATCATATCTATCACTGTACGCCCCTCGGCAGGGTCACGGACTGGGCCTAGCCTCCGTGACAACCCCAGAGCAGAGACTCACAGGCCCGGTACCGGGTACCCCTCGGCCCTGCGGCAGTGGGGGCGCTGCACAAGCAACACCACTGTAACAGCTTCCTGGGGTGTTACATTCCTCCTCCCCCCCCATTAAATCCAGTACTTCTGGACTGGGAAAAGAAACAAAAACAATAACAGGTTAGAAATGTGCAAACATTTTGGAAATGCATTTCAACAGGTTAAACAGGTACAAAACTTTTTCTTCCCTTTATGGGAGGCTCTTTTTCTTTAAACATTGCTAAACAAAATTTACATAAGTGCAAACATTTTAAGCATATCAAAAGTGCAAACATTTAAATGACAGGGTGTCCTTGTGCACCAACTGCAATGATGCGGGGGACCCGTTCTAAACCCCCAACGTAGGCTTAGGCAAGGCATACACATATAGACCTTGTCTTCGGCCTTGCCAAACGTTTTCTCTTTTGGTCTTTGAACAAACAGGTTCTACTCACGCTGTCAGTGCGTGGTAAAACCAATAAGGGGCACCTTAAGAGGTGCAAATTATTTACAATGGAAAGTTTCAGGTTATTCACCATTCATTACCTCACTGTCCTTTAAACTTTAATAAACATTGATAAACATTAATAAACATTTCTAACCAGGAAACTAATTATTAACTCATTGAATCCTCATTTACTTATTTCCTCTTCCAGGGTAGATCCTCAGATCTGCAACCTCCTGATTGGGAACAGTTGTTTTCAGATGTCACAACAGGTGACTTAAATGGAGACAGTCCAGAAACTGGGGTCTGTGTAGCCTGGGTTTGTACTTTAGTTTCAGTTGCTACATCTGAATCAGCATGCTCTCCTGTGCATTTTTTTACATTAAAGGCATACCATCCCCTTTCACCTATGTACCAGGTGAATGTCACTTGATCTCCAGGGTAAAGGTCACGGTACGGGTGTACCTTTAAGAGGTGTGACTCAATGTCCTGGCAGTTTGCAAAGAGTTCCGAGTACTCTCCAGACGCCCTGATAAATCCCCAGCCCTTTTTCAGATTAAAAGAGACCACAATGCCCTGCCTCAGCGGGCCCTGATCAGCAGGACTAACTTTGCGGGTCCGGGCCTTGGCCAGCATGTAGCGCTCCTCCATAGCCTCCCATTGAGCCCTGTGCTCCCACCCTTCCAACTCTAACTTCAGTATCTGCCAACGGCAGTATTCCTCCTTCTCCACAATCTCTACTTGTTTGCGCCTGCTTAGGCGTCCTCAGGGAATTCCATAAGGTCTGTCTTTGGGTGCCTCCAGTTGTCAGGACTCTGAACATTTTGATTACCTTTTGTGCATTACTGCCCTTTTCCAAGATGGCGTCTTTGGTCTCATGTGCACTGTGTCTTCCTGCTATATAACTCCACCCCAGCCTTTAGTCTGTGCTAGAGTATTCTGCCTTGCATCCAGCTCCTGATGACTCCCTGGCTTTGCACCTGCACCTGCACCTGCTCCTGTGAACCTGTGTGGAGATCCTGCTACTCAGCTCTGAGTTTCTGCTGCATACATCGGTTTCCAGTAATCCTCCATCTGGCTGCTTGTGTTTGTTTCCATCTGCATTTGCTGGACATGTAAGCTGTTGCTGCTCTGCTTAATCCTGAGACTTTTACCCAGGCCTCCCTGGTTGTGCTAAGATATTATTTGAACTGCCTTATAAGCATATCTATCTGTGTTTGGACTACCAAGGACTTATTCGTGTCATGTATCCTCAAGAATAATTGTGCTTCATAGACTTTCTGCGTGATTGCATTTTCCTCTGAAGTTTCCCATAGACTGTTAAGCTGCATTTAATATTTACACCAAGTGTTGTGGACTTGAGTTTCTCTCTGCACCTGTTTGAATCACCGTGTGATAATATAGACTTTGCCACTTATAAAACTGTGTCCTGTAGTTGTCTTGTTCCATGCAAAGAGTCTCCTGAGTAATCCCCTATAATTATAACACCAGTATATTGCTTCCTCCTTTCTGCATGCCGCCAGGGACAAGGGTTCGGGTATCAGCGGGTCTGTCAGTACACCCCCCAGGTCTGCCATGAGGTCCCAGGTTACTGCTCTAACTACCTGGCCAGGTTTTAAGGTTGACGGGGGTTCTAAAGGTCCCACCAAGGTCTCCTCAGCTACTGAGGTACTTTCCATACCTGCTTCTCTGGTGCCAGTCTGTTGTGAATTTGGATTCTGGGCTCCCCCGGTGGCCGCTTGTGGAATTGGACTTGTCATCCTCTTTCCTGTTTCACCTGATTCCATCAGTAGTGGGTGTCGCTATTTAAGCTCATTTCTCTGGTGGTTTCTTGCCGGTCAACAATGTTATCTGATGCCTCTCAGTGCTTGTTCCTGCTTCTAGACAACTACTAGATAAGTTGGACTTTTGTCCATGTTTTGTTTTGCCTATTAGTTCCAGTTCACAGCTGAAGTTTTGTTACTGTGTCTGGAAAGCTCTCGTTGATCAGGGATTGCTACTCTGGCGTTATGAGTTAATGCCAGAGTTTAAGGTAATCTCTGGATGGTGTTTTGTTAGTGTTTTTCTGCTGACCATGAAAGTATACTATCTGTCTTCTGCTATCTAGTAAGCGGACCTCAAATTTGCTAAGACTATTTTCCTGCTGCGTTTGTTGTTTCATCTGAACTCACCGTCATTATATGTGGGGGGCTACTGTCTTCTTTGGAATATTTCTCTAGAGGTGAGCCAGGTCTTATATTTCCCTCTGCTAGCTATTTAGGTCTTAGGCCAGAGCTGGGCATCTAGCGATAAATAGGAAATGCTACCTGGCTATTTCTAGTTGCGCGGCAGGCTTAGTTCATGGTCAGTATAGTTCCATCTTCCGAGAGCTTGTCCCTCTATAGGCTTGCTATGATCTCTGCCTGCAGAGATCATGACAGTTTGACCGGCCAATAAAGTGTTAAAGACCCAGGTTGAGAAAGGAGAGTTATAAGAAGTCTGCTGGAATTTTTTTTTTTTTTTTTTTTTCCTCCAGTCTGCCTTGCTGCAGTCTTTTTTCTCTCTCTCCTCCTAATCTCTGTATGCTCTGTGTGCACCTGACAATAATGGATCTCCAGAGTGTAACTGCGGGTTTGAATAATCTCATCACGAAAGTACAAAATTTACAAGATTTTGTGGTACATGCTCCGGTATCTGAGCCGAGAATTCCTTTGCCGGAGTTCTTCACAGGGAATAGAGCTAGCTTCCAGAATTTCCGAAATAATTGTAAGCTTTATTTGTCCCTGAAGTCTCGTTCAGCTGGAGACCCTGCTCAGCAGGTTAGGATTGTGATTTCCTTGCTCAGGGGTGACCCTCAAGATTGGGCCTTCTCATTGCCAGCAGGGGATCCTGCGTTACGCGATGTGGATGCGTTTTTTCTGGCCTTGGGCTTGCTTTATGAGGAACCTCATTTGGAACTTCAGGCAGAAAAAACTTTGATGGCACTATCTCAGGGGCAAGACGAAGCTGAAGTTTTCTGCCAAAAATTCCGTAAATGGTCTGTGCTTACTCAGTGGAATGAGTGCGCCTTGGCGGCAACTTTCAGAGAAGGTCTCTCTGATGCCGTTAAGGATGTTATGGTGGGGTTCCCTTTGCCTGCAGGTCTGAATGAGTCCATGACAATGGCTATTCAGATTGATAGGCGTCTGCGGGAGCGCAAACCGGTGCACCATCTGGCGGTGTCTATGGAAAAGACGCCAGAAAGTATGCAGTGTGATAGAATTCTGTCCAGGAGCGAGCGACAGAATTTTAGACGGAAGAATGGATTGTGTTTCTATTGTGGGGATTCTACTCATGTTATATCGGCATGCTCTAGGCGTACAAAGAAGCTTGATAAGTCTGTTTCCATTGGCACCATTCAGTCTAAGTTTATTTTGTCTGTAACCCTGATTTGCTCTTTGTCATCCATTGCCACGGACGCCTATGTTGACTCTGGCGCCGCTCTGAGTCTTATGGATTGGTCCTTTGCCAATCGTTGTGGTTTTGATTTAGAGCCTTTGGAGACTCTTATTCCTCTGAAGGGGATTGACTCCACCCCATTGGCTAATAATAAACCACAATACTGGACACAAGTAACCATGCGTATCAATCCGGATCACCAGGAGATTATTCGTTTCCTGGTGCTGTATAATTTACATGACGATTTGGTACTGGGATTGCCATGGTTGCAGTCTCACAACCCAGTCTTGGACTGGAGAGCAATGTCTGTGTTGAGCTGGGGATGTAAGGGTATTCATGGGGACGTACCTTTGGTTTCTATTTCGTCGTCCATTCCCTCTGAAGTCCCTGAGTTCCTCTCTGATTATCAAGACGTCTTTGACGAACCCAAGCTTGGGTCGTTACCTCCGCACCGTGAGTGCGATTGTGCCATAGATTTGATACCGGGTTGTAAATATCCAAAGGGTCGTTTGTTTAATTTGTCTGTGCCGGAACATGCTGCTATGCGGGAATATATAAAGGAGTCTTTGGAAAAGGGACATATTCGTCCATCTTCTTCTCCCTTGGGAGCTGGGTTTTTCTTTGTCTCAAAAAAAGACGGCTCTTTGAGACCATGTATTGATTATCGGCTTCTGAATAAGATCACTGTTAAGTATCAATACCCATTGCCATTGCTTACTGATTTGTTTGCTCGTATAGAGGGTGCTAAGTGGTTCTCTAAAATTGATCTTCGTGGGGCGTATAATTTGGTGCGGATCAGGCAGGGGGATGAGTGGAAGACCGCATTTAATACGCCCGAGGGCCACTTTGAGTATTTGGTCATGCCTTTTGGTCTTTCTAATGCCCCTTCAGTTTTCCAGTCTTTTATGCATGATATTTTCCGCGATTTTCTGGATAAATTTATGATAATATATCTGGATGATATTCTGATTTTTTCTGATGACTGGGACTCTCATGTCCAGCAGGTCAGGAGAGTTTTTCAGGTTCTGCGGTCTAATTCTTTATGTGTGAAGGGGTCTAAGTGCGTTTTTGGGGTCCAGAAAATTTCCTTTTTGGGGTATATTTTTTCTCCCTCTTCCATTGAGATGGATCCCGTCAAGGTGCAAGCTATTTGTGACTGGACTCAGCCCTCCTCTCTTAAGGGTCTTCAGAGATTTTTGGGCTTTGCCAACTTTTACCGCCGATTTATTGCTGGTTTTTCGGATGTCGTTAAACCACTGACTGATTTGACCAGACAAGGCGCTGATGTTGCTAATTGGTCCCCTCATGCTGTAGAGGCCTTTCAGGAGCTTAAGCGCCGTTTTGCCTCTGCCCCTGTGTTGCGTCAGCCTGATGTGAATCTGCCTTTTCAGGTTGAGGTTGACGCTTCGGAGATCGGAGCTGGGGCAGTGTTGTCGCAGAAAGGTTCCGACTGCTCCGTCATTAGGCCTTGTGCCTTCTTTTCTCGCAAATTTTCGCCCGCAGAGCGGAATTATGATGTTGGGAATCGGGAGCTTTTGGCCATGAAGTGGGCGTTTGAGGAGTGGCGCCATTGGCTCGAGGGGGCTAGGCATCAGGTGGTGGTATTGACTGACCACAAAAATTTGATTTATCTTGAGACTGCCAGACGCCTGAATCCTAGACAGGCGCGCTGGTCTTTATTTTTTTCTCGCTTTAATTTTGTGGTGTCATACCTACCGGGTTCTAAGAATGTTAAGGCAGATGCCCTTTCTAGGAGTTTTGACCCGGACTCTCCTGGTAATTCTGAACCCACAGGTATCCTTAGGGAGGGAGTAATTTTGTCGGCCGTTTCTCCTGATCTGCGGCGGTCCTTGCAAGAGTTTCAGGCGGATAGACCGGATCGTTGTCCGCCTGATAGACTGTTTGTTCCGGATGATTGGACCAGCAGAGTCATCTCTGAGGTACATTCTTCTGCATTGGCAGGTCATCCCGGAATTTTTGGTACCAGGGATTTGGTGGCAAGATCCTTCTGGTGGCCTTCTCTGTCACGAGATGTGCGAGTCTTTGTGCAGTCATGTGACGTTTGTGCTCGGGCCAAGTCTTGTAGTTCTCGGGCTAGCGGACTGCTGTTGCCCTTGCCTATTCCTAAGAGGCCTTGGACACACATCTCGATGGATTTTATTTCAGATCTGCCTGTTTCCCAGAAGATGTCTGTCATCTGGGTGGTCTGTGACCGTTTCTCTAAAATGGTCCATTTGGTTCCTCTGCCCAAGTTGCCTTCTTCTTCTGAGTTGGTTCCTCTGTTTTTTCAGAATGTTGTCCGATTGCACGGTATTCCTGAGAATATTGTTTCTGACAGAGGTACCCAATTTGTGTCTAGATTTTGGCGGGCATTCTGTGCTAGGATGGGCATAGATTTGTCTTTTTCATCTGCTTTTCACCCTCAGACTAATGGCCAGACCGAGCGGACTAATCAGACCCTGGAGACATATCTGAGGTGTTTTGTCTCTGCTGACCAGGATGATTGGGTTGCTTTTTTGCCATTGGCAGAGTTCGCCCTCAATAATCGGGCCAGCTCTTCCACCTTGGTGTCCCCGTTTTTTTGTAATTCGGGGTTTCACCCTCGATTTTCCTCCGGTCAGGTGGAATCCTCGGATTGTCCTGGAGTGGATGCGGTGGTGGAGAGATTGCATCACATCTGGGGGCAGGTTATGGACAATTTGAAGTTGTCCCAGGAGAAGACTCAGCGTTTTGCCAACCGTCATCGTCGTGTTGGTTCTCGGCTTTGTGTTGGAGATTTGGTGTGGTTGTCTTCTCGTTTTGTCCCTATGAGGGTCTCTTCTCCTAAGTTTAAACCTCGGTTCATCGGCCCTTATAGAATATTGGAGATTCTTAATCCTGTTTCTTTCCGTTTGGACCTCCCTGCGTCCTTTTCCATTCATAACGTTTTTCATCGGTCGTTATTGCGCAGGTATGAGGTACCTGTTGTACCTTCAGTTGAGCCTCCTGCTCCGGTGTTGGTTGAGGGTGAGTTGGAGTACGTTGTGGAGAAAATTTTGGACTCTCGTGTTTCCAGACGGAAACTCCAGTATCTGGTCAACTGGAAGGGTTACGGCCAGGAGGATAATTCTTGGGTCAATGCATCTGATGTTCATGCTTCTGATCTTGTTCGTGCCTTCCATAGGGCTCATCCTGGTCGCCCTGGTGGATCTGGTGAGGGTTCGGTGCCCCCTCCTTGAGGGGGGGGTACTGTTGTGAATTTGGATTCTGGGCTCCCCCGGTGGCCGCTTGTGGAATTGGACTTGTCATCCTCTTTCCTGTTTCACCTGATTCCATCAGTAGTGGGTGTCGCTATTTAAGCTCATTTCTCTGGTGGTTTCTTGCCGGTCAACAATGTTATCTGATGCCTCTCAGTGCTTGTTCCTGCTTCTAGACAACTACTAGATAAGTTGGACTTTTGTCCATGTTTTGTTTTGCCTATTAGTTCCAGTTCACAGCTGAAGTTTTGTTACTGTGTCTGGAAAGCTCTCGTTGATCAGGGATTGCTACTCTGGCGTTATGAGTTAATGCCAGAGTTTAAGGTAATCTCTGGATGGTGTTTTGTTAGTGTTTTTCTGCTGACCATGAAAGTATACTATCTGTCTTCTGCTATCTAGTAAGCGGACCTCAAATTTGCTAAGACTATTTTCCTGCTGCGTTTGTTGTTTCATCTGAACTCACCGTCATTATATGTGGGGGGCTACTGTCTTCTTTGGAATATTTCTCTAGAGGTGAGCCAGGTCTTATATTTCCCTCTGCTAGCTATTTAGGTCTTAGGCCAGAGCTGGGCATCTAGCGATAAATAGGAAATGCTACCTGGCTATTTCTAGTTGCGCGGCAGGCTTAGTTCATGGTCAGTATAGTTCCATCTTCCGAGAGCTTGTCCCTCTATAGGCTTGCTATGATCTCTGCCTGCAGAGATCATGACACCAGTCTCCTTCTCCGCCTCCGCTGGGGTCAAGAGCGCTGGTGACAGGGTCGGTTTCTGAGGTGTTGTCATCCTTTTCTGCAGGGTTTCTTTCTCCGCCTCTGCTGGGGCTGTGAGTGCTGGTGGCAGGTCTGGTGCTGCGCGGTCATCACTCTTCAGCAGGGACTCTTTCCATGCAGTCACTGCTGCCAGCTGGGTCTGCAGGAGTTGTCGGGCCAGCTCCTCCATCTCTGCGCCGAGGAGCTCCGGATCCAATACTTTCATCTGGTCCGGAGCTTCTACTAGCGGTCCGGGGAAGTCCACTCCTCCATCAGCAGGTTCTGGCGGCTCTCCACTGCTGTCTGCCATCGCTTTCATCGGGTAGTGCTCAGCCATCTCTGCTGCATGCTTTCCCGTGCCTTTCTACTCTCTCTTTCGTGGCGGTCCTTGCTCCACTTTCCCGCCGGCCATCTCTGGGGGGGATCTGTCCTCTTGACGGACATGTCCTTTTTACATTAAAGTCTCTACAGTGGGCAGGTCCAGCTTTCATGCCCATTCCTGAGATGCACCCATGACAGCAAATCTTCTCCGCTCTTTACCCGCACCGTGGTGCAACAATGGCGGCCATTAAGCGATCTAACACAGTCCATGGTGCACAGGACCAGATTTTTTGGGTCAGTCCATCCTGATAGTGAGGCCAAGTTTGGAGTGCCCACCAGGGCCTAGCGGTACTCGGTACAGGGTTCATAATTAAAGGGGTGGTCATGGTGGCAGCGACCCAGTCTGTGGCCATGGGTGTCCAAGTAAAAGGGAAGGTCTTTAAAGGGGTTGTTAGAAATAAGAATATTCGTGACACCACCTGTGGTGTTCGGTCAGGGATGACCGACGCTGCTTAAAGGGGTCCTCTGGGGAGTGATGGCACTGCAGCAAAGATGGTATGGCTTTCCACAGGTGAAGCTGGGTCTCCAGGGCTCCCAGTGTATTTGGCAGGGATAGTGTGGTGCCAGAAATAATCAGAGGACACAAGGTTGCAGTCTCTTTACCTGTTTACTGGTGATTCATAGCCACAGTCAAGGGTACTGGTAACATGTGTTGGTGAGGTCTGGTTGGCCTGGAAGTGATTACAGATCCTCCTTTCCAGGTGAGGTTGTAAGCCTTCCTTCTTGCGCTTTAAGGCAAGTCACTTGCTACCTAAAGATCCACACAACGTTTTCTCTTTCTCTGTCCTAAGACATTACCCGCTTGGTAGGCAACATGAGCCTTTTTACAGGTGTCTATCAGATGACTCCGGGCTCTGTAAGTGTCTGTACCTTCAGGCGTGGGTGCGGACAGATGATCTGGAGTGTTCTGCCCTCCGGTTCTGCTATGGGACATACAGTTCCACACAGCCTCGGGCTCCCGGTGCCTGGTTCCTGTGCTTCAGCATAGAAGAAGCTTAGTTGCAGCTCCTTTCCAGCTCCTTAATTATTCTGTGCTCATTCTGTCTGGTACGTTCTACAGATCTAACACTGTCTGCTTCTCCTCTCTGGCCTGGAGCTGCTGCACCATGTGGCTGCATGGCCCTAGCTCCTCTCTCTTACCACTCACTGTCTGTTTCAAACTCCAGACTGAACTAACTAACTCCTCCTCCAAGCCAGAATATATATCTAGGGAAGCTCCCCTGAAACCGGGTCTACAGCTTCCCCTTCTAACCTGGAATTGGAACATGTTGCATGTATGTACCACCTGTTAAAGGGATCCTCCTCACTTCCAGTCATGGCATCACCCTCCCCGAAAGGAAAGCAACACCACTGTAACAGCCGGCTTCCTGGGGTGTTGCAAAGAAGCCATGGATTTTGGCCCCCAATTGCCCTGCAGCGATGGCAATTGTGATTCATATTTGTGGGGTTGATGTCACCTTTATATTGTCTGGTGACATCAAGCCCTCAGCTTAGTAAAGGAGAGCTGTCTATTAGACATCTATCCATTACTAATCCTATAGTTGTAATGTAAATAAAAAATAAAGTCCTTTATTTGAAATTAAACAAAGCATACTTTTCCATTCTTATCTAAAAATAGAAAACACAGTTATACTCACCTAACACCTATTCCACCGAAGTCCTCGTCTTCGGTAATAAAACAAAAATAAAAAACAACCATATCCATCACCTGTCCATCATTCTGTCCCATGCTGTAATCCTTGTCTGTAGGATAAATAGTTTTCAACCTGGACTGTGCCAAGATGTGATCATCCAGGCTGAGAACCACTGGAGAATGAGCTGCTCTGAGCACAGCCTCAGTGACTAGCGGTGATATCATCAAGTTTACTGCAGGTTACTGAGGCTGCATTCCCAGCCGTCAAATGGACTGCAGTGACCTCAGTGAGATCACCGCCAGTACAGTGAGAAAAAGTTTCACGATGCCGAGGCAAGTTCACTGCAGTTCACCAGGAGAATTTCACTGCAGTGAATTTGAACTGCAGTGAACTCGTCTCTGCACTGTAAGACTTTTTCTCACTGTGCTAGCGGTAATCTCACTGAGGTCACTATAGTTAATTTGCAGCTGGGAATGCAGCCTCAGTGACCGACAGTAACCTCAATGACGATACCGCTAGTCACTGAGGCTGAGCTCACAGCAGCTCATTCCCTGGTGGTTTTCAGCCTGGACAGTCTCCTATTGTCACTGTTATTAGCGGCAGCAGCCATTGGCTGTTGGGAGCAGTAGTCCCATCATCCGACAACAATGACCGGAGGTAAACTTTATACCTCCGATTATAGCTCCAGGCTCACGCTGTCTTTTGACAGCGTAAGAACACGGCTGTATGACCAGTGGTGATGATTTTACCACCAATCTGAAGCCATGTTTGCCATGCTGCACGTGACAGCGTGACAAACACCCCCCTCCCGGGGTTAGGGGAGCCAAACCAGAACAATAACATGGACTTCCTAGTGAAGTCCATTTTCGATGTCCATGCCTGAACAGAAGGTGTTCGTTATGGACGCCAAACTTTACTGTTCAGTTTGGCCCATCTCTAATGCTGCTATTTACATACAATGAATGTTTTATCACTAGGATATTAACACAGCTCTCTGATGCTTCATCAGTTGGGGAAATGATGCTGGCAAAGTTTTTATTTTTGCAAAACGTGAATCAAATCTCAAAGTGTCTGAATTTTTAAAATTGATCCTCTGCAAATCAATCTGATCATCTCTCCACTCTCTAATAATAAGCTGTGTGCTCTAATTTCTTATTTCAAAGCTGTAATACACTAAAATGGTGACTTCATTCCTTGCCCTCATTGTTTATAGTCCTTATGGTAGACAATACTAGTTGGCTGCAATAAACTAAGTGATGTGATAGCTGATATACATTATGGGAAAGCTTGCACAGGTATTATGAATGCAGTTTTTGGCTGATTCAGATATCAACAATGTGGGAAATGGTTCTTGGCCTTTTTCTTTTTTTGAATTATTCGACAATCAAAACGCAAATTGTTCAACTTTTCCAGGACCTGAGAATTTTTTGTCGATTTATAGCGGATCGATGCAATGACATCTAGTGCTTACCACTCATAGTCAACCCCACATCAAGGTGGAAGAAGAATTTGGTGCCTTCCATGAAAGACAACTTTTGAAATTAAAAATATAAATTGGGAAAAACAAACTGTGAGTGTGTATTTAATATCTGAGTGACATTTCCCAAGAGGATTTAAGACTTACTTGCAAATTAAAGTTTTTGTCAGATAACATTTGTTAGAGTCCCTATATTTTGTCTCAGCAACACAGCCAATAAAGCTAATTCTTTTTTTTGTCAGGAGGGATTCTGATAAATCTCACTTTAAAAAGCTCATGTAATTAAGATACCCATCTGCATATATTTGCAAGATCACAGAAAACATGATAATTGATATTTGTGATTCACAATCACACCTTAGAACACTGAGTTATTACATTCTGTTGAAATGACTTTAAGTGAAATACTCAAACATTCCTATTGTAAATTTCAATGTAATGACTATCCCTTATTATGGCATCATCTTTTTAATGTTAAATGTGCCTACAAAATAAAGTGATTTTTTTCCACTCTGGGTGGAATTTTTAGTTGTAACTTAAATATTTGATGTGAAAACTCTTTCTGACCCTGCACTAACTACTTATAATTTAGGAACATTTTACATAGAATAACCTGCTGAGTACAATGTCCTCAAAGGAAAAAATGTAAATCTAGAGTGAACCTGAGACTGGTGTCAGGAACAATTAAATACTCTCTGAAATCTGCATTTTAATGAATTCTGCATATGTAGGATCTTTTCTACTAATGAGTAAGGAACCGTTGGCTAAAAAGTAATCTATATATTATAAATCTTTCCATTTTTTGCAATTACTGGTTTTATGAGGTTAAGTAAAAATTTATGTAAGAATTAATACTATTTGGATAAATTTTGACCAACGACTATTCATAACATCCCACTGCAATGATACGGAACACTCACAATCCCCATGATATCAGATTGTGGTATATGGTAAGGATACTTAAATGTGAATGCTTATCCTGCAACTCTATTTTGTTTATTTAACCCCTTCCTGACATCGGACGTACTATCCCGTCGAGGTGGGGTGGGCCCGTATGACCGCCGACGGGATAGTACGTCCAGCGCGATCGGCGGCGCTCACGGGGGGAGCGCGGCCGATCGCGGCCGGGTGTCAGCTGCATATCACAGCTGACATCCGGCACTATGTGGCAGGAGCGGTCACGGACCGCCACCGGCACATTAACCCCCGGCACACCGCGATCAAACATGATCGCGATGTGCCGGCGGTGCAGGGAAGCATCGCGCAGGGAGGGGGCTCCCTGCGGGCTTCCCTGAGCCCCCCCGCAGCAACGCGATGTGATCGTGTTGCTGCGAGGGTCTTACCTCCCTCCCTGCCTGCTCCAGACCCGGATCGAAGATGGCCGCGGATCCGGGTCCTGCAGGGAGGGAGGTGGCTTCACAGAAGCCTGCTCAGAGCAGGCACTGTGAAGTAGCCTGCACTTCTCTCAGATCGGTGATGTCAGAGTGCTATGCAAACTGACAGATCACCGATCTGTATTGTCCCCCCCTGGGGCAAAGTAAAAAAGTTAAAAAAAAAAATTCCAAATGTGTAAAAAAAAAAAAATATATATATTCCAAAATAATGAAAAAAAATATATATATTATTCCCATAAATACATTTCTTTATCTAAATAAAATAAAAAAACAATAAAAGTACACATATTTAGTATCGCTGCGTCCGTAACAACCCGACCTATAAAACTGGCCCACTAGTTAACCCCTTCAGTAAACACCGTAAGAAAAGAAAAAAAAACGAGGCAAAAAACAACGCTTTATTATCATACCGCCAAACAAAAAGTGGAATAACACGCGATCAAAAAGACTAATATAAATAACCATGGTACCGCTGAAAACGTCATCTTGTCCCGCAAAAAACGAGCTGCCATACAGCATCATCAGCAAAAAAATAAAAAAGTTATAGTCCTGAGAATAAAGCAATACCAAAATAATTATTTTTTCTATAAAATAGTTTTTATCGTATAAACGCGCCAAAACATTAAAAAAATGATATAAATGAGATATCGCTGTAATCGTACTGACCCGACGAATAAAACTGCTTTATCAATTTTACCAAACGCGGAACGGTATAAACGCCTCCCCAAAAAGAAATTCATGAATAGCTGGTTTTTGATCACTCTGCGTCACAAAAATCGGAATAAAAAGCGATCAAAAAATGTCACGTGTCCGAAAATGTTACCAATAAAAACGTCAACGCATCCCGCAAAAAACAAGATCTCACATGACTCTGTGGACTCAAATATGGAAAAATTACAGCTCTCAAAATGTGGTAACGCAAAAAATATTTTTTGCAATGAAAAGCGTCTTTCAGTGTGTGACGGCTGCCAATCATAAAAATCCGCTAAAAAACCCACTATAAAAGTAAATCAAACCCCCCTTCATCACCCCCTTAGTTAGGGAAAAATAAAAAAATTAAAAAATGTATTTATTTCCATTTTCGCATTAGGGTTAGGGCTAGAGTTAGGACTACAGTTAGGGCTACGGTTATTGCTAGGGTTAGGGCTAGGGTTGGGGCTAGGGTTGGGGCTACAGTTAGGGTTGGGGCTAAAGATAGGGTTAGGGTTTGGATTACATTTACGGTTGGGAATAGGGTTGGGTGTGTCTGGGTTAGAGGAGTGGTTAGGGTTACTGTTGGGATTAGGGTAAGGGGTGTGTTTGGATTAGGGTTTCAGTTATAATTGGGGGGTTTCCACTGTTCGGGCACATCAGGGGCTTTCCAAACGGGATATGGCATCCGATCTGAATTCCAGCCAATTCTGCGTTGAAAAAGGAAAACAGTGCTCCTTCCCTTCCGAGCTCTCCCGTGTGCCCAAACAGGGGTTTACCCCAACATATGGGGTATCAGCGTACTCAGGACAAATTGGACATCATCTTTTGGGGTCCAATTTCTCCTGCTACCCTTGTGAAAATACAAAACTGGGGGCCAAAAAATAAGTTTTGTGGGAAAAAAAAGATTTTTTATTTTCACGGCTCTGCGTTGTAAACTGTAGTGAAACACTTGGGGGTTCAAAGTTCTCACAACACATCTAGATAAGTTCCTTGGGGGGTCTAGTTTCCAATATGGGGTCACTTGTGGGGGGTTTGTACTGTTTGGGTACATCAGGGGCTCTGCAAATGCAACGTGACGCCTGCAGACCAATCCATTTAAGTCTGCATTCCAAATGGCGCTCCTTCCCTTCCGAGCTCTGTCATGCGCCCAAACAGTGGTTCCCCCCCACATATCGGGTATCAGCATACTCAGGACAAATTGGACAACAAATTTTGGGGTCCAATTTATCCTGTTACCCTTGTGAAAATACAAAACTGGGGGCTAAAAAATCATTTTTGTGAAAAAAAAAAAGAATTTATTTTCACGGCTCTGCGTTATAAACTGTAGTGAAACACTTGGGGGTTCAAAGTTCTCACAACACATCTAGATAAGTTCCTTGGGGGGTCTAGTTTCCAATATGGGGTCACTTGTGGAGGGTTTGTACTGTGTGGGTACATCAGGGGCTCTGCAAATGCAACGTGACGCCTGCAGACCAATCCATTTAAGTCTGCATTCCAAATGGCGCTCCTTCCCTTCCGAGCTCTGTCATGCGCCCAAACAGTGGTTCCCCCCACATATGGGGTATCAGCATACTCAGGATAAATTGGACAACAACTTTTGAGGTCCAATTTATCCTGATACCCTTGTGAAAATACAAAACTGGGGGCTAAAAAATCATTTTTGTGAAAAAAAAAAAAAGAATTTATTTTCACGGCTCTGCGTTATAAACTGTAGTGAAACACTTGGGGGTTCTAAGTTCTCACAACACATCTAGATAAGTTCCTTGGGGGGTCTAGTTTCCAATATGGGGTCACTTGTGGGGGGTTTGTACTGTTTGGGTACATCAGGGGCTCTGCAAATGCAACGTGACGCCTGCAGACCAATCCATTTAAGTCTGCATTCCAAATGGCGCTCCTTCCCTTCCGAGCTCTGTCATGCGCCCAAACAGTGGTTCCCCCCCACATATGGGGTATCAGCATACTCAGGACAAATTGGACAACAACTTTTGAGGTCCAATTTATCCTGATACCCTTGTGAAAATACAAAACTGGGGGCTAAAAAATCATTTTTGTGAAAAAAAAAAGAATTTTTATTTTCACGGCTCTGCGTTATAAACTGTAGTGAAACACTTGGGGGTTCAAAGCTCTCAAAACACATCTAGATAAGTTCCTTAGGGGGTCTACTTTCCAAAATGGTGTCACTTGTGGGGGTTTTTAATGTTTAGGCACATCAGGGGCTCTGCAAACGCAACATGGCATCCCATCTTAATTCCAGTCAATTTTGCATTGAAAAGTAAAATAGCGCTCCTTCCCTTCCGAGCTCTGCTTTGCGCCCAAACAGTGGTTTACCCCCACATATGGGGTATCGTCGTACTCAGGACAAATTGCACAACAACTTTTGTGCTCTAATTTCTTCTGTTATCCTTGGGGAAATAAAAAAATGGGGGCGAAAAGATCATTTTTGTGAAAAAATATGATTTTTTATTTTTACGGCTCTGCATTATAAACTTCTGTGAAGCACTTGTTGGGTCAAAGTGCTCACCACACATCTAGATAAGTTCCTTAGGGGGTCTACTTTCCAAAATGGTGTCACTTGTGGGGGGTTTCAATGTTTAGGCACATCAGGAGCTCTCCAAACACAACATGACGTCCCATCTCAATTCCAGTCAATTTTGCATTGAAAAGTCAAATGGCGCTCCTTCCCTTCCGAGCTCTGCCCTGCGCCCAAACAATGGTTTACACCCACATATGGGGTATCAGCGTACTCAGGACAAATTGCACAACAATTTTTGGGGTACAATTTCTTCTCTTACCCTTGGGAAAATAAAAAATTGGGGGCGAAAAGATCATTTTTGTGAAAAAATATGATTTTTTATTTTTACGGCTCTGCATTATAAACTTCTGTGAAGCACTTGTTGGGTCAAAGTGCTCACCACACATCTAGATAAGTTCCTTAGGGGGTCTACTTTCCAAAATGGTGTCACTTGTGGGGGGTTTCAATGTTTAGGCACATCAGGGGCTCTCCAAATGCAACATGGCGTCCCATCTCAATTCCAGTCAATTTTGCATTGAAAAGTCAAATGGCGCTCCTTTCCTTCCGAGCTCTGTCATGCGCCCAAACAGTGGTTTACCCCCACATATGGGGTATCAGCGTACTCAGGACAAATTGTACAACAAATTTTGGGGTCTATTTTCTCCTGTTACCCTTGGTAAAATAAAACAAATTGGATCTGAAATAAATTTTGTGTGAAAAAAAGTTAAATGTTCATTTTTATTTAAACATTCCAAAAATTCCTGTGAAACACCTGAAGGGTTAATAAACTTCTTGAAAGTGGTTTTGAGTACCTTGAGGGGTGCAGTTTTTAGAATGGTGTCACACTTGGGTATTCTCTATCATATAGACCCCTCAAAATGACTTCAAATGAGATGTGGTCCCTAAAAAAAATGGTGTTGTAAAAATGAGAAATTGCTGGTCAACTTTTAACCCTTATAACTCCGTCACAAAAACAAATTTTGGTTCCAAAATTGTGCTGATGTAAAGTAGACATGTGGGAAATGTTACTTATTAAGTATTTTGCGTGACATATGTCTGTGATTTAAGGGCATAAAAATTAAAAGTTGGAAAATTGCGAAATTTTCAAAATTTTCGCCAAATATTCGTTTTTTTCACAAATAAACGCAGGTAATATCAAAGAAATTTTACCACTATCATGAAGTACAATATGTCACGAGAAAACAATGTCAGAATCACAAGGATCCGTTGAAGCGTTCCAGAGTTATAACCTCATAAAGGGACAGTGGTCAGAATTGTAAAAATTGGCCCGGTCATTAACGTGCAAACCACCCTTGGGGGTGAAGGGGTTAAGCTAAAAAAAACCTAACACTTTATACCATTTAAAGAGAAACTGTCACCAGGAAACTATGTCACTAGGTAACCCAGCCCACAAAACAGCTCTCTGTGTACATACCCTGTCTGATACTAGCCACAACAGAGTTTAAAATCATATTTAAAGGGGTTCGCCACTTTCTGCAGTTAGTACAGTGCATTCTACCAGGACAGTCCATTAGTATCCTCCAATAGGAAAGCAGCATTTACTTATTAAGTGTCATGCAATTGGAGGACGCTGATGGACTTGTGTGGTCAAATGCTCCTCCACCAGCAGTCATTTTATGGACAAAAATGTGTGTGCGCTTTATGGGTAAAGCTGCACTAACAAGATAAAGTGACCAACCATTTTAATGCTAATGATTGCACTCAATAATGAAGCACCATTGCATAAATAATAAGCTCTTTCTTTCATTTGGCTCCTTATTCAAAGTTCTATACAATAACAGAAAGGATTCAAAGACTTGACTTACAATCTGGAATTTCACACCTTTTTCATATTTTACAGAACTTTATCTATAGAGCCGGATTATAGAGGGAGCACTGAAACTTCTGGCATACGGTTTTACTATTGAGTTAGATCTTTACTTTGTATTTTGTGTGACTAATAATGGGCGAAGATTGACCAACATTAATAATCTTATGCAATTTAGTTGGAGAAATAAGGACCACTGGTGCTGCTCTCATGTTTTGAATATTTGGAAACAATATTTGATGTTTATCTAGTGATTTGATGTTCTGTCAAGGAAAAAAATAAGCTTCCTATGCTATAAAGAAGTATTGAAAAAATATTGAGCAAAGAACATTGATCCTAAAATTGACACTGGTTTAATAGTGACAACTTATTTAAAATTAATCTGTCAGCAGGATTTTGCTATCTCATCTGAAAGCAGCATGATGAAGGCAAAGAGAACTTGATTTTAATGATGTATCACTCAGTTTACTGGGTGCAGACTTTCTGACACAATCACAGCTTTTAGATTTAACATGCAGCAGAGCTGAGAAAGCTAACCCTGCCCACACCAGGCTCTGTATGTACATAGTCTATTGACAGGGGAGGCGCTATGAGCTAGTGCTCATGTGGCCAGCTAGTCACATCAATAATAATGTCCTAGTGATAAAACCTTCATTGCAAGTAAATAACAGCACACAGACTAATAAGGGGCACATAGTTGAATTCTGTGTTTTAACCCCTACATCATGCTGTCTTCAGATTACATAGTAAAACTCTGATGTCAGATGCCCTTTAACCTCTGAAAAATGACATACCAGTAAGTCATAAGCTGACTCCCTAACTTTGATGCAGGTTCACAAGCCGAGCTTGCATCTTTCCCTTCACATGATGGCTGATTTAATCAGGAATCATGTGCCTCTAAAAGCTGCAGGTGGAGTGAAGCATCGTCGTTGCTTGTTAACCTGTTAAATCTTGCTGTCAATGTCTGACAGAAACATTTAACACTCACCGACCTGTGCACATTGTTCCACTTTGTGCACCTCTGCCATGATCACAGGGTGCAGATGGGTTGTCATAACAACTGAGAGTCTGCAGAAGACCCTGTAGCTGTCATTCTTATCCTTCTAAGAAAGCCAGCCTGTGGCACAATGGTGCATCATTTAGTTGACATGTACTACTGTAAGATATTTACTCCAGTCAGCAACTGGAGTAAATGTATGTCTTATTCAGGCCACTTTTGTGGTTTAAAGGATGCTAAATTTGTTGCTCAAGCTTGGCCACGTTTCAAAAAATTCTGTACACAGGAATGATTTAGCCTCCACTGATTTGTTGGCACACAAAGAGGAAATCAAGCAATGAATAACAAGAATCCTAGCTCGTAAATAACTTTATGTAACTTCAATCCAGTAATTTCTGAAAATTGCTTTCAACAGTTACAGGATGATCTCAGCCCACACCTAGTCTTCATAAACTAATGAAAACTGTTATACAACCAATTATTGTTTAGAACACAAAACCTGACCCGCACCTCTAGATAGTATGAACAGTTGCCTACTGCAATGAATACATAACTTGCACAAAGGAGGAACGCAGCAGCACTCTGTAGAGACCAATACACATGCGAAACCAAAATCTATCATAATTGCTGAGTAAACTGTAATAAAAAGTACATTTTTTTAAATTACTTACAAAAGTGAAGGTTCTTAGAGCATAAATTGGCCAATTTTGAGCCTATCAACCGCGACAAAGTGATACTTCTCTGATGGGTCCTATCATCTAATAAATGCTTCTCTTGTGCTATAAAAGTCTACAGTGTGAATGGGCAAACATGCCTCTCCTGGGTTACAAACTTGCACATTAAAGTAAGCTGGTAGGAACCAGAGTTGATTATAAACCCCCTTGGGCTGATGGGTCGGGTGCAGAGTCAGAAAGGAGGAGGTAACAACCTCCAATGGATAACTGCATAGAACAAAAAACTGACCTGCACCTCCATATAGTATGAACAGATGACACTTCTCTGATGGGTCCTATTTTAGTGACCGGTACGCCGGTCATTGTTTGAGAATGGGATACGGCACTGCTATAAATGACTGACCATGATTTGATACCAAACCAGCTTCTCTTTATAACTTGTTCAACAGGTAACAGGATTTTACTTCTCAACAAAATATGGGCCACAACAGCCACAAACCACACAATACAAATTCTGCAGTCTGAGAGATCCCAAGTGCCAGCTTCACGGACAGGAGAAAGACTACCCCAAGACGATGCCACTCCCTCCCTTATCTGGTACAGGGCCTATACAGGGCTCTACTGTGACCGTGACACGTGTCCCTCTCAGGTATATAATCTTACACCCACCTCCCGCCTTAATTACAATAAGGTACCTTCACACTGAGCGACTTAACAACGATAACGATAGCTATCCGTGACATTGCAGCATCCTGGATAGCGATATCGTTGTGTTTGACACGCAGCAGCGATCTGGATCCCGCTGTGATATGGCTGGTCATTGCTGAAAGTCCAGAACTTTATTTGGTCGTCATATCGCCGTGTATCGTCGTGTTTGACAGCAAAAGCAACGATGCCAGCAATGTTTTACAATGGTAACCAGGGTAAATATCGGGTTACTAAGCGCAGGGCCGCGCTTAGTAACCCGATATTTACCCCGGTTACCATTGTAAAAGTTAAAAAAAACACTACATACTCACCCTCTGATGTCTGTCACGTCCCCCGGCGTCCGCGCTGCTGCTCAGAACTTCCTGCACTGACTGTGTCAGTGCCGGCCGTAAAGCAAAGCACAGCGGTGACGTCACCGCTGTGCTTTAGGGCCGGCGCTTACACAGTGCAGGGAAGCGGACGCCGGGGGGCACGACAGACACGGCAATGTAAGTATGTAGTGGGTTTTTTTTTTTTACATTTACACTGGTAACCAGGGTAAACATCAGGTTACTAAGCGCGGCCCTGCGCTTAGCAACCCGTTGTTTACCCTGGTTATCCGGGGGCCTCGGCATCGTTGGTCGCTGGAGAGCGGTCTGTGTGACAGCTCTCCAGTGACCACACAGCGATGCTGCAGCAATCGGCATCGTTGTCGATATCGCTGCAGTGTCGTTTAATGTGACGGTACCTATAGATTTCAGGTATCCTGTTTTCCCCTTGAAATCTATAATATAACGCTGGGAGCGTCACTCTGCCCGAAGCCTTTATAGACTGCGCAAGCGCAAGCGCCGGCGCAGTCTGGACCCCACAGAGCGACGCTCCCAGGAGATCGCGGTATGCGTAAGCGCTGAACGCACACCGCGATCTCCAACAGAGAAACAGGGACGAGCCAGGAGGCGGAGGGTGAGTATACTTACCTGTCCCGTTCCACCGACGCCATTTCGGGCCATGAATATCCCCCTGCTCCCGGAATCGGCGCCTGCGCAGTCCGCGCTTTCCGGCGCCATTTTCTTGAAGACACACTGCAATGTGTCTTCAAGAAAATGGCGCCGGAAAGCGCGGACTGCGCAGGCGCCGATTCCGGGAGCAGAGGGATATTCATGGCCCGGAATGGCGTCGGTGGAACGGGACAGGTAAGTATACTCACCCTCCGCAAGTAACAAATTGCTGTGCCATGAGGCTGTGGCACTTCATGCCACAGCTATTTGTTACTTACGCCACTTACGTCCACAGCCACCGCACCCAGCACAGCCACGCACAGCCGCCGCACCCAGCACAGCCGCCGCACCCAGCACAGCCACGCACAGCCGCCCACAGCCACACACAGCCGCCCACAGCCACGCACAGCCGCCGCACCCAGCACAGCCGCCGAACCCAGCACAGCCGCCCACAGCCGCCGCACCCAGCACAGCCGCCGCACTCAGCACAGCCGTCCACAGCCGCCGCACCCAGCACAGCCACGCACAGCCGCCCACAGCCACGCACAGCCGCCCACACCCGCCGCACCCAGTACAGCCGCCGCACCCAGCACAGCCACCCACAGCCGCCGCACCCACCACAGCCACCGCACCCAGCACAGCCGCCGCACCCAGCACAGCCGCCGCACCCAGCACAGCCACACACAGCCGCCGCACCGAGCACAGCCGCCGCACCCAGCACAGCCACGCACAGCCGCCCACAGCTACGCACAGCCACACACAGCCACACACAGCCGCCGCACCCAGCACAGCCACCGCACCCAGCACAGCCGCCGCACCCAGCACAGCCACGCACAGCCGCCTACAGCCACGCACAGCCGCCGCACCCAGCACAGCCGCCGCACCCAGCACAGCCGTCCACAGCCGCCGCACCCAGCACAGCCACCCACAGCCGCCCACACCCAGCACAGCCACTCACAGCCGCGCCACATACAGCCGCCCGCACTCAGCACAGCCACGCACAGCCGCCGCACCCAGCACAGCCGCCTACAGCCACGCACAGCCGCCGCACCCAGCACAGCCACGCACAGCCGCCCACAGCCACGCACAGGCACCTACAGCCACGCACAGCCACCGCACCCAGCACAGCCGCCGCACCCAGCACAGCCGCCACACCCAGCACAGCCACGCACAGCCGCCGCACCCAGCACAGCCGCTGCACCCAGCACAGCCGCCCACAGCCACGCACAGCCGCCCACAGCCACGCACAGCCGCCGCACCCAGCACAGCCGCCGAACCCAGCACAGCCGCCCACAGCCGCCGCACCCAGCACAGCCGCCGCACTCAGCACAGCCGTGCACAGTCGCCGCACCCAGCACAGCCGCCCACAGCCACGCACAGCCGCCCACAGCCGCCGCACCCAGCACAGCCGCCGCACCCAGCACAGCCACGCACAGCCGCCCACAGCCACACACAGCCGCCCACAGCCGCCGCACCCAGCACAGCCACACACAGCCACCCACAGCCGCCGCACCAACCACAGCCACCGCACCCAGCACAGCCATGCACAGCCGCCGCACCCAGCACAGCCGCCTACAGCCACGCACAGCCGCAGCACCCAGCACAGCCACGCACAGCCGCCCACAGCCACGCACAGGTGCCTACAGCCACGCACAGCCACCGCACCCAGCACAGCCGCCGCACCCAGCACAGCCGCCGCACCCAGCACAGCCACGCACAGCCGCCGCACCCAGCACAGCCGCCGCACCCAGCACAGCCACGCACAGCCGCCCACAGCCACGCACAGCCGCCCACAGCCACGCACAGCCGCCGCACCCAGCACAGCCGCCGAACCCAGCACAGCCGCCTACAGCCGCCGCACCCAGCACAGCCGCCGCACTCAGCACAGCCGTCCACAGCCGCCGCACCCAGCACAGCCATGCACAGCCGCCCACAGCCACGCACAGCCGCCCACACCCGCCGCACCCAGTACAGCCGCCGCACCCAGCACAGCCACCCACAGCCGCCGCACCCACCACAGCCACCGCACCCAGCACAGCCGCCGCACCCAGCACAGCCGCCGCACCCAGCACAGCCACACACAGCCGCCGCACCGAGCACAGCCGCCGCACCCAGCACAGCCACGCACAGCCGCCCACAGCTACGCACAGCCACACACAGCCACACACAGCCGCCGCACCCAGCACAGCCACCGCACCCAGCACAGCCGCCGCACCCAGCACAGCCACGCACAGCCGCCTACAGCCACGCACAGCCGCCGCACCCAGCACAGCCGCCGCACCCAGCACAGCCGTCCACAGCCGCCGCACCCAGCACAGCCACCCACAGCCGCCCGCACCCAGCACAGCCACTCACAGCCGCGCCACATACAGCCGCCCGCACTCAGCACAGCCACGCACAGCCGCCGCACCCAGCACAGCCGCCTACAGCCACGCACAGCCGCCGCACCCAGCACAGCCACGCACAGCCGCCCACAGCCACGCACAGGCACCTACAGCCACGCACAGCCACCGCACCCAGCACAGCCACCGCACCCAGCACAGCCGCCACACCCAGCACAGCCACGCACAGCCGCCGCACCCAGCACAGCCGCTGCACCCAGCACAGCCGCCCACAGCCACGCACAGCCGCCCACAGCCACGCACAGCCGCCGCACCCAGCACAGCCTCCGAACCCAGCACAGCCGCCCACAGCCGCCGCACCCAGCACAGCCGCCGCACTCAGCACAGCCGTCCACAGTCGCCGCACCCAGCACAGCCGCCCACAGCCACGCACAGCCGCCCACAGCCGCCGCACCCAGCACAGCCGCCGCACTCAGCACAGCCGTCCACAGCCGCCGCACCCAGCACAGCCACGCACAGCCGCCCACAGCCACGCACAGCCGCCCACACCCGCCGCACCCAGTACAGCCGCCGCACCCAGCACAGCCACCCACAGCCGCCGCACCCACCACAGCCACCGCACCCAGCACAGCCACGCACAGCCGCCGCACCCAGCACAGCCGCCGCACCCAGCACAGCCACACACAGCCGCCGCACCGAGCACAGCCGCCGCACCCAGCACAGCCACACACAGCCACACACAGCCGCCGCACCCAGCACAGCCACCGCACCCAGCACAGCCGCCGCACCCAGCACAGCCACGCACAGCCGCCTACAGCCACGCACAGCCGCCGCACCCAGCACAGCCGTCCACAGCCGCCGCACCCAGCACAGCCACCCACAGCCGCCCGCACCCAGCACAGCCACGCACAGCCGCGCCACATACAGCCACCCGCACTCAGCACAGCCGCCGCACTCAGCACAGCCACCGCACCCAGCACAGCCACGCACAGCCGCCTACAGCCACGCACAGCCGCCGCACCCAGCACAGCCGCCGCACCCAGCACAGCCACGCACAGCCGCCGCACCCAGCACAGCCACCGCACCCAGCACAGCCGTCCACAGCCGCCGCACCCAGCACAGCCACGCACAGCCGCCCACAGCCACCCACAGCCGCCGCACCCAGCACAGCCGCCGCACCCAGCACAGCCACGCACAGCCGCCCACAGCCACCCACAGCCGCCGCACCCAGCACAGCCGCCGCACCCAGCACAGCCGCCCACAGCTGCCGCCCACAGCCACACACAGCCGCTGCACCCAGCACAGCCACCGCACCCAGCACAGCCACCCACAGCCGCCCGCACCCAGCAGCGCCACGCACAGCCGCCCGCACTCAGCACAGCCGCCCGCACTCAGCACAGCCGCCCGCACTCAGCACAGCCGCCCGCACTCAGCACAGCCGCCCGCACTCAGCACAGCCGCCCGCACTCAGCACAGCCGCCCGCACTCAGCACAGCCGCCCGCACTCAGCACAGCCGCCCGCACTCAGCACAGCCGCCCGCAATGATGGGGGCGCAGGATGGAGCAGCACGTGATAGGATGGGGGCGCAGGATGGGAGCACATGACAGGATGGGGATGCAGGATGGAGCAGCACATGACACGGTGGAGCAGCACATGACAGGATGGGGCGCAGGATGGAGCAGCACGTGATAGGATGGGGGCGCAGGATGGGAGCACATGACAGGATGGGGATGCAGGATGGAGCAGCACATGACACGGTGGAGCAGCACATGACAGGATGGGGCGCAGGATGGAGCAGCACATGACACGGTGGAGCAGCACATGACAGGATGGGGATGCAGGATGGAGCAGCACATGACACGGTGGAGCAGCACATGACAGGATGGGGGCGCAGGATGAAGCAGCACATGACAGGATGGGAGAGCAAGATGGGAGCAGCACATACCAGGATGGAGACCATATACCAATATAAATGCTCGCCACCCGGGCGTAGAACGGGTTCAATAGCTAGTATATATATATTTACACAACAAATCACTTAAAACAACACAATAAGTACACAGTGCACTGTCCTCTTTGCGAGCGCTCATAGCAGATGCCCTGACAGAATATACTTAACAGTAAAGAACTGGATTTGTTCTTCTGACATCCGACCACTAGATTTTATCACCTGTCTAGGTCACCAAATCCTCTGATACAAGTGCAGGTGAAGATTCAGATCAGTCTCAGTAGTGTTTCACATAGCTCTTCTATGGCCTTCATGTTTTTATCAGAGTCTCATTATACAGAAGCTCACACAATCTTCATCAGTCCATGGGTAAGGCCCCGTCTCACTTAGCGACGCTAAGCGATCCCGACAACGATACGACCTGTCAGGGATTGTTGCTGCGTCGCTATGTGGTCGCTGGTGAGATGTCAAACAGTGAGATCTCCAACGATCGCAGCTGCGATCTCACTGTTTGACATCTCACCAGCGACCTGTAGCGACCTGTACAACGATGTCACATGGGAGCTATTATGACGATTCAGTGTCTGAGTCATCAACAAGGTCGTTGGTAAGGTGTCAAACACAGCGATGTGTGCTACCCAGCGGGACCTCAATGATCAAAAAAAGGTCCAGGCCATTCCGACACGACCAGCGATCTCACAGCAGGGGCCTGGTCGCTGCTACGTGTCACACATAGCGACATCGCTACTGAGGTCGCTGATGCGTCACAAAACTTGTGACTCAGCAGCGATCTTGCTAGCGATCTCGCTTAGTGAGACGGGGGCTGTAGTCTCAGTAGCTGTAGTGTTCTTGAATATGCTGCAACTTCTATCTAACTCGCCCTAACTAACTAAACAGTCGGTGACTGGTCACACATCTCAGTTTACTCACAGGAGCCGCTCCCTTAATTTGTATCACTTCAGGCTCTGGATTCTTCTGAGTCTCCCAGGCAGGGCTCCTGCTCTCAATTTATATCACGAAAACCAGAGTTCACAACTTCCTGTTTCCAGAGCTATCTTTCTGTTACTCCGTGGTGACCTCTAGTGGCCAAACTAAATTGCTGCAACATAATTTCTTATAACAGGCAACATTGAGAACATTAACATGATACACTCCACCCCACTTAAACTTTGGCGTCCCGACAAATTGCTTCTCACAACTCATATGCAGCACCTGCTCATCAGGATTATATCTTATCTGAGAAATTCCAGCTGTGCTCCTCTCCAACCTCCATAAGGCAGTACCTGCCATACTCAGTGGAACATTTGTCATATCTGGTGAAACAGTAACATCAGGGGCCCTATCTGGTATATCTGGAATTTGCTCTGTCAGACTCTGCATTTCCGGAAGTTCGCACTCAAAGTCATCCTAACAGTCAAATTCAACATTGCTCAGTTGCACCACCATTGGGGGATCAGAGGACTCAGAGGGACAGACAGGAGCGTCGGATATACACCACTTTAGCCAACTCCGGTGCATCGAGCAACGGGGCCCGATGCACCCCTCAGGAACCACTGTGTACATCATCTAATAAATGCCTCTCTTGTGCTATAAAAGTCTACAGTGTAAATGGGCAAACATGCCTCTCCTGGGTTACAAACTTGCACATGAAAGTAAGCTGGTTGGTGTTGATTATAAACATCCTTGGGCTGATGAGTGTAGTGTAGAGTCAGAAAGGAGGAGGTAACAACCTCCAATAGATAGCACATAAATTGGCCAATTTATGCGCTAAGAACCTTCACTTTTGTAAGTAAATTTTTTTATTTACTCTTTATTACAGTTTACTCAGCAATTATGATAGATTTTGGTTTCACGTGTGTATTAGTCTCTACAGAGTGCTGCTGCGTTCCTCCTTTTTGCAAGTTATGTATTCATTGCAGTAGGCATCTGTTCATACTATATGGAGGTGCAGGTCAGGTTTTTTGTTCTTTGCAGTTATCCATTGGAGGTTGTTACCTCCTCCTTTCTGACTCAGCACCTGACCCACCAGCCCAAGGGTGTTTATAATCAACTCTAGTTCCTACCAGCTTACTTTAATGTACAAGTTTGTAACCCAGGCGAGGCATGTTTGCCCATTCACACTATAGACTTTTATAGCACAAGAGAAGCATTTATTAGATGACTAGATGGTGGCCCGATTCTAACGCATCAGGTATTCTAGAATATGCATGTCCACGTAGTATATAACACAGCCCACGTAGCATATTGCCCAGTGACGTAGTATACTGCCCAGCCACGTAGTATATTGCCCAGCGATGTAGTATATTGCCCAATGACGTAGTATACAACACAGAGCAATGTAGTATATTGCCCAGCCACGTAGCATATTGCCCAGCCATGTAGTTTATAGCCCAGCCATGTAGGATATAGCCCAGCCACGTAGTATATTGCCCAGCTATGTAGTATATTGCCCAGTGACGTAGTATTCAGCACAGAGCCACATAGTATATTGCCCAGCCACGTAGTATATAGCCCAGCCATGTAGTATATTGCCCAGTGATGCAGTATATTGCCCAGTGATGTAGTATTCAGCACAGAGCCACGTAGTATATTGCCCAGCCATGTAGTATATTGCCCAGTGACGTAGTATATTGCCCAGTGATGTAGTATACAGCACAGAGCCACATAGTATATTGCCTAGTGATGTAGTATACAGCACAGAGCCACGTAGTATATTGCCCAGCCACATATGTCATGGGTTAAAAAATAAACATACTCACCTTTCGATCTGAGGGCCCCTTGTAGTTCTAACATACTCACCATACTTGTAGTTCTGTCGCCTGTGCGAGGTACAGGCGGCAGCTTCCGGTCCCAGCCTGCTCACGCAGGCGCGAAGGACTTGCGATGACGTCGCGGTCACATGACCGTGACGTCATGGCAGGTCCTTCTGCCAGACCATCCGTGCCAACGGAACGTGCCGGTTGCATCGCGAGGAGCAGGAAAGGCGGCGTAGGTGAGTATATAATCATTTTTTATTTTTTTTATTATTTTTAACATTAGATGTTTTTACTATTGGCGCTGCATAGACTGCGTCAATAGTAAAAAACTTGGTCACACAGGGTTAATAGCAGCGGTAACGGAGTGCGTTACCCGCAGCATAATGCAGTCCGTTACCGCCGGCATTAACCCTGTGTGAGCGGTGAGCGGAGGGATGTATGCGGGTGCCGGGCACTGAGTGCGGGGAGTAAGGAGCGGCCATTTTCTTCCGAACTGTGTGCATCGCTGATTGGTCGCGGCAGCCATGACAGGCAGCTGGCGAGACCAATCAGCGAACGAATAACCGCGACACAGACAGACAGAAGGACAGACAGACGGAAGTGACCCTTAGACAATTATATAGTAGATAGGACCCGTCAGAGAGGTGTCACTTTGTCGCGGTTGATAGGCTCACATGAATTGGCCAATTTATGCGCTAAGAACCTTCACTTTTGTAAGTAATTTTAAAAAAATTACTTTTTATTACAGTTTACTCAGCAATTATGATAGATTTTGGTTTCGCATGTGTATTGGTCTCTACAGAGTGCTGCTGCGTTCCTCCTTTTTGCAACCCATTATTGTTGCCTAACAATTTTCAGTAGTTGATGAAGACTTAAAGATTGTCCGTCATTTTCATTTTTATTTCATAAATCAATAGTACACTTGAAAATAAACAACTTTGTAATGTTTGTTTTCAAAGAGATTTGCTTTTTTCTTCTTTCTTCCACCAGAATTGATAAGTCATTATTAGTGTTGAGCGATGCCGTCCGATACTTGAAAGTATCGGTATCGGAAAGTATCGGCCGATACCGGCAAAATATCGGATCCAATCCGATACCGATACCCGATACCAATACAAGTCAATGGGACTCAGGTATCGGACGGTATCCCTGATGGTTCCCAGGGTCTGAAGGAGAGGAAACTCTCCTTCAGGCCCTGGGAACCATATTAATGTGTAAAAGAAAGAATTAAAATAAAAAATATCGCTATACTCACCTGTCCGACGCAGCCGGGACCTCAGCGAGGGAACCGGCAGCGTTGTTTGTTTAAAATTCGCGCTTTTACTTGGTTACGTGAGGTCCCGGCTTGTGATTGGTCAGGGCGGCCATGTTGCCGGGACGCGGACCAATCACAGCAAGCCGTGACGAAATTACGTCACGGCTTGCTGTGATTGGTCCGAGTCCCGGCAACATGGCCGCCATTAACCAATCACAAGCCGTGACGTCACGGGAGGCTGGACATGCGCGTATTTTGAAAAGCGCGCGTGTCCAGCCTCCAGTGACGTCCCGGCTTATGATTGGTCACGGCGCCATGTTGCCGGGACGCGGACCAATCACAGCAAGCCGTGACGAAATTACGTCACGGCTTGCTGTGATTGGTCCGCGTCCCGGCAACATGGCCGCCATTAACCAATCACAAGCCGTGACGTCACGGGAGGCTGGACACGCGCGCTTTTCAAAATACGCGCATGTCCAGCCTCCCGTGACGTCCCGGCTTGTGATTGGTTAATGGCGGCCATGTTGCCGTGACGTCACGGGAGGCTGGACACGCGCGCTTTTCAAAATACGCGCGTGTCCAGCCTCCCGTGACGTCCCGGCTTGTGATTGGTTAATGGCGGCCATGTTGCCGTGACGTCACGGGAGGCTGGACACGCGCGCTTTTCAAAATACGCGCATGTCCAGCCTCCCGTGACGTCCCGGCTTGTGATTGGTTAATGGCGGCCATGTTGCCGGGACGTCACTGGAGGCTGGACACGCGCGCTTTTCAAAATACGCGCATGTCCAGCCTCCCGTGACGTCCCGGCTTGTGATTGGTTAATGGCGGCCATGTTGCCGTGACGTCACGGGAGGCTGGACACGCGCGCTTTTCAAAATACGCGCATGTCCAGCCTCCCGTGACGTCCCGGCTTGTGATTGGTTAATGGCGGCCATGTTGCCGGGACGTCACTGGAGGCTGGACACGCGCGCTTTTCAAAATACGCGCATGTCCAGCCTCCCGTGACGTCACGGCTTGTGATTGGTTAATGGCGGCCATGTTGCCGGGACGCGGACCAATCACAGCAAGCCGTGACGTAATTTCGTCACGGCTTGCTGTGATTGGTCCGCGTCCCGGCAACATGGCCGCCCTGACCAATCACAAGCCGGGACTTCACGTAACCAAGTAAAAGCGCGAAATTTAAACAAACAACGCTGCCGGTTCCCTCGCTGAGGTCCCGGCTGCGTCGGACAGGTGAGTATAGCGATATTTTTTATTTTAATTCTCTTTTTTACACATTATTACATTAATGTTGTTGCGATACCCGATACCCGATATCACAAAAATATCGGATCTCGGTATCGGAAATTCCGATACAGCAAGTATCGGCCGATACCCGATACTTGCAGTATCGGAATGCTCAACACTAGTCATTATTAAAATTCTCAGTGAAGATAGACTTTCCCATTACTGAAATAGGAGATGGCAGCTGCTATGGACACACTTATATGTATCCCGGAGGAGGGATGAGCCAGAGGCCTTTTCTGCTTGTTGCTATATGTTCATTTCAAGTCATGTAGCATCTTCAGAGCTAAGCTTTTTCAATTTCCTGAATTTATGTTTCATTTGGGTTAAAGAGAGAGACCGTTCAGTATTTAAAAAATAAAAAAAATTATAAAAAAAATAAGATAAGTAAATAATGGTTAAGATTTAGCAATTGCTTGAATAGTTGCAGTTAACTATTATAGGCACCTCAACAACACTACTGACTGTTGCTACAAATTATTTTCCATATATGTACATATGTAATGACCTCTTTTTTATGGATAAGTATTTTATGTTCAGGCTGACAGAATTTTAAAGCAAAACTCTCTCTACCCACCCACCACTCCAAAATTAAAAGAAATACGCAGTTATGCACATTATTGTTTTTGCTCATCTATTTCTATATTCAATAAAAACATTAACAAATGCATACACTGTCAATATGTAAGTCAATCTGAAGTAGAATAGCAAATTCCAATGAAGCAAAAATAATTATACATTGATTTAAACAGAAACCCCTCTCATCCTAATTTAAGATTGGAACTACTACAAATCTTACCATTTTCCCAGCATTGACACATCATATTCAGGTTGGTGGACTCTGAGATTATATATGCACAGTGGTTACATCTAGGTGCTATTAGGACACTTAGATGGACTTTTTAGATACAAGGTAGTGCTGATGTAGTTTTGGTGCAACAGTACACTACATAACTTTACTGCGATCTTCTGCATCATTTTTAGGTGATGCTTATGCACTAGCCTACACACTTATTCTGAAAACTACCCATCAGGCAGAATGTATTTTGCATGATTTTGAGCAACAATGGAGTAATTACAAGATATGTCCCAGAGAATGACGAGGTTGGTGGAGTGTATTACTCAGGTGACAGGTAGGGCTACAGAGCTCAGGTAAATGCCTTAGCATGGAAATGGCCATGTTCCAATATGTGTAAGGCTGCGGCCTGAATAGGTCTGTGGACCGTATTAACTCAGTCTCTTAGACCTGCATAAAATTTACAGAAACTGGCCAATACCGCACAACTTCTTTTTTTTACCAAAAGTTTGAAAATTTAAGGGAAGAGACAGTTTAATAAAAAGACATAAGACTCATTTAGGAGCCTGGAAAAGCTAGGATTGGTCGCTATCCAGAACTGGACAATGTAAAGTGCTAACAAAAATATATGCGATATTTAAATAACAATTTGGGAAGAGACATATATGCTGACAAGGTTTAACTGAACACTGCACTGGGAAGACGAACTATACATGGTTGCTGACTGTTGCATCTGTGCAACTGCCGGTTGTGGGCAAGAGGCATCAGCGCCTGCTTTCTGGACAGCAGATTGGGAAGGACATAACACTGGGGAAGGGCCAGTGTATTTGCAGCGCCCCAGAGTCCTGGTCGTTGCAGTACTGACGCTCCGCCGCTAAGGGGAGTGATGGTACGTCTGATGGCACTTAAGGAGTTCACCTGACCAGGTATCACAGTCACACTTTACACTTCACATTCTGGCCACCAGGGGGAGCAAAGGGTTCTATGTATTAGGCCACTCCTCACAATCTGGTAAAACTGGGGGCTGGATAGGAAGTTAGTCAGAAGCTGACTGGGTTGGATCCAGGCAACATCCTGTGGCAGAGGGTGTTGCGGGGGAAGATTCAGGGGGGTCTCTGTCAGGGGTAGGATCCTGACAATGGTCTAGTGAACAGAACAGAACGTTACGGAGCCGCGCCTGTACTCAAATGCGGTGGCATCCTAAGAAAGGAAAAGAAGCGAGGTTTACTGTGGAGAAGTGAGAAACGAGATCGCAGCAAAAAGGAGATAAAGCCAGTAGGAGTCACGCCGTAAGATTGAGGCAACATCCTACCGAGGCACGTAGCCGGTGGCCGGAACGCCGAGGAAGTATTAGGCTCCAAGCAATACTTCAAACAGCGGCAGGACAGTTAATTTTAGGTTGGCTGTCTCACCTAAATCACCTAAGCAGACATAGGGGACAATTGTGGGAGAGGGTCGACACTAGGGTCCCGGAAGAACTCCAGGCCTACCCGTCATACGGGTGAGTCCTATCCATATCATCTGGGGGACGGAGAAGAACATCAGAATAGATACGAGTTGTGAGAGAAGAACATCCGAAACAGACACAACAGTTGTGAGGACTATCCCGTGGTGCTCAGCAGGGAGGTACTACAACACACAGGCGCTAGAAGGTAGGCACTGATTTCCACCTGCAAAGGGAACTCTGGATGTGCCTTCGGACCGGCCGGTCTCAGCCAGCCCTGTTAGCAGTACTCTGGATTGAGGATCCTGAAGCCTTCAGTAAAGAGGTAAAGAGACTGCAACCCTGTGTCCTCGTTATTCATCGTGACCTTCACCACGCACCATCATCTCATCTTTCATTGGACGCCCCTTAGCAGGGTCACGGACCGGGTCTTGCCACCGTGACAACCCCAGGACCGAGACAGAGAGGCCCAGTACCGAGTACCCCGCGGCCCTGCATCTGGGGGCTCTCCAACTTCACCCTGAGACAGATATTGTACCCAGTCGCCCCCCCCACCTGCTGGGGTGCTGCGTATTTCAGCAGTTTATGGCGTATGCTAACAAAGGAATTATGTTGAATTTCCCTTTAGAAAGGGATGTGTGGGTAAGATCAAGTAGGTCAAGAAACATGCACAGTCAGTATTTCGATGTGGACAAATTGTACTTAACGTGAGGGTCTTGACAAAGGCATCTGGACGTGAACTGGGCCATGTGTGGCAGACTACAAAGAGTCAAACGTCCAGTACCCCACCAGGACAAATACTAACCATCCTCTTCTCCTCATTACGCATAACCTCCTCCTCTTCGGGCCATACGTACTGGAAAGGCATGAAGCTCGGATTGGGAGTCCCCTTTTTAGCACAGACAAAAGACTCCTGATCCTCCTCATCCTACTCCTTTTCCTCGTCATCACCCAACATGACCTGAGAATATTGTGTGAGGCTGGGCTGTGCGGTATCAGCCATTGTAAAATCTTACTCCATAGCCAGCTTTTCGGCATTCAAAGCTTCCTCTTTTAGATTCTGCAGTGAACGTTTTAATAGACAGAGCAGCAGGATGGTAACGCTGATAATAGTGTCATCAGTGCTCACCATCTTGGTGCAGTACTCAAAGTTTTGAAGAACCTCACATATGTCAGCAATCCACATCCACTCGGCAGTTGTTATGTATCAGGGCAGAGTGTTATTCTGATGAGCAGTAAGAAGCTGGAACTCAGATGCTACTCTCTGCTGCTCACTAAGCCTTGCCAACATATGAAAGGTCGAATTCCAGCAGGTCACAAATCAGTCGATGAAAGACAAATTAAAGCGCTGCTGCAGAACAGCCAGACCAGTGAAAGTCTGAGATGACTTTTGGGAATGGGCTCTGACATGGAGTACATTGGCAACTAGGTTCGGCAAGTCAGGGTATGCTTTTAGAAACCACTACACAACCAAGTTCAGCACATGGGCCATGCACGGAACCTGTACTAGCTTGCTGATCTTTAAAGCTGGCACCACGTTATGCCCATTATCGCACACAACCAGAGCTGGTTGAAGATTCAGTGGTGAGAGTCACTGTTCGGACTGTTCTTTTATCCCTTTCCACAGCTCTGCTGTGTTGTGAGCTTTATCATCTACTGTAAACAGATGAGCTTCAGCAGAGCATGCTGCCACTTCACCAAGGCAGTGCTGCAGAGCTCCCAGCTGGAAAGTGATGGGGAAGCTAGTTCAGCTGAGGATGTCGATGAGGAGAGACAGGAACTGGAATTTAAGGAGACTGAAACCCTGATGGAAGTTGGGCCTGCTATTCTTGGTGCAGGTAAGATGTGTGATGTTCCAGCCTCTGACTTTTTACCACACTCCACTCAGTGTGCCATCAAGGAAATGTAGCATCCCTGTCCACAAGAACTTGTCAATGTGTCTGTGGTTAGGTGTACCTTACCTGTAACTGCGTCAGCCAGAGCACGGCTGATATTGTGTAACACATGCTTATCAGAAATGAGTGAATAGTGAAATATTCAGATTCAGGAAAATAGGCACAAATAATTTCTAATATCCGTGTATTCATACTGTTTAATATGTTTCTGCTGGACCCAACAAACAGGTCTGGGGCATGGGAAAAAAGCTGAAATGGATGGGAAAGTGCTAAACCTAAATGGGAACAGCACGGAGAAGATGCCTGCATGCCTTTCTGAATCACAAATGATATCTAGGAATAATTTTGTCAGACTATTGTGCCGGATTTACAGATTTATAAGAATACCTACCAAACCAAACCTAATTTTTTTTTAAGGGAAAAATGCTAAGAAACATTTTTTCATATAACATGTATATAATGCAAAATAAAAATAAAAAATATAATAAAAAGATTATACCTCCGATTTAGCATATGTTCACATGGAGCGTTTAGGCTTTATTTTTTTCCTTTAACATTTGTGAGGCCTCTAACTTCTACATTTGGGAAGTACCTCTCTAATTCCAAATTGTTAGGTAGATAGTGGAATACATATTCCCCATCACCTTACAATGCCAGCTAAATCATGCCAATTTGAATTTTGGGCTTCTCCGGCCACCACCACCACGTCCACCACAAGGTCATTATTTGTCCCTCGCTTCACATTTTCAGAGGGCCAGCAGGTGCTGTGAAACCTGAGTTTGGGAAGGGCCCTCAGGTGGCCCTGTATCTTACATTTGGGAGGTTCCTCCTTCATTCTAAATTTTTAGCTAGATAGTGAATACATATATCTCATCACTTTACAATGCTCATTTGAATTTTGGGCTTCGCCCTGCCACCACCACCACGTCCACCGCCATGTAATTATGCTGCCATCGCTTCACGTTTTCAGAGGGCCAGCAGGTGCCATGAAGCAAGAGTTTTGTGAGCTCCACAGTTCATTATGGCCACTGGATCCCAAAGGATCCACTGGCATGGCGGGTGAAGACACTGAAATGTGAATATAATACAGGAGTTAGGGGAGCTGAATGCTCAAAGTCAGTAAATTGGATTCTACCACACACCAAAAGCATTAGAATTAAGTTCTGAATACAGTGTATGCCGGCATCCCTGTCCACAAGAACTTGTCCATGTGTCTATGGTTAGGTGGACCTTCCCTGGGACTACGTTGGCCAGAGCACAGCAGATATTGTGTACACATGCTTATGTAACACGGGATGGCACACCAGGAAAAATAGTGTCAGCTGGAAATCAAGTACCATGGGGCTGACACCACCAAGAGGTCACGGAAAGACTCAGTTCCCTCAAGTCGAAGCATCAACATTTCCAGGGTTAGCAATCTGGCAATGTGGGTTGTGACAGGGTCAATGGCACTGTATGTTAGGAGAGATATGTGTTACGTAGATTGCTTTCCTCTGTGATCTAGAAACCCATACATTTCTTTTCAGCATGTTATGTGCTGAAGGAGTTAAGCAGCCAGGTTATTGGTGGGTTTTTAGGTGAGTAGGTAAAAGATGGGCGGGATGCCTGCTCACCATATCTCTACCTCAAGGGTGTGGCTGTGGAAATAAATGTCCAGCCAGTTTTTTTTCTCTGTGTGTGGAGGTAGAAAGCCTCCTGACTGCTAGATCCTGTGAGTGCTACCATATGTGTTGTCCCAGAGGAACTGGACAGGACTGTATATTAACTTTATATTTTAAACTCAAAACTGATACCACGCTTGGGTGATATGAAGTACTCAATCTATAGTGACCAGGATGCGATCCAAGTAAGTGTGATGATAAATGCAAATATCCCGTTACAAATGGTGGTGGGTCCAGTGCCAGACTGCTGAGCCACCTAATCACCTATTGGCGATTTCTGCGTGCACAGCACAAACAAAGGGCCAGTAAGACGCCCTGTTCACCGTGAATGTCAGTGCACAGCGGCCCCCGCAAAAATGTGAACAATAATTATGGAAGGCCCTTACCGTGTGCTGTAACTGATTGGGCGTGCAGCTCTTCTTAATAGATGTCCAGGGAGGTGTGCGGTGTGCCGCAAGTAGATGTAACGGGTATGCCTGCGGGTGACGGGCGACGGGTGGGCACACAGGTGGTAGTCCTGCGTGACCTGTGTGGGGTATCGCTGGTAAGTGCAGAGCCAGAGAACGTCCCCGCCGGAGGCGTCCCTTGTTGCACTTGGAAACAAAGATGGCCGACGCTGACAAGCAGCGTGTGACATCACAGGCCTACGGAGCCCTGCTAGGACCAAAAAGCAAACCAACGCGTTTCAAAGGGTAAACGCCCTTCTTCATCAGGGTTGGAGCCTGCAGGAGAGCTCCTCTTCAATATATGCCTTCGCTACCCCTATACGCCCACCCCCTGACACTAATTACCCGCCCCAGTCGGCTCAATTAACAGTGAACTGCGATAGCTGCCACTCACCACAGTATGCGACCCCCCATATAATACACAGATTGTACCTTGTTTAGGGAACGTGGGACAATATCCATAAATAACAATGGCAACCATATAATGGTTAAAAGTACAACTACCCAAAAAATAATAAGCATAATAAGCATTGTGGTGTATTACATGCATGTTTTCACGTGAGGTATTATGGTTCATAT
The DNA here is from genome assembly GCF_051348905.1 of Ranitomeya variabilis. Classification (NCBI taxonomy): domain Eukaryota; kingdom Metazoa; phylum Chordata; class Amphibia; order Anura; family Dendrobatidae; genus Ranitomeya; species Ranitomeya variabilis. The sequence goes on along the minus strand of NC_135232.1, from coordinate 1,013,568,946 downwards.
GTGGGCATGTTTGAATTGGTGTATCAAATGATCACTCAATGTAGCCAGTATTAGGATCTGTTATACACATTTAATACCCATATAATATCAGTATAATACTAAGGGTTAGTGTTACACCACATATAGAGGCTGCATTATATCAAACAGGCATTGCTTCTCATAAATATATCCCCAGCTTGATATAGGGCCACTGTTACATTGTGACCCCTAATCACTGTCATTTTAGTGTGTGTTTTTTTTTTTTGGGTTTCCCCCTGTTTTTTCTGGTTGGTTGGTGGGGCACTAGCACAAGGGTGTATTTATCAGTGTTCTTTGTTTTAATTACTATCATGTACTATTTTATATAGACCAATTAAAGGTTAAGTTTTATCCAATAGCTAAATTCAATTATTCCTATTGGATCAGTACCCAGCTTTATATATATACCCAAAAAATAAATAACAATGCCTTTTATTAATAAAACATGCTAAAATGCGCTGATAAAAATTAAAATACACAGATGGAATAGAATGCAATGTGATTCTTTACCCTAAAAAGGCGTATATACGCCTATTCAAATAATTATAGATCTGCACACTCATGTATCCACATGAATACATGGGGACTGTATGATGGAACAGGGCAGAAATCGTAATCACACCTCAAACGTCTGCCCACAGTCACTTTGCTAAAGATCTAGGATAAAAAACATATAGTATTAAAATTATGCCATTAAAATGCGTGTAATTCAAACTCGTGGTTCAAGCCTTTAGGGGTGAGGCAATCCAACCTGAATATCCATTCTGACTCGACTTTGGACATTTGCTTCAGGAAATTGCCCCCTGAAGCAAATGTCCAAAGTCGAGTCAGAATGGATATTCAGGTGCCCACCCGTCGCCCGTCACCCGCAGGCATACCCTTTACATCTACTTGCGGCACACCGCACACCTCCCTGGACATCTATTAAGAAGAGCTGCACGCCCAATCAGTTACAGCACACGGTAAGGGCCTTCCATAATTATTGTTCACGTTTTTGCGGGGGCCGCTGTGCACTGACATTCACGGTGAACAGGGCGTCTTACTGGCCCTTTGTTTGTGCTGTGCACGCAGCAATCGCCAATAGGTGATTAGGTGGCTCAGCAGTCTGGCACTGGACCCACCACCATTTGTAGCGGGATATTTGCATTTATCATCACACTTACTTGGATCGTATCCCGGTCCCTATAGATTGAGTACTTCATATCACCCAAGCACAGTATCAGTTTTGAGTTTATTCAGTTGGTCTTTTCAGAAGTGGCACATGTTCTGAGGATACCAGCAGCTGGGTGACTATACCAGTCAGTCCCTCAGACTCAGTGGGTAATTAGTGTTGAGCGCCAGTGGTACTGTTTTTAGTTAGCTTTATATTTTAATTTGACCCAGAAAGGCTGTTTTTCTGTTACCAGTTTGGTTTGTTATTTTATGATGCAATAAAGCACCCAGAGACTTTAACTCCACATGTGCCTGTGTCTACCTCGAGGAGCAGCTAAGTGAGACAACTTTCCACAAGGTGTTTAGCATTTGGGCCTGTTGGTGGGTAGATGGATATTTATGCTTCCTGAGAAATGTCTGGGGCAGGAACAACTAAATTGTCACTACACATACTGGAGACACTGGCATGTGAAGTGGGCCTTACAGAGCAAATCACTCCAAGGAAAATTGAGAGTGTTATGCACATATTTTTCAAAGACTTTTAATTATGTGATTTGCTGCAAATTTATTTGCCATAAATCAAACTAAAATCAGTGATTTATGAAGTTTTAAGTGAAACCCTGGATGACAGCAGAAGAGTATTATCAGAGCACACATTGTTATGGAGTTGCATTACCCATAACTAATTATTATTACAACATTAATGCAGAGGTTTATTCAATGTATTAGGGAATTTATTGCAATTGAATGATATAATATTCTATCACAAATATTTCCTATATCATCTATTTTAAATTATTGAAGAACGAGGTGATCCCGCGCTCAGAGGTTGAATGGACGTAATGCAGTGAGAATTAAAAATTATTTAAAATAGCCCCGACCTGTGTACAAGTGCATATATACATATATATGTATATATATGAGTAATTCGTGGTGGGACAATGATACCCCGGCACGTAAATACGCTAGTAGTCCCAGTGAGAGACCTACAGAATTACCTGGTCCGGTGACCGCTGAAGGCTTGTTGCAGTTACACTGGGAATACTAGCGTATTTACGTGCCGGGGTATCATTGTCCCACCACGAATTACTCATATATATACATATATATGTATATATGCACTTGTACACAGGTCGGGGCTATTTTAAATAATTTTTAATTCTCACTGCATTACGTCCATTCAACCTCTGAGCGCGGGATCACCTCGTTCTTCAAGATCACTCCTTATTGTGTTTCCAGGGTAGGCACAGATCCTGGTTTTTGATCCCAGCAGCTAGGGGTGTGTAACCCTTGTTTTCCTTCCCCTCCCCTTTCTTGCTCCCTGTCACCGACCTCTATGTGGTGAGCGCCAGTGTGAGTTTTTTGATTCATATTTTAAATTATTGTTATTAATGTTTTGTGTTGTGCTATGAATGTTTTCACCAACTATAGTTTCAAATAAGTTACTTATGCAAGCAAGAGCTCTAACAAACAATGGTTTTCTATTACAAACTGTTATCATCTATATAAATGTGACCTCTAAAACTTTCTAAAAGAGATATTTGCATTTTTGTATCTTCATAAATGACCTTAACAGTTACGATCTTAAGTCTAGAGAACTTAGAGGAACATTAACAGTAATTCTTGTTTGTGAGGTTGTTGACTTGAAATTGTGTACTCGGAAGAACATGGGTTTGTCTCATTAATATTTATAGTAACATAAAGAGATAATGATTTTACTGATAGAAAATGCTGTATTTGTTAGTTTGAGTCACATACCTGAAGTAAACTATCTATTCTGAGTTTAGATTTTCTGACAAGGTCATTAGTATAATAGTCAGAACTAAGCACAACATTTATTCTCAATAAGTTTTAGAATATCAAGTTCCTTAGAAGTTTTGACACTTTTGTGCTTCTATGATGTACCATAAGGTTCCTCTGATGGCTCAATTTTAACAACATGCTCTTTCATTCTAATAACAATTCAACATTTTGCAAATATCTGATCATAACAAGTCATTCCAAGGTGATAAAACAAATAGGCAATATGTGAATGAGAGTGCAATATGACTAGGAAGACATTGATGCCTACGAATGTAATGACATGCAATTATGCACTTGCAAACTTATTATTGCTCACAGTCGGGGATCTAGTTAGTAAAAAGGCAATTCCTTAGCACACAAATGAAGATAATCAGAATACACAAATAAGACAATGTTTAAGGTTACAAGGTCAAAACAAAAGATGTTAATAAATTAGTAAAACCTAAATATTCAGTGATCAGACTTATTAAATAGGTATGGTTTAGACTAGAGTATGCTCATTAATTGTTTGGGCACTAACAAAACAAAAGATTTCTTTCTAGTATCCTTATTTCAAGATTATGACTTATATTTTCAGGTATCAAAACTACTGTTAAATTAAAATTAATATCTCATCAAATTAATATATCATCAATATAACTACTGATTGACTACTAGATCCATCAGAGGCTTCAAATTTGGATCTTTTTGCTATTATTTAGTATAAAACTAGTGCCACATGGCTATTATGGCCGCAACACCTGTCGTATAGCCAAAGTTCAGTTTGTGTTGCTGCTACGTCGCAGATCAATACAAGTGAATAGACTTACATTGCGACCCCAAGTGCACTGCTAGCCCAACAAATAAGGCACAAAAGGTTAATCATTGTCACACTTTTTGTAATTTGTTTGTCACAGTCATGGCATTCCTGGCGATGCAATGTGGGCACATTTACTTGTATTGCACTACTTTGTAGCAGAGACACATAGTAAACTTTGGCCCCATAACCGATATCACAGCCAAAGTCGCCTTGTATCCATTGCCTCATGATGATGTATTTTCTATGTTATTGAGATTCCACCAGAACATTTGCACTATGTATTGTGCAGCAGTGGTGACCTTTTTTGGCTTTTTGGGACCCATAATGAGAGGTTTGTCTCCTGAGTTTGCTTGTTTAGCTTATTGTGCATAAATATATTTGAAAAGCCTAATTTTAATTTTGGGACAAAACTTTTACACTATGAATGGGAAAAAAATAGAAATATTAATTTTGTGACCTTAATGCCAAATAAAAGCACAACCAAAGCAATAAAAGGAACTTTACAAATTCCCCAAATAATTAAATTTTAGAAATAACAAAAAGACAAGGGTATTTACCAGTAAGGTCACAAAGGAAATGCACAAACAGGATGCCACAGACCTCCTTACTAAAGGAGGTTATTCTGGTGCAACATACTGATGGAACAACCACTCTAAGCCTACCAGTCTATGGAGGGGTTAATTGCCTAGTATTAGAATTGCCCACCGATGGAGCTTGCAATAGGATGCAAATCACACACAGTGTCCAGCTAACAGCCTATTAAACGCCCTTACTATTCAATTAGATGAGCTGTGTGCCATGCTACTAGAGGTGCAAACCTCTAGTTTATAAGATCAAAATTGAATGGCCTGGCTGCACCCTGTAAAGATACAATGATGAAAAATATGTATTACTATTATTATTTATTATTATATAATTTTGCACATTTTATCTTTACAGTTTGCAGCCAGGCTCATCAATGGTGACCTTGTAAACTAGAGGTTTGCACCTCTAGTAGAATGGCGACACAGCTCGCCTAATCAAATAATAGGGGCATATAATAGGCTGTTACCTGTTAGGGCTAGCGGAACGCACCAAATTATAAGAGAGATGGTATAAGGTGCGTTCGCAGTTCCGGATGGAACCTGCTGCTGAGTAATGATGGACTATATGGCGGTACAATGTGGATACACACAAGGGTTAACTTCACCCTGTGTGAAGGAAACAAATCCTGTTGCGTCACAGGGCCACGGTACCACACCAAGAGCGCAAGCAAGGAGTCTCAGGACTCTATCCCAAGACACAGGGTTAGAGTACGTTCAGACCACTTGCGCTCGACACCGCAACTGGGGTGTCAAAGTAACAGAAAATATAACTAACCACCCAGACATGGGATAGGAAAGCGCTCTATAAGCGCAAGGCGCCACACTGGCAGTTACAGTAATGGACGCTGTATCGTGTGTCTTTATGTTGACAGCTTAGTCGGGCGCTTGACAGCAAGCATCTACCTTTTGCGAACAGTCATACAAAGGGAGGGGATTTTAAAGAACGACTTGCACTCATCAACACACACATGATTCTAAATGTACACTAGCACATGGCCGTGCGGCCATGCGAACCTTTTATAGCTGTAGCAAGAACAGCACCTTCCCAGAAGGACCAAAGGGAGTCAGCCACAGAAGAAAAACACCTTCAGAACCTTCCTAAAGGACCAATGGGATTTGCTGCAGTATCTAAGCATGTGACCCTTGATCTCCAACGAGAGATCTTGCCCTGGGCATGCTCAGAAAGGGAAGAGCAGGACTTAGTCCCAAACACATTTGCTCACCACTGCCCAGTACTGGCTATAATGGCAGAAACTGGAAAGGCAGCAGTAACCAGTTGTCCAGTTTCAGCCTGAGCTAGACATTGGGACCGACATCTCCGCTGAGCATACTCCACTGCGGCTGGAGAAGAGTGGGAGACCGCAGTGGAGAAGGTTCAAGATTCCCCCTGTTCAGAGGCGGGATCTCGACACCTAACAATTACCTCCTTTATATACAGGGAGGATGTGGAGACCACAAACATGAAAACGACCCAAAAAGTCCAAAAAATCATGGTTTATTTGAACATTTCATATCATACAGGTGAAACAACAGGAACGAGACTTAAGGTACCTTCACACTAAACGATATCGCTAGCGATCCGTGACGTTGCAGCGTCCTGGCTAGCGATATCGTTTAGTTTGACAGGCAGCAGCGATCAGGATCCTGCTGTGATATCGCTGGTCGTTGAACAAAGTTCAGAACTTTATTTGGTCGTCAGACCGGCGTGTATCGTCGTGTTTGACACCAAAAGCAATGATACCAGCGATGTTTTACACTGGTAACCAGGGTAAACATCGGGTTACTAAGCGCAGGGCCACGCTTAGTAACCCGATGTTTACCCTGGTTACCAGTGTAAAATGTAAAAAAACAAACAGTACATACTCACCTTCGCGTCCCCCGGCGTCCGCTTTCCACACTGACTGAGCGCCGTAAAGTGAAAGTACAGCACATCGGTGACGTCACTGCTCTGCTGTTATGGCCGGTGCTCAGTCAGTGCAGGAAGTGGACGCCGGGGGACGCGAATGTAAGTATGTACTTCTTTTTTTTTTACATTTTACGCTGGTAACCAGGGTAAACATCGGGTTACTAAGCGCGGCCCTGCACTTAGTAACCCGATGTTTACCCTGGTTACCCGGGGACCTCGGCATCGTTGGTCGCTGGAGAGCGGTCTGTGTGACAGCTCTCCAGCGATCAAACAGCGACGCTGCAGCGATCGGCATCGTTGTCGCTATCGCTGCAGCGTCGCTTAATGTGAAGGTACCTATAGACAATGTAGCCGCTATGGCAATCATGCAGAAAAGACAAACACCCCAGCCCGGGTAGCAAATGGGCAATAAACATTGTTCAACATAGAAAGAACCCACCACATGGTGAACACAATTTTAGCCAGTCAATAGTATCTCTAAATATCTCACTGATTATTGCACCATGTGTAGCAAAACCAGCTGGCTGGGCCACGTGTGGTCATTTGTATGTAATATGTTATAAAAGGTGCCTAAATATATCAATCAAATAGTACATGCCAAGGTTACGGTAATTACCTCAAGTGAGTGGCATTAGACAGCCACCAGGGCTGGCGCGTCACCCCAACGCGCATTTTGGATGTCCTTCGTCAGGGGGCATGTTACCTCCTTCAGTAAGGGGGTCTGCTGCATCCTGTTTATGCATTTTCCTTTGTGACTTGGCTGGTAAATGCCATTGTATTTTTGATATTTCTCTATGTGTCCTTAATGTCTACAAATACACACAAATAAAAGTGATCTTTGTTTATTCAAATTGTGATCCACATTGCTGTATACTGTAGATCTTGACACAAGCTACAATAAGAATAATTATGTTTCTTATCAATTGCAATGTTGTTGTATGTTTTCTTTTTAAGGAAATATATTGTATTGTTATTGTATTACTGGCTGATCCTGAATTATAACCTGTTTGATAGATCAGAGCTGCATTTACCTTTCAATACGTTTCAGAACTAATATTTCCCATTTTTCTTTCCTGGGTTAATCTGCATGATATTAGGTGAACTATACTGTTGATATTATGTGAATGTAGCTCTTGCCTAAAATTCAGACTGTTCATTATACTGAAAGTATGTAATAATTTTCAGGAGCAACAATCTCAAGAAGCATATTTCTCTTCGGTCTTTTCAATCTACATGTGCATCTCACAAAATTAGAGTATCAGCAAAAAGTTAATGTATTTCAGTTCTTCAATACAAAAAGTGAAACTCATATAATAGATAGAGTCAATACAAGTAGAATGATATATGTCAAGTGTTTATTTCTGGTAATGTTGATGATTATGGATAATAGCCAATGAAAACCCAAAAGTCACTATCTCAGTAAATTAGAATACTTTATAACACCAACTTGAAAAAATGATTTTAACATCCGAAATGTTGGCCTACTGAAATGTATGTTCAGTAAATGCACTCAATACTTTTGCATCAATTACTGCATCAATGTGGCGTGGCATGGAGGTGATCAGTCTGTGGCACTGCTGAGGTGTTATGGAAGCCCAGGTTGCTTTGATAGCAGCCTTCAGCTCATCTGCATTGTTGGGTCTGGTATTTCTCATCTTCTTCTTGACAATACTCCATAGATTCTCTATGAGGTTAAGGTCAGACGAGTTTGCTGGCCAATCAAGTATAGTGATACTGTTGTTTTTAAGCCTGGTATTGGTACTTTTGACAGTGAGGAAAGGTGCAAAGCCTGCTGGAGAATTACATTTCCATCTCCAAAAAGCTTGTTGGCAGAGGGAATCATGAAGTGCTCTAAAATTTCCTGGTAGACGGCTGCGCTTACTTTGGTCTTGATAAACCACAGTGGACCTATACCAGAAGATAACATGGCTCCCTAAACCCTCATTGATTGTGGATACTTCACACTAGACCTTGGAAATCAAGGTCTCAGAGTCTGAAGGAAGAGTAGAGAGACAGACAATCCAAGCTGCTTGAGGTCTAGTGTGAAGTTTCCACAATCAGTTATGGTTTGGGGAGCCATGTCATCTGCTGGCATAGGTACACTGTGTTTTAGCAAGACCAAAGTCAGCACAGGAAACCAGGAAATTTTAGAGCACTTCATGCTTCCCTCTGCCGCCAAGCTTTTTGGACATAGGGCTTCTCTCAGCTAGAGTGCCTACCCATACTGCCTGCACTACATATATTAATGAGGTTTGAGAAAAACCCAGGCTGGGTCAAAATGTAACATTAACTTAAGCTACTTCTTGTTATCATCATTTTTTTTGTGGTGAATGATCATATACGTGTATAATAAATACAGACACTTTTTTTACAAATGAAATTCTCACGTAAGTGTGGCTAGTTTCTTTCTACTTCATACATTGGGATTTTCAAGCCTGGCCTGCAACCCCTGGACTACTGAGTGCACTTCTTATTTTTCCTTCTGATCTATACAGCTGACATGTGCCCGCAACAGCTGTGGGTGGAATCACAATCCATCGGCTGTTAACTAGTTAAATGCTGCTGTCAATCTCTGACAGTGGCATTTAACTTGTGCTTTCAGGAAGCTTGTTGCTAATCCCACCCATTGGTGACGCTGTCACACTAATGGGTCAGCATGACAACCAGAGGTCTGCAGCAGACCTCTATGGTTGCCATTGCCACATTGCTATGAGTGCTGACCTGTGGTCGGCAATAAAATGCAATAACGTGCTATTATATATTGTATCTACATCAAATAAGTATCAATAAAAATGTCACTTTAGCACACAAAAAATAAGCCCTTACCCATCCCCAGATCACGAAAAATGGAGATGCTACAGGTCTCGGAAAATATGGCCATTTTTGTTTCTAACAATTTTTTTTTTTCACCACTTAAATAAAAAAGAACTTAGACATGTTTGATGTCCATGAACTCGTTGTGAACAGGAGAACCATAAAGGTAGGTCAGTTATAGCATTTAGTTAACATGGTTAAAAAAAACTGTGGAATTGCACTTTTTTGTGCAATTTCACCGCACTTGGATTTTATTTCATGTTTTCCAGTGCAGGATATATTAAAACCAATGGTGTTGTACAACTTGTCCCACAAAAAAGAAGCCCTCACATGGCTATATTGAAGAAAAAGTAAATAAATTATGGCTCTGGGAAGAAGGAGAGCAAAAAATGGAAATTCAAAAACTGATACAGTTGTGCTCAAAAGTTTGCATACCCTGGCATAATCTTAACTTCCTTGGCCTTTTTTAAGAGAGTATGAATGATAACACCAAAACTTTTTCTACACTCGTGGTTAGTGTTTGGGAGAAGCCATTTATTGTCAAACTACTGATTTCTCTTTTTAAATTATAATGACAACCTAAAATATCCAAATGATATCCTGATCAAAAGTTTACATACCCTGGAGATTTTGGCCTGATAACATGCACAGAAATTGACACAAATGGGTTTGAATGGCTACAAAAGGTAACATACTCACCTGTGACTTGTTTGCTTGTAATCAGTGTAAGCATAAAAATTGAGTGAGTTTCTGGGACTCTTGCATCTTTCAACAAGCCACTGACGTTTCTGGATTCTGAGTCATTGGGAAAGCAAAAAGAATTGTCAATGGATCTACGGGAAAAGGTAGTTGAACTCTATAAAACAGTGAATTGATGCAAAAAGATATCCAAGGAATCGATAATGCCAGTAAGCAGCATTCGAACTGCGATTAATCAATGGAAATCAGGGGCTCTGTAAAAACAAAAACACGGTAAAAGGGAACCTGTCACCCCCAAAATCAAGGGTGAACTAAGCCCACCGGCATCAGGGGCTTATCTACAGCATTCCATCATGCTGTAGATAAGCCCCCGATATATCCTAAAAGATGAGAAAAAGAGATTAGATTATACTCACCTGGGCGGGCGGTGTTATGACCCCAATGGCAGAGGGTCTCAGAAATAATTACTAAGTCTGCAAACACAAAAAACCAGCTCATAGGGCAGTGGTAACTGAGCTGACCATATATCTAATCCTAGCACCACAAATAGCAGCAGCCGGGGAACGTGCCTACGTTGGTTCTAGACGTCTCGCGCCAGCCGGAGAACTAACTAACCCTAGAAGGGAAAAGAAAGACCTTTCTTGCCTCCAGAGGAAAGACCCCCAAAAGTTGGATACAAGCCCCCAACAAATAATAACGGTGAGGTAAGAGGAAAAGACAAACGTAAGAATGAGCTAGGTATTTAGCAAAGAGAGGCCCACTAGCTAATAGCAGAATATAGTAAGATGACTTATATGGTCAGCAAAAACCCTATCAAAATATCCACGCTGGATATTCAAGAACCCCCGAACCGTCTAACGGCCCGGGGGGAGAACACCAGCCCCCTAGAGCTTCCAGCAAAGTCAGGAATCACATTTAGTACAAGCTGGACAAAAATAAGAGCAAGCAAATAACCAAAAAACAAAGAAGCAGGACTTAGCTGAATTTTGCACGAACAAGGAGCAGCAGACAGGAGCAAACAGAAAGGATCTGATTACAATGATGCCAGGCACTGGACTAAGGATCCAGGAAGTTTATATAGCAACACCCCTGGACTAACGACCCAGGTGGGTGCCAAACTGAGGAAAGACAATCCCAGAGTCATATCACTAGTAACCACAAGAGGGAGCCAAAAAGTCTAATTCAGAACAGTACCCCCCCCTTAAGGAGGGGTCACCGAACCCTCACCAAGACCACCAGGGCGATCAGGATGAGCAGCGTGAAAGGCACGAACTAAATCGGCCGCATGCACATCAGAAGCAACCACCCAGGAATTATCCTCCTGACCATAGCCCTTCCACTTGACCAGATACTGAAGCCTCCATCTGGAGAGACGAGAATCCAAGATCTTCTCCACCACGTACTCCAACTCGCCCTCAACCAACACCGGAGCAGGAGGCTCAACAGAAGGAACCACAGGTACAACGTACCGCCGCAACAAAGACCTATGGAACACATTGTGAATGGCAAACGACACCGGAAGATCCAAGTGAAAGGACACAGGATTAAGGATTTCCAATATCTTGTAAGGACTGATGAAGCGAGGCTTAAATTTAGGAGAGGAGACCTTCATAGGAACAAATCGAGAAGACAGCCATACCAAATCCCCAACACGAAGTCGGGGACCCACACCGCGGCGGCGGTTGGCAAAACGCTTAGCCTTCTCCTGTGACAACTTTAAGTTGTCCACCACATGATTCCAGATCAGCTGCAACCTATCCACCACAGAATCTACCCCAGGACAGTCAGAAGGCTCCACATGTTCCGAGGAAAAACGAGGATGGAAACCAGAGTTGCAGAAAAATGGCGAAATCAAAGTAGCGGAACTAGCCCGATTATTAAGGGCAAACTCAGCCAACGGCAAGAAGGTCACCCAATCATCCTGATCTGCCGAAACAAAACACCTCAAATAAGCCTCCAGAGTCTGATTAGTTCGCTCCGTTTGTCCATTAGTCTGAGGATGAAAGGCAGACGAAAACGACAAATCAATGCCCATCCTAGCACAAAAGGATCGCCAGAACCTGGAAACAAACTGGGATCCTCTGTCAGACACAATATTCTCAGGAATGTCGTGTAAACGAACCACATTCTGAAAGAACACAGGAACCAGATCGGAAGAGGAAGGCAGCTTAGGCAAAGGCACCAAATGGACCATTTTAGAAAAGCGATCACATACCACCCAGATGACAGACATGCCCTGAGACACCGGGAGATCTGAAATGAAATCCATGGAAATGTGTGTCCAAGGCCTCTTCGGGACAGGCAAGGGTAAGAGCAACCCGCTGGCATGAGAACAGCAAGGCTTAGCTCGAGCACAAGTCCCACAGGACTGCACAAATGACCGCACATCCCGTGACAAGGAAGTCCACCAAAAGGACCTAGCCACCAGATCTCTGGTGCCAAAAATTCCCGGATGCCCTGCCAACACTGAGGAATGAACCTCGGAAATGACTCTGCTGGTCCACTTATCAGGAACAAACAGTCTGTCAGGTGGACAAGAGTCAGGTGTCTACCAGCCTGAAATCTCTGCAACACACGTCGCAAATCAGGAGAAATGGCCGACAAGATAACTCCCTCTTTAAGAATACCAACTGGTTCTGCGACTCCAGGAGAGTCAGGCACAAAGCTCCTTGAAAGAGCATCAGCCTTCACATTCTTTGAACCTGGTAAATACGAGACCACAAAGTCAAAACGGGAGAAAAACAATGACCAGCGGGCCTGTCTAGGATTCAGGCGTTTAGCAGACTCGAGATACATCAAATTTTTGTGATCAGTCAAGACCACCACACGATGCTTAGCACCTTCGAGCCAATGATGCCACTCCTCAAATGCCCACTTCATGGCCAGCAGCTCCCGATTGCCAACATCATAATTCCGCTCAGCAGGCGAAAACTTCCTAGAGAAGAAAGCACATAGTCTCATTACAGAGCAACCAGGGCCTCTCTGCGACAAAACGGCCCCTGCCCCAATCTCAGAAGCATCCACTTCGACCTGAAAGGGAAGTGAGACATCAGGCTGGCACAAAACAGGCGCCGGAGTAAACCGGCGCTTCAACTCTTGGAACGCCTCCACGGCTGCAGGAGCCCAGTTAGCAACATCAGAACCTTTCTTGGTCATATTCGTCAAAGGTTTAACAACGCTAGAAAAATTAGCGATAAAACGACGGTAGAAGTTAGCAAAACCCAAGAACTTCTGAAGACTCTTAACTGACGTGGGTTGAGTCCAATCATGAATAGCTCGGACCTTGACTGGGTCCATCTCCACAGCAGAAGGGGAAAAAATAAACCCCAAAAAGGGAACCTTCTGTACTCCAAAGAGACACTTTGAGCCCTTAACAAACAAAGCATTCTCACGCAAAACCTGAAACACCATCCTGACCTGCTCCACATGTGAGTCCCAATCTTCAGAGAAAACCAGAATATCATCCAGATAAACAATCATAAATTTATCCAGATACTTCCGGAAAATATCATGCATAAAGGACTGAAACACTGAGGGAGCATTAGAGAGCCCAAAATGCATCACCAAGTACTCAAAATGACCTTCGGGCGTATTAAATGCTGTCTTCCATTCATCTCCTTGCTTAATGCGTACAAGGTTGTACGCACCACGAAGATCTATCTTGGTGAACCACTTGGCACCTTTCATCCGGGCAAACAAGTCCGACAACAGAGGCAAAGGATACTGAAATTTAACAGTGATTTTATTCAGAAGCCGATAGTCAATACAAGGTCTCAAAGATCCGTCCTTCTTGGCCACAAAAAAGAATCCCGCACCAAGAGGGGAAGAGGATGGACGGATATGCCCCTTCTCCAGAGACTCCTTGATATACGAACGCATTGCGGCATGCTCAGGTACAGACAGATTAAATAGTCTTCCCTTAGGAAATTTACTACCTGGAATCAAATCTATGGCGCAGTCACAGTCCCTATGAGGAGGCAGAGCACTGGACCTGGACTCGCTGAATACATCCTGATAATCAGACAAATACTCAGGAACTTCCGAAGGAATAGAGGAAGCAATAGACACCGGCGGGGAATCAGCATGAATTCCCTGACAGCCCCAACTTGACACAGACATTGCCTTCCAATCCAAGACTGGATTGTGGGTCTGTAACCATGGCAGACCCAAAACGACCAAATCATGCATTTTATGCAGAACAAGAAAACGAATCACCTCCCGATGTTCAGGAGTCATGCACATGGTTACCTGCGTCCAAAACTGTGGTTTATTTTCCGCCAATGGCGTAGCATCAATACCTCTAAGAGGAATAGGATTTACCAACGGTTCAAGAACAAAACCACAGCGCTTGGCAAATGACAGATCCATAAGACTCAGGGCAGCACCTGAATCCACAAACGCCATAACAGGGTAAGAAGACAATGAGCAAATTAAAGTCACAGACAAAATAAATTTAGGTTGCAAATTACCAATGGCGACAGGACTAACAACCCTTGTTAGGCGTTTAGAGCATGCTGATATAACATGTGTAGAATCACCACAGTAAAAACACAACCCATTCTGACGTCTATGATTTTTTCGCTCATTTCTAGTCTGAATTCTATCACATTGCATTAAATCAGGTGTTTGTTCAGACAACACTACCAGAGGATTAGCGGTTTTGCGCTCCCGCAAACGCCGGTCAATTTGAATAGCCAGCGCCATGGAATCATTCAGACTTGTAGGAATGGGGAAACCCACCATCACATTCTTAATGGCTTCAGAAAGGCCATTTCTGAAATTTGCGGCCAGAGCACACTCATTCCACTGAGTAAGCACGGACCATTTCCGAAATTTTTGGCAATACACTTCAGCTTCATCCTGGCCCTGAGAAATAGCCAGCAAGGCTTTTTCTGCCTGAACTTCAAGATTGGGTTCCTCGTAAAGCAATCCAAGCGCCAGAAAAAACGCATCAATATTTGCCAATGCTGGATCTCCTGGAGCTAGCGAGAAAGCCCAATCCTGAGGGTCGCCCTGTAAAAAAGAGATAACAATTTTAACTTGCTGAGCTGAATCTCCAGATGAACGGGGTCTCAGAGATAGAAACAATTTACAATTATTCCTGAAATTCCTAAACTTAAATCGGTCTCCAGAAAACAGTTCAGGAATAGGTATTTTAGGTTCAGACATTGGACTACTGGTAACAAAATCTTGTATGCCCTGCACACGAGCAGCAAGCTGGTCTACACTTGTAATCAAGGTCTGGACATTCATGTCTGCAGCAAGCACAAGCCATTCAGAGGTAAAGGGGAGGAAGAGAGGAAAAAAAAAAACCCTCAGAATTTCCTTTCTTATTATCCCACTTCTGCAATGCATTAAACATTCAATGTTGGCCTGGCATACTGTTATGACCCCAATGGCAGAGGGTCTCAGAAATAATTACTAAGTCTGCAAACACAAAAAACCAGCTCATAGGGCAGTGGTAACTGAGCTGACCATATATCTAATCCTAGCACCACAAATAGCAGCAGCCGGGGAACGTGCCTACGTTGGTTCTAGACGTCTCGCGCCAGCCGGAGAACTAACTAACCCTAGAAGGGAAAAGAAAGACCTTTCTTGCCTCCAGAGGAAAGACCCCCAAAAGTTGGATACAAGCCCCCAACAAATAATAACGGTGAGGTAAGAGGAAAAGACAAATGTAAGAATGAGCTAGGTATTTAGCAAAGAGAGGCCCACTAGCTAATAGTAGAATATAGTAAGATGACTTATATGGTCAGCAAAAACCCTATCAAAATATCCACGCTGGATATTCAAGAACCCCCGAACCGTCTAACGGCCCGGGGTGAGAACACCAGCCCCCTAGAGCTTCCAGTAAAGTCAGGAATCACATTTAGTACAAGCTGGACAAAAATAAGAGCAAGCAAATAACCAAAAAACAAAGAAGCAGGACTTAGCTTAATTTTGCACGAACAAGGAGCAGCAGACAGGAGCAAACAGAAAGGATCTGATTACAACGATGCCAGGCACTGGACTAAGGATCCAGGAAGTTTATATAGCAACACCCCTGGACTAACGACCCAGGTGGGTGCCAAACTGAGGAAAGACAATCCCAGAGTCATATCACTAGTAACCACAAGAGGGAGCCAAAAAGTCTAATTCACAACAGGGCGGGCCGATCCGGTGGGCATCGCGGTCCGGTCCGGGTCCTCCCATCTTCATAGGATGACATCCTCTTCTGGTCTTCATGCTGCGGCTCCAGCGCAGGCATACTTTGTCTGCCCTGTTGAGGGCAGAGCAAAGTACTGCATTGTGCAGGCGCCGGGAAAGGTCAGAGAGGCCCAGCGCCTGCGCACTGCAGTACTTTGCTCTGCCCTCAACAGGGCAGACAAAGCACGCCTGCGCCGCAACCGCAGTGTGAAGACCAGAAGAGGATGTCATCTGATGAAGATGGGAGGCGCCGTACCGTACCGCGACACCCATCGGACCGGACCGGGACCACCCCTGGGTGAGTATAATCTAACCTTTTTTTCTTATCTTTTAAGATACGTTGAGGGCTTATCTACAGGCATTCCAGAATAGTTGTGATGTAGGACAGTAGAGAGCTGCTAAATTTATTGGCAGTGGAACGATATCAACAGTGGAGAACGTGACTCTACTGTATAGATGGAACAAGTTTGGAAAAACTGTTCAACATGGGAACAAAACCGTGAGGATTAATGGTAAAGAACATTGAGTTACCTACTAGCTCTGTGCATACGGCATCTGAAAAATCAGATCTGTGAGCAGGGATGGGGGCTGTTGGACTGACTTTCCTTACCAGAAGTGGGCTGGTGAGTAATTTATATTATGCATTCTCACACATAGTGTGGGAGAGGAAAATTATAAGAAAAAAAAAATTGATCAGGGTCATTTGGATGTTTTGGGTTGTCATTATGATTTAAAAAGAGAAAACACAGTAGTTTTTCAATAAATGGCTTCACCCAACCACTAACCATGAGTGGAGGAAAACTTTTGGTGTTATCATTCATATTCTCTGAAAAAAGGCCAAGAAAGCAAAAATTATGCTGGTCTGCCGGGGTATGTAAACTTTTGAGCACAACTATATACCCCTGGTTGTTAAAAGGTTAATACAGATTAAGGTAGTAAAAGAACATAGCCTAAAAATAAAATAAATAAATACATTTATCACAAAAAACTGATTTAAACCATAGGTCAATTTCTGATGATAGCTTCTCTTTAATATTAACTGATTAAGCAATTAGTTTAAGATTAACTGTTGTTAACAGTTGACAGTTGCTGATGATAAGATTCTATGAAGATGGTGATGATGGATATCAAAATAGGAGATCAGTCTCTGGTAAAGGTACCGTCACATTAAGCGACGCTGCAGCGATATCGACAACAATGCCGATCGCTGCAGCGTCGCTGTGTGGTCGCTGGAGAGCTGTCACACAGACAGCTCTCCAGCGACCAATGATGCCGAAGTCCCCGGGTAACCAGGGTAAACATCGGGTTACTAAGCGCGGCCCTGCGCTTAGTAACCCGATGTTTACCCTGGTTACCAGTGTAAATGTAAAAAAAAACAGTACATACTCACCTTCTGATGTCCGTCAGGTCCCTGGCCGTCTGCTTCCCGCACTGACTGTGTCAGCGCCGGCTGGCCATAAAGTAAAAGCAGTCAAAAAAGAAGAAAGAAAGAGCCACTCTCAAAAACTGCACACCACAATATGTAATAAATATAACAAGGAAAACTTTTATTGATGTACTAATAAAACCATTTAAAACCAGTGAAATACAAAAATACCCATACTGATCCCTGTAAACAATTGTCAAGAAGGGGAGCACGTACCCAGATGATATAAAGGCAATATGTCATGTACAATACAGAATCAATACAATAATCCGGATACAGTGCAAGAAATATATTCTGCCCTACATAGTATAACCTCTTATCAACCACGCAAACCTACCAAATGAAAAAATCTAAACAATACTGAAAGAGGTCAGAGCGGAGAAGAGACTTTGTCCAAACAAGGGGCTAAATAATCAATATGAAAAAATGCAATCAATATCTGTGTGCCAATCAAGGCTGTGGGACCACCAATATAAAAAATTGATATGGAACCCAAGGTGCCTGAACATGGTATACACATGCCCTTAGTATACTGTGTGTGGGACTATAGTTACCCCATACCAGGAACGTGCGCAGGAGGTCTCAGATCCAGCCATGAAAACAGCACGAGGCAAACAAGAATATTGCCACAAGCGGACAAAGTATGAAGAGGCAGGGATAAATATGGGGAAGAACCCCACGCGTATCGCCGTTACAAGGACGGCTTCGTCAGGGGAAGGGTGTTCAAATCGCAATCAATAGAAGTTTAAATACCTTGTAGTAAGATCAGGAATGAGCGAGGCACGCCGGAAAACCGGAACCGGAAATGACACACTGGCAGGGCGGAAGAGTATGTACAGGCAGACGTCTCTGCCAGTACTGCACAATGCGCATGCGCACGAATCCTCTAGCGCAGCACATTGTGCACAAAATGCCAGACCAAAATAGATGAAGGCCAATAAGAATGAAAGAAATGGAACTTGCACTAAGAATACCGGTATACAATGAAAGATGCCAAAGGCAACATATGGGACAGGGTGGCAGCAATAACACACATACACACACATGAGGATAACGGGGTAGACACAAAACACCTCAATAAAAAAAAGGAACAAAAAGAATATATAGGAGAACCTGATTAAATTGATACAACTACCGTATTTTCCGGCGTATAAGACGACTGGGCGTATAAGACGACCCCCCAACTTTTCCAGTTAAAATGTAAAATCTCCTTAAAAGTCGGGGGTCTTCTTATAAACCGTGTCGTCTTATAGGACCGGTAACTAATGTGCCTTTTGGGGGGGGGGGGAGTGGGCCTGATGATGACGAGGGGGCGTCTCACAGGAAAGTGAGTATCCCCCATTACCTCATTGTATCGCTGCAGCGTGGGGTCTCTGCTGGGAGCGGCGGCTGCTGCTCCTCATTGTGCAGCGTGGGTGCTGTGCTGTGGCGGCTCCTCTTCTTCAGTGTGGGGCCTCTGTGCAGCTGGGCGGCGGCGGCGGCGGCTTATCTTCAGGCAGTCGGGGCTCCTCCGGTATCTCCTTAAAGCCCGGAGGCCCTGCCGGCAACTCCATCGGTGCAATGCAGTGGCCTTCAGGAACATGGCCGCTGCTCAGATTCAGATCTCGTCCCGAGATCTCGGGAGACGAGATCTGAATCTGAGCAGCGGCCATTTTCCCGGAGACAGCTCCATTGCTGCTATGCGGTGGCCCGGCCGCTGGGGGCTGCGCATGCTCAGATTCAGATCTCTGAATCTGAGCAGCGGCCATGTTCCCGGAGGCCACTGCATTGCACCGATGGAGTTGCCGGCAGGGCCTCCGGGCTTTAAGGAGATACCGGAGGAGCCCCGACTGCCTGAAGATAAGCCGCCGCCGCCGCCCAGCAGCATTGAGGCCCCACACTGAAGAAGAGGAGCCGCCGCCCCACGCACAGCACAGCAGCCGCCGCCGCTCCCAGCAGAGACCCCACGCTGCAATGATACAATGAGGTAATGGGGGATACTCACTTTCCTGTGAGACGCCCCCTCGTCGTCATCAGGCCCACTCCCCCCCCACCCACCATATACACCCGGCAATGCGATACCCGGCGTATAAGACGACCCCCGACTTTTAAGATGATTTTCAGGGGTTAAAAAGTCGTCTTATACGCCGGAAAATACGGTACTTAATGCATTGGTTTATTTAAAGAAAACTAAATAGTTAGAAGAAAACCTGAAAAATATATATATATGTGAATGAAACATACCTAAAACTTCGCGTTCAATTTTAGACCTTTGTTTCTCATTCACTGGTAATGAAGCGAAAGAATATAAAATATATATACATGGATAATAAGGGATGTATATGAAGGATATATATACATATACCAGGGCACAGAAATAAAAGCCCAAACCAACTCCATATATACATATATCCCTCCGCACAGAAAAAAAGAACAGTACAGAACAATATCTACCCAATGCGGTGGGCAGAATCAATGTTATACTTGTACAAGGCCTCAATGGCGGGCAGAATAGTGTATAACCCATGATCAATTCGCCTAAACAAATATGTTCATGTAACACTAATATCGCCTATAGCTAGAGTCCCATAATCTCCGTAAATGCATGACATCTAATTTCCATTCTCCTTATTTCTTTGTCTTGAAAGATCTTCGCATCAAAAACTTGCATCGATAGATGTTGGAAATACCATGTGAAAACTAGATCCACTTTTGTCCAAATATCCGAACTCCTTGTCCAAAAGTCATTGATGACATGTAGATCATAAGGCCCACGTTAAAAGCAACCTAGAATGGACACATAAAACATGTGATGACAAAACAATTTATCCCAGAAAGCCCGTGAAAAGAAGATCCTCATTAATGCCCGAAGGGGCTGTAGAGTGTAATAAAAAAATCCAACGGGCTTCTGCCTGCAAAAGCTTGCGTTCCAATGATTCTCCTCTACCCGAACCTTTGACCTGTTCTAGACCAACTATCCTAGTCCCTACATGCCTGCCTGCATGTTGTAGTAAAAAATGAGATGCCACCGTAGTAAGAGTTTTGCCCTTACGGGAGTCAGCCAGTGCAGTACTAATAGTAGAAAAATGTTTCTGTATGCGTCGGCGAAGCTCCTGTGACGTCTGTCCCACATATACAAATGGACAGGTACAAATAATCGCATAAACGACATTTGTGGACTTACAATTGATGTAAGATTTGAGATCATGTTTCATATGGTCGGTAGGGTTACAGAAACAATCTCTAACTGGGCGCATATACTGGCTACTGGCAGATGTTACAATCTCCGCAGGGAAAGGAACCTCTGAGTAAGATACCCCGATTCAATCTAACACTGGGCCTGGTGTAATGGCTTCTAGTGAGAATGTCTCTCAGGTTCGGCGCTCTCCTGGCAGTAATCAGAGGTCGTTCACTGACAACTTGTGATGTCGCTAAATCGGTTGTAAGAATGCCCCAGTGTTTCTGTACAATATTTCTTACCTTCGACCAGTGGGTGTTATATCCTGTAATAAAACGGACAGATTTGTCTGGTGGTTTCTTTTTCGGCTCCAATAAGGAAACCTGCGACTGACAATTGGCTCTCTGGTAAGCTTGAGAAACACATCTCTTGGGGTAGGACCTTCTTTTGAATCTCCTAGTCAAATCCTGCGCTTCTCTTTGAAAGTCTTCGTCCCGTGTACAATTCCTCCTCGTTCTCAGAAATTGTCCAGTGGGGACCCCCTTCTTCGTGTGGGAAGGGTGGAAGCTCCGAAACTCCAATAAATTATTCGTGGCTGTAGGTTTACGATATAAGCAAGTAGATAAAACACCATCCCGGTTAGCGATGTTGAGATCCAGAAAGCTCACTGAGGAGGAGGAATAAGAAAAGGTCAAAAAAATATTGAGCCCATTGTCATTAAGAGAATTTATGAAGGTCCCCAACTCCTCCTGGGAGCCTGACCAAATGAAGAACACATCGTCTATAAATCTGGACCAACATCGTACCTTGGACTTATACCACGTGGAGTTATAGATGACAGTAGCCTCCCACCACCCCAAAAAGATGTTTGCAAGAGATGGGGCACAGCGGGCCCCCATTGCCACGCCGGAGACTTGAAGATAGAAATTCCTGTCAAACAAGAAGAAATTGTGCTTGAGAATAAAGTCTAGGAGATCCACAATAAAAGAATCATGAAGCCTGTCCGAATTTTGTTGTAAGTCCAGAAAGAAAAGCACAGCCTGTAGACCATGGTCATGATCAATATTTGAGTATAGAGACTCAACATCACAAGTGACCATGATTTCACCTTGGTCCAAAGTGATTCCTTGTAAAGATGTAATAAAATGTGATGTGTCTCTAATATACGAAGGTAGTTTTGAAGCCAGGGGCTGTAAGAAGAAATCGATATATGTGCAGGCCTTTTCACAGAGGCTCCCTATGCTGGAAACAATGGGGCGTCCGGGTGGTTTGCGGAGGTCTGTGTAATTTGGGCAACATGTAAAACGTTGATGTGGTAGGATGTTTAACCCAAATAAAATCTCGTTCTCCCATGTTAATGATGCCTAATTCCAGGGCCCTATCAATAAGTGTTCTCAGTTTGATCGAATAAATGCCCGTGGGATCTGAGGGGAGTCTGCGATAATACCTCACATTGTCCAGTTGTCTGCGGGCTTCTTCTATATAGAGGTCATGGGGCCAGAGAACAATATTGCCCCCTTTATCAGCCTCACATATGATAAACTCATTACTGGCTTTCAGACTAGACAGGGCACGCTTCTCAATGGGCGTAAGATTGTCAATCATAGGAATCCTAGTAGGTAATGCCTCAATGTCCCTCTTAGCCATTTCAAAAAATATCCTTACGGCAGGGACAATAGAAAAGGGTGGTGAAACAGAAGATTTGTTTCTGTGCGGAAACTTGGGCCTACCTGTATCATCTTGTCCTTCACGTAACAAATCCATAAGGTCCTGAAATACATTCTGCTCCGTCTGGTCCGAGAAATAGGCAATGTGTGGTTTGTTGTGCAGAACCTGTAAGACGATTTTTCTACAGAACAAGAAAAGATCTTTTATCAATGTGAATTTGTCCACCTGGTGAACTGGTGAAAAAGATAGACCTTTGGACAGAACTGAAGTCTCATGTAAGGAGAGGACATGTTTGGATAAATTGACAATCTGAAGAGCATCTCCATGGTCATACTCACGAGACTTATCTGGATAAGAAGAGGTCACTTGCGAAATTGTCTCCGTGGATTGCGGCGTGGCGGTCTGTAACTGTGGCTCCTGGTGATTTGAGCAGATCCGCCGCCTGCGTCCCCGCCTGGTCCTGGGTCGATGTCGCTGTCTGCCGAGGACAAAAAAATCGCTCGAGGTGTGCACCTCCATAGATGGTACTGATCTCTCAGTACCAGTGACCTTATATCTTTGATTAAATCCCCGTCGCCTATTTCCTTGATGTGTCCATGAAAATGCTGTCTTATCATCAAAGTCTGTTTTGTCCCTTAAAAATTTAGAACGTTTTTTTGACATAATTTCCTTATCATATTTGTCAAGTAAGTCCTTAAGTTTTGCTCTGAACGGCTGGACCTGAGAAACCTCATCAAAATTATTTAACTTGGCCTCTAAGTTTTTAATCTCAGTTTTTACAGTGGTTAACAGTTCTCTGTCATGTGTAATGAGCAGGTTAATCAGGATATTAGAACATTGTATCAAACCCCGCTCCCACAATGTACAAAAAGTGGGGGATGGCTCCCAAGCTGGAAAAATGGAGATCCTTAGTCCTCTGGGGATAATGCTAAGCTTTAGGTACTCCTCCAGACACCGAATATTCCAGAGTAGTCTGATGCCATGTTTTTGTGAGGCAATCAATTCTGTGGTGAGGCCTGAAAAATCTGAATCGCCGGAAACATTGCTCGTCTCCACAAAGGCATTGGAGGATGCAGCCCTCCACGCCGCCTCACGTGTGTCCCAATCCATGGTCCCAAGCGTGCCTGCCGCACAACCTGATGAAACTGTAAAATCTCTATGGAGAATACTTAATAACAATATAAGCTATAATAAGCTGTGTGCTGCTGGCCAGAAAGGCAGCCAAAGGGTGCCTGAAACCCGATAATGACAAAATAAACACACCAGCGCACTACTAATCATAAACATTTAAATATACAGGGGTGCAAAAAGAGTGGTAGCGTCATATGTCAAAAAAGAAGAAAGAAAGAGCCACTCTCAAAAACTGCACACCACAATATGTAATAAATATAACAAGGAAAACTTTTATTGATGTACTAATAAAACCATTTAAAACCAGTGAAATACAAAAATACCCATACTGATCCCTGTAAACAATTGTCAAGAAGGGGAGCACGTACCCAGATGATATAAAGGCAATATGTCATGTACAATACAGAATCAATACAATAATCCGGATACAGTGCAAGAAATATATTCTGCCCTACATAGTATAACCTCTTATCAACCACGCAAACCTACCAAATGAAAAAATCTAAACAATACTGAAAGAGGTCAGAGTGGAGAAGAGACTTTGTCAAAACAAGGGCCTAAATAATCAATATGAAAAAATGCAATCAATATTTTTGTATTTCACTGGTTTTAAATGGTTTTATTAGTACATCAATAAAAGTTTTCCTTGTTATATTTATTACATATTGTGGTGTGCAGTTTTTGAGAGTGGCTCTTTCTTTCTTCTTTTTTGACATATGACGCTACCACTCTTTTTGCACCCCTGTATATTTAAATGTTTATGATTAGTAGTGCGCTGGTGTGTTTATTTTGTAAAGTAAAAGCAGAGCACAGCGGTGACGTCACCGCTGTGCTGTGCGTTACGGCTGGCGCTCACAGTCAGTGCGGGAAGCAGACGGCCAGGGACCTGACGGACATCAGAAGGTGAGTATGTACTGTTTTTTTTTACATTTACAATGGTAACCAGGGTAAATATCGGGTTACTAAGCGCGGCCCTGCGCTTAGTAACCCGATATTTACCCTGGTTACCATTGTAAAACATTGTTGGCATCGTTGCTTTTGCTGTCAAACACGACGATACACGCCGATCTGACGACCAAATAAAGTTCTGGACTTTCAGCAAAGACCAGCGATATCACAGCAGGATCCAGATCGCTGCTGCGTGTCAAACACAACGATATCGCTATCCAGGATGCTGCAACGTCACGGATCGCTATCGTTATCGTTGCAAAGTCGTTTAGTGTGAAGGTACCTTAAGACATATAAAATGTTTGTTATTTTCACATGTATTATTGATTTCTGAAATTAAAAATTAAAATGACAGTTTTATTTTAACCCCTTCACCCCTAGCCTATTTTTACCTTCCTGACCAGGACAAATTTTACAGTAGCTGTGGAACGCTTTAACATATCACAGTGATTTTGAGATTTTTTTTGTGACTTTAGAATTCGTGTTAGTGGTCATTTTTGGTAGATATAATATGTTTATTTATGAAAATATTGAAAATTTGACAAAAAATTTGAACATTTTACCATTTTCAAACTTTCAATTTTTATGCCCTTAAACCAAACAGTTATACCACACAAAATAGCTAATAAATTTCCCGCATGTCTACTTTATATTGCTATCATTTTTTAAACATAATTTTTTGTTTTGTTAAGACGTAAAAAGGGTTACAAGTTAATCAGCAATTTTTTTATTTTTCCAGAAAAATTTACAAAACCAATTTTTTTTTAGGGACCACATCAAATTTCTAGTGACTTTGAGGGGCAACAGAAAATACCCCAAAATGACACCATTTTGAAAACTTCACCCCTCAAAGTTCTCAAAATCACATTCAAGAACTTTAGAACGTTATTAACCCTTTAGGTGCTTTACAACAATTATAGCAATGTGGAAGGAAAAATTGAAAATGTAAATTCTCCCACAAAAATATTGATTAGCCACAAGCTTTTTATTTTCACAAGGGTAACAGGAGAAAATGAGCCATATAATTTGTCTTGGCGGAAAATTTGTGGTGGAAAATTAATTTCTGATTGCTCACCAGGGCTCAGAAGGGAAGGCACACCTTTTGACTTTTGGAGTGCAAAATTCACTGGAATAGATAATGGTTGCAATGTCACAATTGCATAGCACCTGAGGTGATTTAAACAGTGGAAAACCCAGCACATGTTGCTTTAGCCCCCAATTTTTAATTTTAACAAAACTACTGAGCACAAGGCATGGCTTAGAAGGGAAGGAGCGCTAATTGAGTTTTGGAGCACGATTTTGGCTAGAATAGTTTGTAGATGCCATGTCAAATTTGAAGGGCCCCTGACAAGCCAAAACATCAGAAACCGCCACAAGCTATGACTCTGAAGGAATTCATATAGGGGTGTAGTGAGCAATTTAACCCTCAGTTGATACACAACATTGTATAACATTAGGCTAAGTAAATGTAAAATTACCATTTTTCCTGGTTTCAGCATGGACAGGTGCATCATAGCACCATTCATTTTGAAAGTCACATATCGCAGATGGATTACAGCATGGGGCAGTATGCCTTTTCCGCACTGTGGACAGGTGAGGGATATGGTTGTTTATTTTTTTGTTTTTTTACTGGAGACACAGGCATTGGTGAATTAGGCATAATGTGAGTGTTTTTGTTTATTATTTTCTTCTTTTACAGGGGACAAGGGCTTCAATGGAAAAGGCATATGGTAAGTTTAACTGTTTTTTTATTTTTAAATAAATGTGTAAAACAGGGTGTTGATTTTTATTTCAAATAAAGGACTTTATTCTTGCTGTCTGTTTATTTCTAAACTTACTATGGAGTTAATAATTGGGGCATCTTATGGATGCCTCTACATTTCTTAACCCTGTGCTTGATGTCACCTGACAATACAAAGGTGACATCAACCCCAACCCTATTACACTACTTCCAACCACCACAGAGAAAGTGGGAAGAGAAAGGCTAAGCACCAGATTTTGCCCATATTATGGATGCATCATTTCTGCGGCAGCAGAAGGCTGATGTTGGTAGCCTAGGTGGGGTCAATATCTATGACCCCTTCCCAGACTACTAATATCAACCTAAAGCTGTCTGTTTAGCCTTTACTGATTTGAATTTATAGGGGAACCCTAGGATTTTTTTTTCCTGGGGTCCCCAGTAAATTCAGCAGGAAAGGTAAGGAAGAAGCTCTAGTGAAATGCGGGTCTGGGTTACGAAAGGCAGCGTGCAAGCAGCATTTACATGTCAGCTTCACTTGCACAGGTATTATGTACTTTTCGCAGATTGTCAAGCAACATTAATACATGCCATTGTGCCATTTACCTCTACTGATATGGGGAGGAATTCTCCCACAGTGAAATCTATAGGTGCTTCTCACAAAATTAGAATATCATTAAAAAGTTAATTTATTTCAGTTCTTCAATACAAAAAGTGAAACTCATATATTATATAGAGTCGTTACAAATAGAGTGGTCTATTTCAAGTGTTCATTTCTGTTAACGTTAATTATTATGGCTTACAGCCAATGAAAACCCAAAAGTCATTATCTCAATAAATTAGAATAATTAACAAAAATCACCTGCAAAGGCTTCCTAAACACTTAAAAAGGTCCCTTAGTCTATCTCAGTAGTCTTCACATTCATGGGGAAGACTGCTGACTTGACAGATGTCCAGAAGGCAGTCATTGACACACTCCACAAAGAGGGTAAGCCACAAAAGTTCATTGCTAAAGAAGCTGGCTGTTCACAAAGTTCTGTACCCAAGCATTTTAATGGAAAGTTGTGTAGAAGGAAAAAGTGTGGTAGAAAAAGGTGCACAAGAAACTGGGATAACCGCAGCCTTATAAGGATTGTTAAGAAAAGGCCATTCAAATATTTGGGGGAGTGGACTGCTGATGGAATCATTGCTTCAAGAGTCACCACACACAGATGTATCCAGGACATGGGCTATAAGTGTTGCATTCCTTGTGTCAAGCCACTCATGACCAATAGAAAACACCAGAAACATCTTACCTGGGCAAAGGAGAAAAAGAACTGGACTGTTGCTCAGTGGTCCAAGGTGTTGTTTTCAGATAAAAGTAAATTTGCATTTCATTTAGAAATCAAGGTCCCAGAGACTGGAGGAAGAGTGGAGAGCAGGGTCAGACTGGCCATCTGGCAATTTTGGCAAATGCCAGAAGGGCCTGTCTGGTCATAGGCTGCCTTGTCTGCTATGTTGTTAACAGAATCAGTGTTCTCAAGACACCCATACTGTTAAGAGTTGTGATGGGGCACAAAGTTACTGACTCCGTCGCTTTCCCCAGCAGGCCACGGGTATCATTAGAAATATTGGTCTTGTAGAAAATCTTCCTTTCCTCCTTCCAGGATAATATTAGTCAGGGCCGGACTGGGACTAAAATTCAGCCCTGGCATTTGAAGTTACACAGGCCCACTTGTCACATGGTGACTGTATAATATCTTTGTACACTTTTAGGCAGGGCCGGTTTTAGGCAAAGTGGGGCCCTAGGCAAAGTTTAAAATGGGTCCCCAAATGCTAACATATTCCACATCACACAGAAGCCTTTCTGTTGTATTTACGTGCGCTGAGTTCAGGCCG
This sequence comes from Ranitomeya variabilis, assembly GCF_051348905.1. NCBI lineage: Eukaryota > Metazoa > Chordata > Amphibia > Anura > Dendrobatidae > Ranitomeya > Ranitomeya variabilis. Next base: position 1,013,541,039 of record NC_135232.1, on the reverse strand, counting down.
CTAAACGAGTTTGATCGACAATACTGAAGTTGTTCAACGCTTGTTTCCCGGCCTCTTTCCACCAGCTGAGGAATAATGATGAGACAGAACGATCACTAATAGATCACTAACAGATCACCATACAGTATCATGTTTTCAGCAGCACATCTACAGTTTACACTGGCAATGTGCTGCTGACAACAAGGCTTTTTGTTCCAGCAAAAACAATCCGAATATGCAGCATTTTACTTGTTTAGTAAAATACACCCCATAGTCCTCCATATATTATAATGTGCTCCATAGTCCTCCATATAGTATAATACACTCCCTATAGTCCTCCATATATTAAAATACACTGCTCAGTCCTCCACATAGTATAATACACTTCTCATAGTCCTCCATATAGCATAATACAATCCTCATAGTCCTCCATATAGCATAATACAATCCTCATAGTCCTCCATATAGCATAATACAATCCTCATAGTGCTCCATATAGTATAATGCACCGCCACAGTCATCCATGTAGTACAATTCACTTCCCATAGTATAATGCACCCCATAGTTCTTCATATAGTATAACGTATTCCCCATAGTCCTCGATACAGTATAATGCAGCCCACATATAGTATAATGCAGCCACCCCAGAGTATAATGCAGCCACCCCAGAGTATAATGCAGCCACCCCAGAGTATAATGCAGCCACCCCACAGAGTATAATGCAGCCACCCCACAGAGTATAATGCAGCCACCCCAGAGTATGTAACCCCCATAGAATATAATACAGCCCACCTCCCCATAATATATAATGTAGCCCCCCATAGAATATAATGCAGCCCCCCATAGTATATAACGCAGCCTCCCCCATAGAATATAATATACCCCCACAATAGTATATAACACAGCCACATAGTACATAACATGGCCTCCCCCATAGAATATAATATACTCCCCATAGTATATAGCAAAGCCCGCATATTATATAGCACAAACCGCATAGTATACAGCACAGCCTGCATACTATAGCACAGCTCGCGTAGTAGATAACACAGCCCACACAGCAGTATTCAGCACAGACCACACAGTAGTATACAGCACAGACCACACAGTAGTATACAGCACAGCCCACGTAGAAGTATACAGCACAGTCCACACAGTAGTATACAGCACAGCCCACAGAGTAATATATACAGCACAGCCCACAAAGTAATATATACAGCACAGCCCACAAAGTAATATATACAGCACAGCCCACAGAGAACTATATACAGCACAGCCCACAGAGAACTATATAAAGCACAGCCCAGAGTACTATATACAGCACAGCCCAGAGTACTATATAAAGCACAGCCCAGAGAGTACTATATACAGCACAGCCCAGAGAGTACTATATACAGCACAGCCCACAGAGTACTATATACAGCACAGCCCACAGAGTACTATACACAGCACAGCCCACAGAGTACTATATACAGCACAGCCCACAGAGTACTATATACAGCACAGCCCACAGAGTACTATATACAGCACAGCCCACAGAGTACTATATACAGCACAGCCCACAGAGTACTATATACAGCACACAGTAGTATACAGCACAGAGCACAGCCCACAGAGAACTATATACAGCCCAAAGTAGTATACAGCACAGAGCACAGCCCACAGAGAACTATATACAGCCCACAGTAGTATACAGCACAGAGCACAGCCCACAGATAACTATATACAGCCCACAGTAGCATACAGCACAGAGCACAGCCCACAGAGTACTATATACAGCCCACAGTAGTATACAGCACAGAGCACAGCCCACAGAGTACTATATACAGCCCACAGTAGTATACAGCACAGAGCACAGCCCACAGAGTACTATATACAGCCCACAGTAGTATACAGCACAGAGCACAGCCCACAGATAACTAAATACAGCCCACAGTAGTATACAGCACAGAGCACAGCCCACAGAGTACTATATACAGCCCACAGTAGTATACAGCACAGAGCACAGCCCACAGAGTACTATATACAGCCCACAGTAGTATACAGCACAGAGCACAGCCCACAGAGAACTATATACAGCCCACAGCAGTATACAGCACAGAGCACAGCCCACAGAGTACTATATATAGCACAGAGCACACAGTAGTATACAGCACAGAGCACAGCCCACAGAGAGCTATATACAGCCCACAGTAGTATACAGCACAGAGCACAGCCCACAGAGTACTATATACAGCCCACAGTAGTATACAGCACAGAGCACAGCCCACAGAGAACTATATACAGCCCACAGCAGTATACAGCACAGAGCACAGCCCACAGAGTACTATATATAGCACAGAGCACACAGTAGTATACAGCACAGAGCACAGCCCACAGAGAGCTATATACAGCCCACAGTAGTATACAGCACAGAGCACAGCCCACAGAGAACTATATACAGCCCACAGCAGTATACAGCACAGAGCACAGCCCACAGAGAACTATATACAGCCCAAAGTAGTATACAGCACAGAGCACAGCCCACAGAGAACTATATACAGCCCACAGCAGTATACAGCACAGAGCACAGCCCACAGAGTACTATATACAGCCCACAGTAGTATACAGCACAGAGCACAGCCCACAGAGAACTATATACAGCCCACAGCAGTATACAGCACAGAGCACAGCCCACAGAGTACTATATATAGCACAGAGCACACAGTAGTATACAGCACAGAGCACAGCCCACAGAGAGCTATATACAGCCCACAGTAGTATACAGCACAGAGCACAGCCCACAGAGTACTATATACAGCCCACAGTAGTATACAGCACAGAGCACAGCCCACAGAGAACTATATACAGCCCACAGCAGTATACAGCACAGAGCACAGCCCACAGAGTACTATATATAGCACAGAGCACACAGTAGTATACAGCACAGAGCACAGCCCACAGAGAGCTATATACAGCCCACAGTAGTATACAGCACAGAGCACAGCCCACAGAGAACTATATACAGCCCACAGCAGTATACAGCACAGAGCACAGCCCACAGAGAACTATATACAGCCCAAAGTAGTATACAGCACAGAGCACAGCCCACAGAGAACTATATACAGCCCACAGTAGTATACAGCACAGAGCACAGCCCACAGATAACTATATACAGCCCACAGTAGCATACAGCACAGAGCACAGCCCACAGAGTACTATATACAGCCCACAGTAGTATACAGCACAGAGCACAGCCCACAGAGTACTATATACAGCCCACAGTAGTATACAGCACAGAGCACAGCCCACAGAGAACTATATACAGCCCACAGTAGTATACAGCACAGAGCACAGCCCACAGAGAACTATATACAGCCCACAGCAGTATACAGCACAGAGCACAGCCCACAGAGAACTATATACAGCCCACAGCAGTATACAGCACAGAGCACAGCCCACAGAGTACTATATACAGCCCACAGTAGTATACAGCACAGAGCACAGCCCACAGAGAACTATATACAGCCCACAGTAGTATACAGCACAGAGCACAGCCCACAGAGAACTATATATAGCACACAGCCCATGGTAGTATACAGCACAGCCCACAGAGAACTATATATAGCACACAGCCCACGGTAGTATACAGCACAGAGCACAGCCCACAGAGTACTATATACAGCCCACAGTAGTATACAGCACAGAGCACAGCCCACAGAGAACTATATACAGCCCACAGCAGTATACAGCACAGAGCACAGCCCACAGAGTACTATATACAGCCCACAGTAGTATACAGCACAGAGCACAGCCCACAGAGTACTATATACAGCCCACAGTAGTATACAGCACAGAGCACAGCCCACAGAGAACTATATACAGCCCACAGCAGTATACAGCACAGAGCACAGCCCACAGAGAACTATATACAGCCCACAGCAGTATACAGCACAGAGCACAGCCCACAGAGTACTATATATAGCACAGAGCACACAGTAGTATACAGCACAGAGCACAGCCCACAGAGAGCTATATACAGCCCACAGTAGTATACAGCACAGAGCACAGCCCACAGAGAACTATATACAGCCCACAGCAGTATACAGCACAGAGCACAGCCCACAGAGAACTATATACAGCCCACAGCAGTATACAGCACAGAGCACAGCCCACAGAGAACTATATACAGCCCACAGCAGTATACAGCACAGAGCACAGCCCACAGAGTACTATATACAGCCCACAGTAGTATACAGCACAGAGCACAGCCCACAGATAACTATATACAGCCCACAGTAGTATACAGCACAGAGCACAGCCCACAGAGAACTATATACAGCCCACAGCAGTATACAGCACAGAGCACAGCCCACAGAGAACTATATACAGCCCACAGCAGTATACAGCACAGAGCACAGCCCACAGAGAACTATATACAGCCCACAGCAGTATACAGCACAGAGCACAGCCCACAGAGAACTATATACAGCCCACAGCAGTATACAGCACAGAGCACAGCCCACAGAGAACTATATACAGCCCACAGCAGTATACAGCACAGAGCACAGCCCACAGAGAACTATATACAGCCCACAGCAGTATACAGCACAGAGCACAGCCCACAGAGAACTATATACAGCCCACAGCAGTATACAGCACAGAGCACAGCCCACAGAGAACTATATACAGCCCACAGCAGTATACAGCACAGAGCACAGCCCACAGAGAACTATATACAGCCCACAGCAGTATACAGCACAGAGCACAGCCCACAGAGTACTATATACAGCCCACAGCAGTATACAGCACAGAGCACAGCCCACAGAGTACTATATACAGCCCACAGTAGTATACAGCACAGAGCACAGCCCACAGAGTACTATATACAGCCCACAGCAGTATACAGCACAGAGCACAGCCCACAGAGTACTATATACAGCCCACAGCAGTATACAGCACAGAGCACAGCCCACAGAGAGCTATATACAGCCCACATCTCTTCTCTTCCTCCCCTCACCTCCTCCGAGAATGGCCCCACAGTCCAGAGAAAAAAAAAACTCTCCTCACCTCTCCTCGTGCCCAGCGTTGCTTCCTGGTTCCTGCTCCTGTCTCAGCAGCTGCAGTCTGCCCGGGACACAGCAGGTGCGCGATGATATGACATCATCGCGCACCCGCAGTGTCAGAGGCAGAGCGGGGAATGATGGGAGAGGAGCGTCTGTAGACGCTCTCTCCTCCATCATTGCATTCAACTGTACCGGCGTCTATACGCCGGTATATTGAATGCGACGGCGGGGGCGGCGGATTGAGCGGCCCACCACTGGCACCGGCCCTTCTGGCATTTGCCAGAAGTGCCCTATGGCCAGTCCGGCCCTGATATTAGTAATATATCCCATCTGGTTCATGGGGACGGGGACAACAGGGGCCTGTTTGATTTCAAATGCCAGGACTGAATTTCAGCCCCTGTCCATACCTGGTGGAGAGGCACACAATCCAAGCTGCTTGAGGTCAAGTGTGAAGTTTCACAATCAATGATGGTTTGGGGAACCATGTCATCTGCTGGTGTAGGTCCAATGTAGTTCCAACCGTATCACTGTGCTTGATTGGCCAACAAATTCACCTGACCTTAACCTAATAAAGAATCTATGGGGTATTGTCAAGAGGAAGATGAGAGACACCAGACCCAACAATGCAGATGAGCTGAAGGCTGCTATAAAAGCAACCTGGGCTTCCATAACACCTCAGCAGTGCCACAGGCTGATTTCATAAATGCCACACTGCACTGATGCAGTAATTTATGCAAAAGGAGCCCCGACCAAGTATTGAGTGCATTTATTGAACATACATTTCTGAAGACCAACATTTCGGATTTTAAAATCATTTTTCAAACTGGTGTTATAAAGTATTCTAATTTACTGAGATAATGACTTTTGAGTTTTCATTGGCTGTAAGCCATAATCATCAACATTAACAGAAATTAACACTTGAAATAGATCACTTTGTTGTGACTCAATATACCGTAATATGAGTTTTACTTTTTGTATTAAAGAACTGAAATAAATTAACTTTTTGATGATATTATAATTTTGAAGAAGCACCTGTATCTGCATATGCTGTGTACCGTATTTATCCCATATTACCGTAGCAACTACTAAATAGGCAGGATTCACTATACCTGGACGCCTGGGGTCACACTGGCAATTTGGTGCACACTGTGTCCAAATTTTCAATCAGGGTTATTTATCCGTGTGGGGACTACAAATGTGCACCCTCACTTGTTTTCACTGACGTTTTGGAATAACTGTATTCATACAGAAAGTAAGGTATTATAGGACGACATGGTTATTTAACTACATGCATGTAAGATCTATTTTATGTACGACGGCTGAACCCAGGTATACTTATGATTCATGCTTAGTCAAATACATGACAATTAATATTAATTTTACTGCAGCTGCTCTCTTTTTGTGTTTTTTTTTTTATTAGAGGCACCTTTTTAGCTCATCATTGATTCGTCTTTAATATATTGTTTTAGTTCTTGGAAATAAAGTGTTTAATTTTTATTTTGTGTTGTTATAAACACTTCTTGATGTGTTTGATGCATATTTTCTGCATGATAAATATCGCTATTGATTTCAGCATTTAGAGGGTTAGAACCTAGGAGCAGTGATGGCACCACCCCTGGCTGTGATAGAGGTGGCTTGGCTATTACTTAAGATGAGCTCCTGACTGCGATCGTGCAGGTATGGTGCCTGTACCCTCACGATCGCCAGGACCATTTGTGGGAATGCACAGCAAAATAGTGCATAGCTGTATGTCCAATGTCAAGAAGGAGTTAAGTGTGGTCTGATGTGTAGGAAGAAAGTAATTCGAGGATTCCAGGTGACCATCAACATATAGAACAGGTGCAATAATGAGTGAATAATAAATAGCAAAAATTTTAAAAATAATAAAGATTTTATATCTCCTCAGTCCTCACAGAAACCTCCAGATTCCTATCAGTAATAATAAGAACTTCATCTTTGTTTGGCTTCTTTTTATAAAACAAATGCCAACAGTAATATAAACGAAAGATTTTATTTCAATTCAGAATGAATCACAATAAATCGCAGCACAGCAGTAAAAAAATAACATGAAGAATATTTGTTTTCGTCCATTAGACTGATTAAATGCAGCGTGGACAGATCTGAATATAATGTTTATCTGCTTTATGAGTTACTGGATCTAAACACAATTTTAGGTCTTATAACAAACAAATGTATGTTCTCTCCGTTTGGCGAAGAAAACTTATTGGTATCTAAATTGTTCTGCTCTAAAATAAAAAAATGAGTACTATCTGTATGGTTTGTCACTGAATTGATGGTGCATTAGATTCAGAATACTCTCCATAAACCTATTACATTTTGTTACATTATTGTTAAGGGAGAATTTAACCTTTAAAATAAATCATTTTCATTTTCCTTTTGGAAACAAAAACACTTTTCTTTTTTATATATTTTGGTGCACTTAATCTTTTACTTCAATTCTATGCCAACTGTAATTTAATCCCTAGCAAGGAAACTGAATAGAAGAAAGCGCAGGAACCATGAAAAAGACATACAATTGCTATAATCCAACCATCTTGACTATAAATGTCTATCTCTTTATGACCATGGAAGTATGTGAAAATAAACATTTTTATTCTGCAAAAGCTTAATAAACACCACTCAAATTCAGGGATACATATTCACTACTATATATCATTATTATTGGTAGTATTTATATGTTTACTTAGGGCATTATAGTCTGCAGCTCTATATAGAAGAATGGGGATACAAAGAATGTCCAGAAAATACCCTGTAGATTGTACTGCCTGCCTTACGTAATGCAAACAATGGTCGCCATGATAAATAAGGGAATTGGAAAGTGTGCAGATGTAGCAAAGTTCACCGTAAAGCAAATAACACTGCACTTGGACATCACAGCACGAAAAAGTGTAATTGTACACCTAACTTGACAAATTCAATGAATTATGCCACATTAAATTATATTAAGATGGTGCATTGTTTGTTATCATAAACTGTGCCACGTCTGTACCTGTCACATATAAATTCAATGACAATTATGCATTACCAGTCAAAAGTTTGTGCACATGGGAATGTGTACATTGTAGATTCAGTTTCAAGGCAGAAATAAATAAACACGTGTGAAACAAATAAAAAAATATGTTAAACTTTAGGTTATACAAAGCTCCCCCTTTACTCTGATGGCAGCTTCATACATCCTTACCTGTGTGCTTACGAGTGTTATCAGGTAACTTCAAATTATAAGGTATGCCTTGTGTAAAGTCTATTTTTGGAATTAGTGGCCTTCACAAAGTCTTTGCAGTCATCAGGTTTGTTTTCCAGAGACAGTGTTGGTACACATTTCCATACCTGAGCAATATTCCACAACTGAACTTAGCCAGGATATAGCAAGAAAAACACTCAACTAAGACAAAAGACAGTAAATCAGTAGTGTTGAGCATTCCGATACCGCAAGTATCGGGTATCGGCCGATACTTGCGGGTATCGGAATTCCAATACCGAGATCCGATACTTTTGTGGTATCGGGTATCGGTATCGAAACAACATTAATGTAAAAATGTGTAAAAGAGAGAATTAAAATAAACTAGATAGGTATTTCCTGAAGGAACTACAGATAGTGCTTTGGAATGGTGCCCGGGCTGCCCCTGCAAGACTTTCACACTTGGGTGCCCCTCAGATGCTGGTTTGGTAGTTGTAGCCCCTCAGGGTTGAGGATTTGGTGGGCGGGGCCACTCTGGGTCCGATTTGGGGGGTGGAGCCACTCTGGGTCCGATTTGGTGGGCTGGGTCACTCTGGGTCCGATTTGGTGGGCCGGGCCACTATGGGTCCGATTTGGTGGGCCAGGCCACTATGGGTCCGATTTGGTGGCCCGGGTCACTCTGGGTCTGATTTGGTGGCCCGGGTCACTCTGGGTCCGATTTGGTGGCCCGGGTCACTCTGGGTCCGATTTGGTGGCCCGGGTCACTCTGGGTCCGATTTGGTGGCCCGGGTCACTCTGGGTCCGATTTGGTGGCCCGGGTCACTCTGGGTCCGATTTGGTGGCCCGGGTCACTCTGGGTCCGATTTGGTGGCCCGGGCCACTCTGGGTCCGATTTGGTGGCCCGGGTCACTCTGGGTCCGATTTGGTGGCCCGGGTCACTCTGGGTCCGATTTGGTGGCCCGGGTCACTCTGGGTCCGATTTGGTGGCCCGGGTCACTCTGGGTCCCATTTGGTGGGCCGGGTCACTCCGGGTCCGATTTGGTGGGCCAGGCCACTCTGGGTCCGATTTGGTGGCCCGGGTCACTCCGGGTCCGATTTGGTGGCCCGGGTCACTCCGGGTCCGATTTGGTGGCCCGGGTCACTCCGGGTCTGATTTGGTGGCCCGGGTCACTCCGGGTCCGATTTGGTGGGCCGGGCCACTCCGGGTCCGATTTGGTGGCCCGGGCCACTCCGGGTCCGATTTGGTGGCCCGGGCCACTCCGGGTCCGATTTGGTGGCCCGGGCCACTCCGGGTCCGATTTGGTGGCCCGGGTCACTCCGGCTCCGATTTGGTGGCCCGGGTCACTCTGGGTCCGATTTGGTGGCCCGGGTCACTCTGGGTCCGATTTGGTGGCCCGGGTCACTCTGGGTCCTATTTGGTGGCCCGGGTCACTCTGGGTCCGATTTGGTGGCCCGGGTCACTCTGGGTCCGATTTGGTGGCCCGGGTCACTCTGGGTCCGATTTGGTGGCCCGGGTCACTGGGTCCGATTTGGTGGGCCGGGTCACTCTGGGTCCGATTTGGTGGGCCGGGTCACTCTGGGTCCGATTTGGTGGGCCGGGTCACTCTGGGTCCGATTTGGTGGGCGGGGTCACTCTGGGACCGATTTGGCGGGCGGCGCCACTCTGGGTCCGATTTGGCGGGCGGCGCCACTCTGGGTCCGATTTGGCGGGCGGCGCCACTCTGGGTCCGATTTGGCGGGCGGCACCACTCTGGGTCCGATTTGGCGGGCGGCACCACTCTGGGTCCGATTTGGTGGGCGGCGCCACTCTGGGTCCGATTTGGCAGGCGGCGCCACTCTGGGTCCGATTTGGCGGGCGGCGCCACTCTGGGTCCGATTTGGCGGGCCGGGTCACTCTGGGTCCGATTTGGCGGCCCGGGTCACTCTGGGTCCGATTTGGCGGCCCGGGTCACTCTGGGTCCGATTTGGCGGCCCGGGTCACTCTGGGTCCGATTTGGCGGCCCGGGTCACTCTGGGTCCGATTTGGCGGCCCGGGTCACTCTGGGTCCGATTTGGCGGCCCGGGTCACTCTGGGTCCGATTTGGCGGCCCGGGTCACTCTGGGTCCGATTTGGTGGCCCGGGTCACTCTGGGTCCGATTTGGTGGCCCGGGTCACTCTGGGTTTGATTTGGTGGCCCGGGTCACTCTGGGTCCGATTTGGTGGCCCGGGTCACTCTGGGTTTGATTTGGTGGCCCGGGTCACTCTGGGTTTGATTTGGTGGCCCGGGTCACTCTGGGTCCGATTTGGTGGCCCGGGTCACTCTGGGTCCGATTTGATGGCCCGGGTCACTCTGGGTCCGATTTGGTGGGCCGGGTCACTCTGGGTCCGATTTGGTGGGCCGGGTCACTTTGGGTCCGATTTGGTGGGCCGGGTCACTCTGGGTCCGATTTGGTGGGCCGGGTCACTCTGGGTCCGATTTGGTGGGCCGGGTCACTCTGGGTCCGATTTGGTGGGCCGGGTCACTCTGGGTCCGATTTGGTGGGCCGGGTCACTCTGGGTCCGATTTGGTGGGCCGGGTCACTCTGGGTCCGATTTGGTGGGCCGGGTCACTCTGACTGACAGCAGGATAAGGGAATGGCTGATAACAGAGAATAGACTGACAGCAGGACAAGGGAATGGCTGATAACAGAGAGAATAGACTGACAGCAGGACAGGGGAATTGCTGATAACAGAGAGAAATAGACTGACAGCAGGACGGGGAATGGCTGATAACAGAGAGAATAGACTGACAGCAGGACAGGGGAATGGCTGATAACAGAGAGAATAGACTGACAGCAGGACAGGGGAATGGCTGATAACAGAGAGAATAGACTGACAGCAGGACGGGGAATGGCTGATAACAGAGAGAATAGACTGACAGCAGGACAGGGGAATGGCTGATAACAGAGAGAAATAGACTGACAGCAGTACGGGGAATGGCTGATAACAGAGAGAAATAGATGGGTATTTCCTGAAGGAACTACAGATAGTGCTTTGGAATGGTTCCCGGGTTGCCCCAGCAAGACTTTCACACTTAGGTGCCCCTCAGGCGCTGGTTTGGTAGTTGTAGCCACTCTGGGTCCGATTTTGTGGGTGGGGCCCCTCAGGGGCCGATTTGGTGGGCGCTGTATACTGCGGGGCTCTGCGCTGTATACTGCGGGGCTCTGTGCTGTATACTGCGGGGCTCTGCGCTGTATGCTGCAGGGCTCTGCGCTGTATACTGCGCGGCTCTGCGCTGTATGCTGCGGGGCTCTGCGCTGTATGCTGCGCGGCTCTGCGCTGTATACTGCGGGGCTCTGCGCTGTATGCTGCGGGGCTCTGCGCTGTATGCTGCGGGGCTCTGCGCTGTATAATGCGCGGCTCTGCGCTGTATACTGCGCGGCTCTGCGCTGTATGCTGCGCGGCTCTGCGCTGTATACTGTGGGGCTCTGCGCTGTATGCTGCGCGGCTCCGCGCTGTATGCTGCGTGGCTCTGCGCTGTATAATGCGCGGCTCTGCGCTGTGTACTGTAATAATAATAAGACTACAGATAGTGCTTTGAAATTGTGCTGTACTGTCACTTTAAGAGCTGATATTATCTGGCAAAACTGTGCTGGGGTCATGTACAGTTCGCAGGCGTTGGCATAGTAACTGGGCCTGACTGCACATATCAATGAGCTAATCAGCCAGGTGGCAGGTACATTTCAAATTGCCTCAGAAACCCGGCCATTATAACCTATGGGAAAATTTCCCTATTGAAATGCATTACAATGAGGGGAAAAAACATTTTCAAACGCAAATTGCGCCAAAACTACAAATCCGATCGACACGAAAAATACTTAGCACACCTCTTGGGGACGCTGGCTTCGAAATGACACCTCACTGGAGTCTGTGAGTGAAGCGGTTCGGGCCGCATTACGTGCGGACTGAATAATAACTAGATAGGTATTTCCTGAAGGAACTACAGATAGTGCTTTGGAATGGTGCCCGGGCTGCCCCTGCAAGACTTTCACACTTGGGTGCCCCTCAGATGCTGGTTTGGTAGTTGTAGCCCCTCAGGGTTGAGGATTTGGTGGGCGGGGCCACTCTGGGTCCGATTTGGGGGGTGGAGCCACTCTGGGTCCGATTTGGTGGGCTGGGTCACTCTGGGTCCGATTTGGTGGGCCGGGCCACTATGGGTCCGATTTGGTGGGCCAGGCCACTATGGGTCCGATTTGGTGGCCCGGGTCACTCTGGGTCTGATTTGGTGGCCCGGGTCACTCTGGGTCCGATTTGGTGGCCCGGGTCACTCTGGGTCCGATTTGGTGGCCCGGGTCACTCTGGGTCCGATTTGGTGGCCCGGGTCACTCTGGGTCCGATTTGGTGGCCCGGGTCACTCTGGGTCCGATTTGGTGGCCCGGGTCACTCTGGGTCCGATTTGGTGGCCCGGGCCACTCTGGGTCCGATTTGGTGGCCCGGGTCACTCTGGGTCCGATTTGGTGGCCCGGGTCACTCTGGGTCCGATTTGGTGGCCCGGGTCACTCTGGGTCCGATTTGGTGGCCCGGGTCACTCTGGGTCCCATTTGGTGGGCCGGGTCACTCCGGGTCCGATTTGGTGGGCCAGGCCACTCTGGGTCCGATTTGGTGGCCCGGGTCACTCCGGGTCCGATTTGGTGGCCCGGGTCACTCCGGGTCCGATTTGGTGGCCCGGGTCACTCCGGGTCTGATTTGGTGGCCCGGGTCACTCCGGGTCCGATTTGGTGGGCCGGGCCACTCCGGGTCCGATTTGGTGGCCCGGGCCACTCCGGGTCCGATTTGGTGGCCCGGGCCACTCCGGGTCCGATTTGGTGGCCCGGGCCACTCCGGGTCCGATTTGGTGGCCCGGGTCACTCCGGCTCCGATTTGGTGGCCCGGGTCACTCTGGGTCCGATTTGGTGGCCCGGGTCACTCTGGGTCCGATTTGGTGGCCCGGGTCACTCTGGGTCCTATTTGGTGGCCCGGGTCACTCTGGGTCCGATTTGGTGGCCCGGGTCACTCTGGGTCCGATTTGGTGGCCCGGGTCACTCTGGGTCCGATTTGGTGGCCCGGGTCACTGGGTCCGATTTGGTGGGCCGGGTCACTCTGGGTCCGATTTGGTGGGCCGGGTCACTCTGGGTCCGATTTGGTGGGCCGGGTCACTCTGGGTCCGATTTGGTGGGCGGGGTCACTCTGGGACCGATTTGGCGGGCGGCGCCACTCTGGGTCCGATTTGGCGGGCGGCGCCACTCTGGGTCCGATTTGGCGGGCGGCGCCACTCTGGGTCCGATTTGGCGGGCGGCACCACTCTGGGTCCGATTTGGCGGGCGGCACCACTCTGGGTCCGATTTGGTGGGCGGCGCCACTCTGGGTCCGATTTGGCAGGCGGCGCCACTCTGGGTCCGATTTGGCGGGCGGCGCCACTCTGGGTCCGATTTGGCGGGCCGGGTCACTCTGGGTCCGATTTGGCGGCCCGGGTCACTCTGGGTCCGATTTGGCGGCCCGGGTCACTCTGGGTCCGATTTGGCGGCCCGGGTCACTCTGGGTCCGATTTGGCGGCCCGGGTCACTCTGGGTCCGATTTGGCGGCCCGGGTCACTCTGGGTCCGATTTGGCGGCCCGGGTCACTCTGGGTCCGATTTGGCGGCCCGGGTCACTCTGGGTCCGATTTGGTGGCCCGGGTCACTCTGGGTCCGATTTGGTGGCCCGGGTCACTCTGGGTTTGATTTGGTGGCCCGGGTCACTCTGGGTCCGATTTGGTGGCCCGGGTCACTCTGGGTTTGATTTGGTGGCCCGGGTCACTCTGGGTTTGATTTGGTGGCCCGGGTCACTCTGGGTCCGATTTGGTGGCCCGGGTCACTCTGGGTCCGATTTGATGGCCCGGGTCACTCTGGGTCCGATTTGGTGGGCCGGGTCACTCTGGGTCCGATTTGGTGGGCCGGGTCACTCTGGGTCCGATTTGGTGGGCCGGGTCACTCTGGGTCCGATTTGGTGGGCCGGGTCACTCTGGGTCCGATTTGGTGGGCCGGGTCACTCTGGGTCCGATTTGGTGGGCCGGGTCACTCTGGGTCCGATTTGGTGGGCCGGGTCACTCTGGGTCCGATTTGGTGGGCCGGGTCACTCTGGGTCCGATTTGGTGGGCCGGGTCACTCTGACTGACAGCAGGATAAGGGAATGGCTGATAACAGAGAATAGACTGACAGCAGGACAAGGGAATGGCTGATAACAGAGAGAATAGACTGACAGCAGGACAGGGGAATTGCTGATAACAGAGAGAAATAGACTGACAGCAGGACGGGGAATGGCTGATAACAGAGAGAATAGACTGACAGCAGGACAGGGGAATGGCTGATAACAGAGAGAATAGACTGACAGCAGGACAGGGGAATGGCTGATAACAGAGAGAATAGACTGACAGCAGGACGGGGAATGGCTGATAACAGAGAGAATAGACTGACAGCAGGACAGGGGAATGGCTGATAACAGAGAGAAATAGACTGACAGCAGTACGGGGAATGGCTGATAACAGAGAGAAATAGATGGGTATTTCCTGAAGGAACTACAGATAGTGCTTTGGAATGGTTCCCGGGTTGCCCCAGCAAGACTTTCACACTTAGGTGCCCCTCAGGCGCTGGTTTGGTAGTTGTAGCCACTCTGGGTCCGATTTTGTGGGTGGGGCCCCTCAGGGGCCGATTTGGTGGGCGCTGTATACTGCGGGGCTCTGCGCTGTATACTGCGGGGCTCTGTGCTGTATACTGCGGGGCTCTGCGCTGTATGCTGCAGGGCTCTGCGCTGTATACTGCGCGGCTCTGCGCTGTATGCTGCGGGGCTCTGCGCTGTATGCTGCGCGGCTCTGCGCTGTATACTGCGGGGCTCTGCGCTGTATGCTGCGGGGCTCTGCGCTGTATGCTGCGGGGCTCTGCGCTGTATAATGCGCGGCTCTGCGCTGTATACTGCGCGGCTCTGCGCTGTATGCTGCGCGGCTCTGCGCTGTATACTGTGGGGCTCTGCGCTGTATGCTGCGCGGCTCCGCGCTGTATGCTGCGTGGCTCTGCGCTGTATAATGCGCGGCTCTGCGCTGTGTACTGTAATAATAATAAGACTACAGATAGTGCTTTGAAATTGTGCTGTACTGTCACTTTAAGAGCTGATATTATCTGGCAAAACTGTGCTGGGGTCATGTACAGTTCGCAGGCGTTGGCATAGTAACTGGGCCTGACTGCACATATCAATGAGCTAATCAGCCAGGTGGCAGGTACATTTCAAATTGCCTCAGAAACCCGGCCATTATAACCTATGGGAAAATTTCCCTATTGAAATGCATTACAATGAGGGGAAAAAACATTTTCAAACGCAAATTGCGCCAAAACTACAAATCCGATCGACACGAAAAATACTTAGCACACCTCTTGGGGACGCTGGCTTCGAAATGACACCTCACTGGAGTCTGTGAGTGAAGCGGTTCGGGCCGCATTACGTGCGGACTGAATAATAATAATAACTAGATGGGTATTTCCTGAAGGAACTACAGATAGTGCTTTGGAATGGTGCCCGGGCTGCCCCTGCAAGACTTTCACACTTGGGTGCCCCTCAGGCGCTGGTTTGGTAGTTGTAGCCCCTCAGGGTTGAGGCCACTCTGGGTCCGATTTGGTGGGCGGGGTCACTCTGGGTCCGATTTGGTGGGCGGGGTCACTCTGGGTCCGATTTGGTGGGCGGGGTCACACTGGGTCCGATTTGGCGGGCGGCGCCACTCTGGGTCCGATTTGGCGGGCGGCGCCACTCTGGGTCCGATTTGGCGGGCGGCGCCACTCTGGGTCCGATTTGGCGGGCGGCGCCACTCTGGGTCCGATTTGGCGGGCGGCGCCACTCTGGGTCCGATTTGGCGGGCGGCGCCACTCTGGGTCCGATTTGGCGGGCGGCGCCACTCTGGGTCCGATTTGGCGGGCGGCGCCACACTGGGTCCGATTTGGCGGGCGGCGCCACTCTGGGTCCGATTTGGCGGGCGGCGCCACTCTGGGTCCGATTTGGCGGGCGGCGCCACTCTGGGTCCGATTTGGCGGGCGGCGCCACTCTGGGTCCGATTTGGCGGGCGGCGCCACTCTGGGTCCGATTTGGTGAGCGGGGCAATAATTATAATAAGACTACAGATAGTGCTTTGAAATTGTGCTGTGCTATCACTTTAAGAGCTGATATTATTTGGCAAAACTGTGCTGGGGTCATGTACAGTTCGCAGGCGTTGGCATAGTAACTGGGCCTGACTGCACATATCAATGAGCTAATCAGCCAGGTGGCAGGTGGCAGGTACATTTCAAATTGCCTCAGAAACCCGGCCATTATAACCTATGGGAAAATTTCCCTATTGAAATGCATTACAATGAGGGGAAAAAACATTTTCAAACGCAAATTGCGCCAAAACTACAAATCCGATCGACACGAAAAATACTTAGCACACCTCTTGGGGACGCTGGATTCGAAATGACACCTCACTGGAGTCTGTGAGTGAAGCGGTTCGGGCCGCATTACGTGCGGACTGAATAATAATAAGAATAATAAGAATAAGAAGAAGTTATCCACGATGGAATAACAGTATAGTGCTTTGTTCCAAAGCACTATAACTAGATGGGTATTTCCTGAAGGAACTACAGATAGTGCTTTGGAATGGTGTCCGGGCTGCCCCTGCAAGACTTTCACACTTTGGTGCCCCTCAGGCGCTGGTTTGGTAGTTGTAGCCCCTCAGGGTTGAGGATTTGGTGGTCTGGGCACCTCAGGGTCTGATTTGGTGGGTGGGGCCCCTGGGGGTCCGATTTGGCGGGCGAAGCCCCTCGGGGTCCGATTTGGCGGGGGAGGCCCCTCGGGGTCCGAATTGGCGGGCGGGGCCCCAATTGGTGGGCGGGGCCCCTCGGGGTCCGAATTGGCGGGCGACGCCCCTCAGGGTCCGATTTGGCGGGCGGGGCCACTCGGGGTCCGATTTGATGGGCGGGGCTCCTAGGGGTCCGATTTGGCGGGCGGGGCCCCTAGGGGTCCGATTTGGTGGGCGGGGTCACTCTGGGCCCAATTTGGTGGGCGGGGTCACTCTGGGCCCGATTTGGGGGCGGAGCCACTCGGGGGTCCGATTTGGAAGGCGGGGCCACTCGGGGTCCGATTTAGGGGGCGGGGCCACTCGGTGCACTTACTTTTCACCCACGGGACCGGGGGTGCACTCACTTTTCACACACGGGACGAGAGGGTGTCATAGTCACTTTATTCTGATGTTTGACTTTGATAAATGATCATGTCCTAAAATGGACACCGTACATTTGCATAGCTGCCATCTTTGGAAGGTCAGGTTGGGGGTAATGGAAAGTTCGCCATTATTTCCTGTGGGAATTTTTTTTTTTTAAATGCAATTTTAAAAAAAACTACAAATCGGATCGACACGAAAAATACTTAGCACACCTCTCGTGGACGCTGGCTTCGAAATGACGCCTCACTGGACTCTGTGCGTGCAGCGGTTCGGGCCGCATTAATTGCAGAAAAAAACTGAATAATAATAAGTTTACCACTTTCGGATTACAATAATAATACTAGATGGGTATTTCCTGAAGGAACTACAGATAGTGCTTTGGAATGGTGCCCGGGCTGCCCCTGCAAGACTTTCACACTTGGGTGCCCCTCAGGCGGTCCGATTTGGTGGGTTGGGTCAATCTGGGTCTGATTTTGTGGGCGGGGTAAATCTAGGTCCGATTCGGTGGGCGGGGTCACTTTTGGTCCGATTCTGTGGGCGCGGCCACTCTGGGTCCGATTCGGTGGGCGGAGCCACTCTGGGTCCTATTTGGTGGGCGGGGCACCTTAGGGACCAATTTGGTGGGTGGGGTCACTCGGTCCGATTTGGTGGGCTGGGCACCTCAGGGTCTCATTTGGTGGGCTGGGCACCTCAGGGTCCGATTTGGTGGGTGGGGTCACTCTGGGTCCGATTTGGTGGAAGGGGTCACTCTGGGTTTGATTTGGTGGAAGGGGTCACTCTGGGTTCGATTTGGTGGGCGGAGCCACTCTGGGTCCGATTTGGTGGGCGGGGTCACTCTGGGTCCGATTTGGTGGGCGGGGTCACTCTGGGTCCGATTTGGTGAGCCGGGCCCCTCGGGGTCCGATTTGGTGAGCGGGGTAATCTACTATATAATTGTCTAAGGGCACTTCCGTCTTTCTGTCTCACAACACCGCTACGTCATCATCTCATGAGACCGCAATGCACTCTTGGGACCGGAGCGCGCAACAAGCATCGTGTACCGGCCGCTCTAGGAGGTGCAACAACCATCAGATACCGGCCGCTCCAGGAGGTGAGTATGTAACTTTTTTATTTTAATTCTTTTTTTTTTTTTAACAGGGATATGCAGTATACTATGTGACTGGACAATATACTACGTGACTGGGCAGTATAACTACGTGGCTCTGCGCTGTATACTGCGTGGCTCTGCGCTGTATACTGCGTGGCTCTGCGCTGTATACTACGCGGCTCTGCGCTGTATACTACGCGGCTCTGCGCTGTATACTGCGCGGCTCTGCGCTTTGTACTGCGCGGCTCTGCGCTATATACTGCGTGGCTCTTCGCTGTATACTACGCGGCTCTGCGCTGTGTACTGCGCGGCTCTGCGCTGTGTACTGCGCGTGTCCGTGCTGTGTACTGCGTGTGTCTGCGCTGTGTACTGCGCGGCTCTGCGCTGTGTACTGCGTGTGTCTGCGCTGTATACTGCGCGGCTCTGCGCTGTATACTGCGGGTGTCTGCGCTGTGTACTGCGCGGCTCTGCGCTGTATACTGCGTGGCTCTGCGCTGTGTACTGCGCGGCTCTGCGCTGTGTACTGCGTGGCTCTGCGCTTTATACTGCGCGACTCTGCGCTGTGTACTGCGCGGCTCTGCGCTGTGTACTGTGCGGCTCTGCGCTGTGTACTGCGCGGCTCTGCGCTGTGTACTGCGCGGCTCTGCGCTTTATACTGCGCGACTCTGCGCTTTGTACTGCGCGGCTCTGCGCTGTGTACTGCGCGGCTCTGCGCTGTGTACTGCGCGGCTCTGCGCTGTGTACTGCGCGGCTCTGCGCTGTGTACTGCGCGGCTCTGCGCTGTATACTGCGCGGCTCTGCGCTGTGTACTGCGCGGCTCTGCGCTGTGTACTGCGCGGCTCTGCGCTGTGTACTGCGCGGCTCTGCGCTGTGTACTGCGCGGCTCTGCGCTGTGTACTGCGCGGCTCTGCGCTGTGTACTGCGCGGCTCTGCACTGTATACTGCGTGGCTCTGTGCTGTGTACTGCGCGGCTCTGCGCTGTGTACTGCGTGGCTCTGCGCTTTATACTGCGCGACTCTGCGCTTTGTACTGCGCGGCTCTGCGCTGTGTACTGCGCGGCTCTGCGCTGTGTACTGCGCGGCTCTGCGCTGTGTACTGCGCGGCTCTGCGCTTTATACTGCGCGACTCTGCGCTTTGTACTGCGCGGCTCTGCGCTGTGTACTGCGCGGCTCTGCGCTGTGTACTGCGCGGCTCTGCGCTGTGTACTGCGCGGCTCTGCACTGTATACTGCGTGGCTCTGCGCTGTGTACTGCGGGGCTCTGCGCTTTATACTGCGCGACTCTGCGCTTTGTACTGCGCGGCTCTGCGCTGTGTACTGCGCGGCTCTGCGCTGTGTACTGCGCGGCTCTGCGCTGTGTACTGCGCGGCTCTGCGCTGTGTACTGCGCGGCTCTGCGCTGTGTACTGCGCGGCTCTGCGCTTTATACTGCGCGACTCTGCGCTTTGTACTGCGCGGCTCTGCGCTGTGTACTGCGCGGCTCTGCACTGTATACTGCGTGGCTCTGCGCTGTGTACTGCGCGGCTCTGCGCTGTGTACTGCGCGGCTCTGCGCTTTGTACTGCGCGACTCTGCGCTTTGTACTGCGCGGCTCTGCGCTGTGTACTGCGCGGCTCTGCACTGTATACTGCGTGGCTCTGCGCTGTGTACTGCGCGGCTCTGCGCTGTGTACTGCGTGGCTCTGCGCTTTATACTGCGCGACTCTGCGCTTTGTACTGCGCGGCTCTGCGCTGTGTACTGCGCGGCTCTGCGCTGTGTACTGCGCGGCTCTGCGCTGTGTACTGCGCGGCTCTGCGCTGTGTACTGCGTGGCTCTGCGCTTTATACTGCGCGATTCTGCGCTTTGTACTGCGCGGCTCTGCGCTGTGTACTGCGCGGCTCTGCGCTGTGTACTGCGCGGCTCTGCGCTGTGTACTGCGCGGCTCTGCGCTGTGTACTGCGCGGCTCTGCGCTTTATACTGCGCGACTCTGCGCTTTGTACTGCGTGGCTCTGCGCTTTATACTGCGTGGCTCTGCGCTGTGTACTGCGTGGCTCTGCGCTGTGTACTGCGCGGCTCTGCGCTGTGTACTGCGCGGCTCTGCGCTTTATACTGCGCGACTCTGCGCTTTGTACTGCGCGGCTCTGCGCTGTGTACTGCGCGGCTCTGCGCTGTGTACTGCGCGGCTCTGCGCTGTGTACTGCGCGGCTCTGCGCTGTGTACTGCGCGGCTCTGCACTGTATACTGCGTGGCTGTGCAATATACTACGTGGACATGCATATTCTAGAATACCCGATGAGTTAGAATCGGGCCACAGTCTAATAATCATAAGACTAAGGATAGTGGTTTGGAATTGTGCTGTACTGTCACTTTAAGAGCTGATATTATCTGACAAAACTTGTGACCTGGTGAGCTGATGTAGACTTCATAGGCGTTGGCATAGTAACTGTGTCTGACTGCGCATATCAATGAGCTAATCAGCCAGGTGGCAGTTATTTTTAGAAATTGCCTCAGAAACCAGCCCATTATAAACGTATGGGACAATTTCCCTATTGAAACGCATTGAAAGACTTTTTTCAAACACAAATTGCGCAAAAACTACAAATCCGATCGGCACGAAAAATACTTAGCACACCTCTTGGGGACGCTGGCTTCGAAATGACACCTCACTGGAGTCTGTGAGTTTAGCGGTTCGGGCCGCATTACGTGCGGACTGAATAATAAGAATAAGAAGAAGTTTACCACGGTGGAATAACAGTATAGTGCTTTGTTCCAAAGCACTATAATAATAACTAGATGGGTATTTCCTGAAGGAACTACAGATAGTGCTTTGGAATGGTGTCCGGGCTGCCCCTGCAAGACTTTCACACTTTGGTGCCCCTCAGGCGCTGGTTTGGTAGTTGTAGCCCCTCAGGGTTGAGGATTTGGTGGTCTGGGCACCTCAGGGTCTGATTTGGTGGGTGGGGCCCCTGGGGGTCCGATTTGGCGGGCGAAGCCCCTCGGGGTCCGATTTGGCGGGGGAGGCCCCTCGGGGTCCGAATTGGCGGGCGGGGCCCCAATTGGTGGGCGGGGCCCCTCGGGGTCCGAATTGGCGGGCGACGCCCCTCAGGGTCCGATTTGGCGGGCGGGGCCACTCGGGGTCCGATTTGATGGGCGGGGCTCCTAGGGGTCCGATTTGGCGGGCGGGGCCCCTAGGGGTCCGATTTGGTGGGCGGGGTCACTCTGGGCCCAATTTGGTGGGCGGGGTCACTCTGGGCCCGATTTGGGGGCGGAGCCACTCGGGGGTCCGATTTGGAAGGCGGGGCCACTCGGGGTCCGATTTAGGGGGCGGGGCCACTCGGTGCACTTACTTTTCACCCACGGGACCGGGGGTGCACTCACTTTTCACACACGGGACGAGAGGGTGTCATAGTCACTTTATTCTGATGTTTGACTTTGATAAATGATCATGTCCTAAAATGGACACCGTACATTTGCATAGCTGCCATCTTTGGAAGGTCAGGTTGGGGGTAATGGAAAGTTCGCCATTATTTCCTGTGGGAATTTTTTTTTTTTAAATGCAATTTTAAAAAAAACTACAAATCGGATCGACACGAAAAATACTTAGCACACCTCTCGTGGACGCTGGCTTCGAAATGACGCCTCACTGGACTCTGTGCGTGCAGCGGTTCGGGCCGCATTAATTGCAGAAAAAAACTGAATAATAATAAGTTTACCACTTTCGGATTACAATAATAATACTAGATGGGTATTTCCTGAAGGAACTACAGATAGTGCTTTGGAATGGTGCCCGGGCTGCCCCTGCAAGACTTTCACACTTGGGTGCCCCTCAGGCGGTCCGATTTGGTGGGTTGGGTCAATCTGGGTCTGATTTTGTGGGCGGGGTAAATCTAGGTCCGATTCGGTGGGCGGGGTCACTTTTGGTCCGATTCTGTGGGCGCGGCCACTCTGGGTCCGATTCGGTGGGCGGAGCCACTCTGGGTCCTATTTGGTGGGCGGGGCACCTTAGGGACCAATTTGGTGGGTGGGGTCACTCGGTCCGATTTGGTGGGCTGGGCACCTCAGGGTCTCATTTGGTGGGCTGGGCACCTCAGGGTCCGATTTGGTGGGTGGGGTCACTCTGGGTCCGATTTGGTGGAAGGGGTCACTCTGGGTTTGATTTGGTGGAAGGGGTCACTCTGGGTTCGATTTGGTGGGCGGAGCCACTCTGGGTCCGATTTGGTGGGCGGGGTCACTCTGGGTCCGATTTGGTGGGCGGGGTCACTCTGGGTCCGATTTGGTGAGCCGGGCCCCTCGGGGTCCGATTTGGTGAGCGGGGTAATCTACTATATAATTGTCTAAGGGCACTTCCGTCTTTCTGTCTCACAACACCGCTACGTCATCATCTCATGAGACCGCAATGCACTCTTGGGACCGGAGCGCGCAACAAGCATCGTGTACCGGCCGCTCTAGGAGGTGCAACAACCATCAGATACCGGCCGCTCCAGGAGGTGAGTATGTAACTTTTTTATTTTAATTCTTTTTTTTTTTTTAACAGGGATATGCAGTATACTATGTGACTGGACAATATACTACGTGACTGGGCAGTATAACTACGTGGCTCTGCGCTGTATACTGCGTGGCTCTGCGCTGTATACTGCGTGGCTCTGCGCTGTATACTACGCGGCTCTGCGCTGTATACTACGCGGCTCTGCGCTGTATACTGCGCGGCTCTGCGCTTTGTACTGCGCGGCTCTGCGCTATATACTGCGTGGCTCTTCGCTGTATACTACGCGGCTCTGCGCTGTGTACTGCGCGGCTCTGCGCTGTGTACTGCGCGTGTCCGTGCTGTGTACTGCGTGTGTCTGCGCTGTGTACTGCGCGGCTCTGCGCTGTGTACTGCGTGTGTCTGCGCTGTATACTGCGCGGCTCTGCGCTGTATACTGCGGGTGTCTGCGCTGTGTACTGCGCGGCTCTGCGCTGTATACTGCGCGGCTCTGCGCTGTGTACTGCGCGGCTCTGCGCTGTGTACTGCGTGGCTCTGCGCTTTATACTGCGCGACTCTGCGCTGTGTACTGCGCGGCTCTGCGCTGTGTACTGTGCGGCTCTGCGCTGTGTACTGCGCGGCTCTGCGCTGTGTACTGCGCGGCTCTGCGCTTTATACTGCGCGACTCTGCGCTTTGTACTGCGCGGCTCTGCGCTGTGTACTGCGCGGCTCTGCGCTGTGTACTGCGCGGCTCTGCGCTGTGTACTGCGCGGCTCTGCGCTGTGTACTGCGCGGCTCTGCGCTGTATACTGCGCGGCTCTGCGCTGTGTACTGCGCGGCTCTGCGCTGTGTACTGCGCGGCTCTGCGCTGTGTACTGCGCGGCTCTGCACTGTGTACTGCGCGGCTCTGCGCTGTGTACTGCGCGGCTCTGCACTGTATACTGCGTGGCTCTGTGCTGTGTACTGCGCGGCTCTGCGCTGTGTACTGCGTGGCTCTGCGCTTTATACTGCGCGACTCTGCGCTTTGTACTGCGCGGCTCTGCGCTGTGTACTGCGCGGCTCTGCGCTGTGTACTGCGCGGCTCTGCGCTGTGTACTGCGCGGCTCTGCGCTTTATACTGCGCGACTCTGCGCTTTGTACTGCACGGCTCTGCGCTGTGTACTGCGCGGCTCTGCGCTGTGTACTGCGCGGCTCTGCGCTGTGTACTGCGCGGCTCTGCACTGTATACTGCGTGGCTCTGCGCTGTGTACTGCGGGGCTCTGCGCTTTATACTGCGCGACTCTGCGCTTTGTACTGCGCGGCTCTGCGCTGTGTACTGCGCGGCTCTGCGCTGTGTACTGCGCGGCTCTGCGCTGTGTACTGCGCGGCTCTGCGCTGTGTACTGCGCGGCTCTGCGCTTTATACTGCGCGACTCTGCGCTTTGTACTGCGCGGCTCTGCACTGTATACTGCGTGGCTCTGCGCTGTGTACTGCGCGGCTCTGCGCTGTGTACTGCGCGGCTCTGCGCTTTATACTGCGCGACTCTGCGCTTTGTACTGCGCGGCTCTGCGCTGTGTACTGCGCGGCTCTGCACTGTATACTGCGTGGCTCTGCGCTGTGTACTGCGCGGCTCTGCGCTGTGTACTGCGCGGCTCTGCGCTTTGTACTGCGCGACTCTGCGCTTTGTACTGCGCGGCTCTGCGCTGTGTACTGCGCGGCTCTGCACTGTATACTGCGTGGCTCTGCGCTGTGTACTGCGCGGCTCTGCGCTGTGTACTGCGTGGCTCTGCGCTTTATACTGCGCGACTCTGCGCTTTGTACTGCGCGGCTCTGCGCTGTGTACTGCGCGGCTCTGCGCTGTGTACTGCGCGGCTCTGCGCTGTGTACTGCGCGGCTCTGCGCTGTGTACTGCGTGGCTCTGCGCTTTATACTGCGCGATTCTGCGCTTTGTACTGCGCGGCTCTGCGCTGTGTACTGCGCGGCTCTGCGCTGTGTACTGCGCGGCTCTGCGCTGTGTACTGCGCGGCTCTGCGCTGTGTACTGCGCGGCTCTGCGCTTTATACTGCGCGACTCTGCGCTTTGTACTGCGTGGCTCTGCGCTTTATACTGCGTGGCTCTGCGCTGTGTACTGCGTGGCTCTGCGCTGTGTACTGCGCGGCTCTGCGCTGTGTACTGCGCGGCTCTGCGCTTTATACTGCGCGACTCTGCGCTTTGTACTGCGCGGCTCTGCGCTGTGTACTGCGCGGCTCTGCGCTGTGTACTGCGCGGCTCTGCGCTGTGTACTGCGCGGCTCTGCGCTGTGTACTGCGCGGCTCTGCACTGTATACTGCGTGGCTGTGCAATATACTACGTGGACATGCATATTCTAGAATACCCGATGAGTTAGAATCGGGCCACAGTCTAATAATCATAAGACTAAGGATAGTGGTTTGGAATTGTGCTGTACTGTCACTTTAAGAGCTGATATTATCTGACAAAACTTGTGACCTGGTGAGCTGATGTAGACTTCATAGGCGTTGGCATAGTAACTGTGTCTGACTGCGCATATCAATGAGCTAATCAGCCAGGTGGCAGTTATTTTTAGAAATTGCCTCAGAAACCAGCCCATTATAAACGTATGGGACAATTTCCCTATTGAAACGCATTGAAAGACTTTTTTCAAACACAAATTGCGCAAAAACTACAAATCCGATCGGCACGAAAAATACTTAGCACACCTCTTGGGGACGCTGGCTTCGAAATGACACCTCACTGGAGTCTGTGAGTTTAGCGGTTCGGGCCGCATTACGTGCGGACTGAATAATAAGAATAAGAAGAAGTTTACCACGGTGGAATAACAGTATAGTGCTTTGTTCCAAAGCACTATAACTAGATGGGTATTTCCTGAAGGAACTACAGATAGTGCTTTGGAATGGTGCCCGGGCTGCCCCTGCAAGACTTTCACACTTGGGTGCCCCTCAGGCGCTGGTTTGGTAGTTGTAGCCCCTCAGGGTTGAGCTTAACCCCTGGGGACCTGCTGAGGCCACTTGCGCCTCCTAGGGCCCATTTTTTGATCTTCAGAAAATGTAAGAGCAAATTAAAAATGGAAATTGCAGATCTGACATCGGCCAACATGTGGAAGATCCCCAGAACATATAAGGTGAAGTTTAAATGTGTCAAGATTAGGGTTGAGCTGAACCGTTCCCTGAGGTTCGTTATTAGTAGCGAATCTTGTGTGTTTGTATTCACTTTTGGTGCATACGAACACACGCTGAAAGTTCGTTCCCCCCAATTTTTTTTTTTCTGTCATCTTACCTGTCGGCGGCGTGGGGTCAGCAGAGCAGGTTTCCAGGATCAGCACCATTCACAGGTCCCGGCATCAGCACCATCAGCAGCTCCCGGCATCATCACCATCGGCAGGTCCTGGCCTCATCACCATCGGCAGGTCCCAGCATCATCGGCATGTCCCAACATCAGCACCATCGGGAAGGTCTCGGCATCAGCACCATCGGCAGGTCCCGGCATCAGCACCATCGGCAGGTCACAGCATCATCACCATCGGCAGGTCACAGCATCATCATCATCGGCAGGTCCCACAGCATCGGAGTAGCAGGTCCCGGCATCAGCAGCATGTGAGATGACAGCGAAAGAGCAGGTCCCGGCATCAGTGGAGTCAATGGGTTAAGAGCAGGGACTCTTCCGGAGCTCTGGAGTCCCTGCTCGTAACCCATTGACTCCACCGCCTATGCCGCTATGCATATGCATATGCGTACACATAAGACAATATGCGTACGTATATGAGAGAATATGTGTACGCATATTAGCGAATATATGTACGCATATTAGCGAATATGCATACGTACAGTATATACGCACTTTTTCCCCTATTGCGTATGTTCGTATTCGTGTGTATTAGTATTCAGATTCGTACAAAAAAAAGTTAGTATTTGGAAATGGTTCCAACTAACGGCAAAAAGACGGTTTCGGCTCATCCCTAGTCAAGATCACTAGCAATATCGTCTGCCAAAAGCGGCTACCAAAGATCTAGCAATCAGATTTCTCTAAGCTTAAACTTGGTCGAGAACCGGGCACCAAGCAATCATTTGCTCATCTCTATCTGCTAGCAGATGATATTGCAACCAATATTGTATTGTGTAAAGCCCACCATGCAAAATTCTCACATTCATTTGTTTGTCTACTTTTTTGTACCACAATGATTGTATATGAGGTCTTGGTTAGTATTCTGCCCAAATTTCAGTTTTTAAAAACGTAATTTATGCAAAATGCAACTCTTAAAAAAAAAAAAGTAGCTGAAAATTTGTGCAGCAATACGTAAGCTCGCAAGCCACGTCAAGGCTCCTCATCTTCTTGCGAGTCCTAACTAACTAAAAAAAATAAAAGGGGAGACTATCTAAGCTAGGGTGGTCAAAATTTAGAGTAGCCAATGTACATTTGGCTTTGTGAATAAAAAAAAAGTTTGATTGCAAAAAATTCTTTTTTTTTTTTTTTTTTTACATTTTACTCCTTTTATTTGCATTTAGCAGAGGAGCCATTAATAATGGCGTGTATTATAGGACAGGAGCTGCGTCTCTAGTATCAGGACCCCTGTGGAGCCTGAGCTCCGGGAGACAAATCGTCCTCCTATTGTAAGACAGAAGAGACACAACTCGATGATACAGAGAAAGGCGAAGAAAACCCCCGGAGATCCGAGTCTCAGGGGGGAAAGAAAATTCCTTCCTGACCCCAAATATGGCGGTCGGTTCAGGGTCTGTCATGTTTCGTTTTTCTGCCCTGTGGGTGTCCAGCTACAGGAAACTACAAAGAGGCGAATATTGAGACGAAGCTAACAGAAAAACGAAGCATAATGGAGCCTTCATCACCCTGCATCATATCTATCCTCCTACCTAGCGCTAACCCCGCTCCTAAAAGCTTACAATCTAAAGTGATGATCAGTTCAGGTTCTTACACGTTTTGTCTTCCGCCATGTGTAGGCGCCATCTCGGTTGTCCTCTTGGGTGTCCGTCTTCTATACAGAAAACTGCAAAGAGACGGACCCCGAAATGGAGCCGACAGAATCGAAAACTTTATGAAAGAAGCGTCAGTAGTAGCCCATGCTAGCCAGAGAACACGACTAGTGGTGATGCATGCCCACATATGCCACACGTGATCCTGCAAAGCAAATCAGTTATAACCCCTTCCCCAAGTGTGGTGATGATAGGTGCAGGTTCTTTGAATTAAGAGTCAGTTCCCCATGCTAGCCAGAGAACCCAACTAGTGGAGATGCAAGCCGTCCGCTTGCAATAAAACTATCTCATGCAAGTGGCATGCATGCCTTCAGTAAATGCCACTACATCATAGAAGTACAGTGTGATATATGCACGATATAGGTGCCGCGATTACATGCATTAGATACATGCTTGTGCTTGCATGCAAGTGCATGTTTGTGCTTCACACATAAGGTGTATGGGGTGCACGCAACTTGCACTTTCCTGCCTTCTGTGCATGTCACTAACGCCGAACAAAGGATGATACATGGTCTAACAAAGTATGATACAAAAATATATACTTTATTGATAACAATAAAACCAAGTGCAAGGAAGGGAATAATAATGGCTATACAGGGGAGATTCTGTGCATGTCGCGGTATACACTTAATGTGAGGGTGCTCGGACTTTCCTGCCTTCTGTCCAAACACTTGCACCCCATGCCTTCAGTACATGTTTGCTCTGCATATATCCTGAGCATGCTTGCGCTGCATATATCGTGTGCATGCTTGTGATGCACGCCCGCGATGCGTGCTTGCGATATGTGTCTGATAGAAGTGTGAAGCATTTCTTCAGGCATGCAAACAATTGACACGAGAAGACTTGAGAGATATGTGTGACAGGTGGGCAATGACATGTATAATAAATTTGGGTGATAGACGTGTAATAGAGATGGGTGAAAGATTGTTAACATGTTCCCCACTTGACTGACCAAAATATGTCTGCTCTGTTTCCTCTCTAGCCCCCCCCCCCATCTCTAGTGTGTGTAAACCCATTGAAATCAATGGGGTGCATTTTTTTAGTGCAAATTCGCACTAATAAAACACGTGTGTAGGATCCATAACTCAGCTTCATACATATGTATATTATATGTTCCATACCAGGGATACCGCGTCTCCCTAGATGTCACATACCGGGGATAAATCTTCTCCCAATCTTGGCTAGGTCCCCACAGATTGCCTCCCCGCATTCGATTTTTACCTACAAATTTGCACACACTCTTATTTTGACCCCTTATGCTGAAGAACGCCCTGTGTCCATCCAGTTCAGCCTATTTTAGTGTACCTATCCTGCAGTGTTGATCCAAAGGAAGGCAAAAAACCCCATGAGGTAGCAGCCAATTTTCCACATAGGGAAAAAATTCCTTCCCGACTCCAAATATGGCAGTCATATTAAATCCCTGGATCAACAACTATTCTGTAAAATGTAGTTATTTATAACATAATATTGTTACTCACAGAAAAGAATCCATACCTTACTTGTAAAACTAAAAAAAATAATAATAAAACCCATATTCCACTGGGTCCTGAGTCAAATACACGAAAAAAGGACTGCTGTATACCTGATATAGTCTCAGGTAAATAGAGAACTAGTAAAGACAAAATAAACTACAGCAGTATAAGTAAACTTAAAAGGACTGCTGTATACCTGATATAGTCTCAGGTAAATAGAGAACTAGTAAAGACAAAATAAACTACAGCAGTATAAGTAAACTTAAAAGGACTTCTGTATACCTGATATAGTCTCAGGTAAATAGAGAACTAGTAAAGACAAAATAAACTACAGCAGTATAAATAAACTTAAAAGGACTGCTGTATACCTGATATAGTCTCAGGTAAATACAGAACTAGTAAAGACAAAATAAACTACAACAGTATAAGTAAACGTAAAAGGACTGCTGAGGCAAGATACCTCACTCAGCAGTACAGGGTTAGGCTTCGTTTCCACTTGCGCCCCTCTCCATCAGAAGGTGATCCGTGATGTATTTGACATGACATGGATCACAACACATCAGGTGTTTGTCTACATCCTGGCCCTGAGTTCAGCAAAGATAAGATTGCTAGAGGGCATGTGGAATAGAGAGGAGATTAAGCCAAAACCCAGCCAACTAGTTAGTAAGCTGTAATCATACTTTAAAAGGTCCCATCACACTAAGCGACTCTCCAGCGATCCCAACAACGATCTGACCTGGCCAGGATCGCTGGAACGTCGCGAAATGATCATTGGGATCACTGGTGAGATGTCAAAAACAACTACGTCCACAGCGACACAGCAACGATATGGGTCGTTGTAACGACCCATACGCCGACCTGTTAGACGAGCCACGCACCAGGAAATCGCTGTGGAGGTCGTTGCTTAGGCGTCAAACACGCTGATGCATGCCGCCCTGCGGGAGAGGAATGATCAGAAAATGGTCCAGGCCGTTACGTCACGATCAGCGATCTCACAGCGGGGGTCTGGTCGCTACTAGGTGTCAAACACAGCAAGATCGCTGCCGAGGTCGCTGTAGCATCACAAAACTGGTGACTTAGCAGCGATCTTGCTAACGATCTCATTATGTGTAATGGGGGCTTTACTCCCAGTCTCTGTGCTTCCCTCATAAAAGAGAAAAGATCCACAACACAGGTGTTTGTCTGCATCCTGGCCCTGAGTTCAGTACAGATAAGATTGCTAGAGGGCATGTGGAATAGAGAGGAGATTAAAGGTGCCGTTACACTGAGCAACTTACCAGCGATCGCGACCAGCGACGTGATCGCTGGTAAGTTGCTGTGTGGTCGCTGGGGAGCTGTCACACAGACAGCTCTCTCCAGCGACCAAGCGACTTCGGCATCGCTGAAACTGTCTTCAGCGATGCCGAAGTCCCCATGTAAAAAAAAAAAAAACACTACATACGCACCTTCTGTCGTCCTTCATGTCCCTCGGCACTTGCCGCACTGACTGTGTCTCAGCGCCGGCCGGTCGTAACAGCGGTGCCCAGCGGTGAACCGCTGTTACTGCAGGTTCACCGCTGGGCTCTGCTTTACGGCCGGACGGCGCTGAGACAGTCAGTACGGCAAGCTCCAGGGGACGTGAGGGACAACAGACGGTGAGTATGTAGTGTTTTTTTTTTTTACTTTTACCATGGTATCCATGGTAAATATCGGGTTTCTAAGCGCGGCCCTGCGCTTAGTAACCCGATGTTTACCATGGATACCAGTGAAGACATCGCTGGATCGGCGTCACACACGGCGATCCAGCGGTGTCAGCGGGAGAGTTGCGACGAAAGAAAGTTCGTCCACTCTCCCTGCAACCAGCGATATCCCAGCAGGATCCAGATCGCTGCTGCGTGCCAAACATAGCGATATCGCTATACAGGACGCTGCAACGTCACAGATCGCTGGCGATATCGCCTAGTGTGACGGTACCTTAAGGCAAAACCCAGCCAACTAGTTAGTAAACTGTAATCATACTTGCACTCCCAGTCTCTGCTATTCCCTCATAAAAGAGAAAAGATCCACAGCACAGGTGTTTTTCTGCATCCTGGCCCTGAGTTCAGTAAAGATAACATTGCTAGAGTGCATGTGGAATAGAGAGGAGATTAAGTCAAAACCCAGCCAACTAGTTAGTAAACTGTAATCATACTTTTACTCCCAGTCTCTGCGCTTCCCTCATAAAAGAGAAAAGATCCACAACACATCAGGTGCTTGCCTGCATCCTGTCCTGAGTTTAGCTCCTGCCATTTAACCCTCCACAGGGAAAGGAATGGGAGGAGAACCACATGTCTAGCAGTACTGCAGGAGATCAATTGATTACAGGAGTGCAAATTAGGTTAAAATACAATAAACAGGATTATGATAACTGTAATATGTCTGGAGTACACCAGATTCGGCACAATACTCCTGGCTGAAAATATACAAATGATCTAGAAGTGTATTCTTCTCTGTAGTAGCTGCTGTAATTAGCTGTTTGTAGCCTCTGGACTGCAGCATTTCAAATATGGGCTTCTTTCTATCTGACAATAGATCCTCATTGAAGTCACCACAAATAATTAGTGGACCATGTTGAATAATTTCTAAAGAATTCAACAAGTTAGAGAGTTGTGGCAAAAACAGATTAGTGCTGTAATCTGGAGGCCTGTAAATTACTGAAATTAGAGATGGAATTGGTGCCTCAACTCTCAAAACCAGGAACTCAAGGTCAGTCACGCTCTGCATATATTGCATTGGACTTGCTTGAATGTCATTTTTCACATAGATGGCTACTCCACCGCCATTCTTATTAGACAGATTAGAATAGGTTGAATATGAAACCTGCCTGTTTCTTTTAAACATTTGATAGTTTTGTAATTCTATGTCATTACTGACAAATTGGCCTGAAAGATGAGTTTCGGTGAAACATAAAATGTCTGCACGACACATTTCATGATGACTTCTCACATCATCAATGTGGACTGACAGTCCTTCCACGTTGTGGTGAATAAATGTTAGAAAAGGAGAACTTGGCCATTGAAGACTATTGAGTAAAGGCATAGCATTATTGACTGTTGCTATTTTCATGTTTTCCAAAGATCTTGTGATTTGTGGATCAGCATAGATTTGATTTTCATTGAAGTCAAAAATGTGTAGTCCAGAAAGGGAAGTTGTTCTACTGAGAGCAACATATGCCATGCCTGGTTCAAAAATATGCTTTAATGAAACTACTGCAGAAGTTGTAGTCATGCCTTGCACCTTATGTACTGTGCAGGCAAAAGCAAGTTTAATAGGAAACTGGTGACGAACAACTCCTTTTTTGCTCAGGGGCTCTTCTATTCTCTCTATATACACCAAGTTACCTGTTGGTGTGCATGTCCTGTTGTGATTCTTCTGTCCGGCATTTGGATTATCTAATTCAACACCAAGCTTCATTACAACTATTTTATCATCTTCTAATTGGGAAACAATAGCAGCAATTTTTCCAAATGAACCATTTACTAGTCCATCCTCCACATCTATGTTTCTAATCAGCATCACACGTGCACCCTCAGCAACTTGTAGCCTGTCTGGCAGATCCCCTTTTTGACTTGCAAAAGGTATTTTCTGCTTTTCCATCCGCCCTGTTTTAAGATCTTTTTTATAGTCATGTGCATCGATGTTTATCACTACAGAATGCAAAGCAGATATAATGGCTGCGTTATGCTCATCTACATCTTTATTTCTGGCAAACACATGAAGGACGTCCTTTGGACAATCTTCAATTTGAGTCACAAACTGCTGAGAAAGTAAGGCTCTATCTACTTCAGATATTGCCTCTTCCTTGCCTTTTAATCTAATTCTGTTTAATAGTTCGGCAAACGCTACATCCTCTTTTTGGCGCATTATTTCCGTGAGGGTAACTACCTGAAAGAGGTCCTGCCAGAAATCAAGCATGTGGTCTTCAAAAACACAGAGAGGTTTCGCTTTACCTGGAGGTGGCAACTGGTAGAAGTCTCCCACTGCTAGAACAGACATGCCTCCAAAAGGTTTTTTGATACCTTCAATGTCTTGTAGCCTCCAATTGATGTAAGCAAACAGTGGTTTGGAGACCATGGACACCTCATCAATAATAATAATTTCAGCATTTGACAGCGCTACTCTCAGTTCATCAAGACAATTTCCCAACCCCTGGTATGGTGGTTTAAGACTTCTTGGTAATTTCAAAATGGAATGTAAAGTTTTGCCTGAAATGTTAAAGGCTGCTGTGCCAGTGAAGGCTGAGAGTAGGACAGTAGGCATGGAAATATCAGTTTCCTCAGAAATCCTGGGAAGCCTCTGAAGTATCTTTGATGCCTCTAAATAGATACATTTAATGAGGTGTGATTTACCAGTACCAGCTCCACCAGTCACAAATAGAAAAAACTGTTCTGGATTTTCTCCGCACACACGTCTTACGCACCATTTACGTATTGTATAGAAAATGGATGCCTGACTTTGATTCAGATTCTGATACATCTGTTTCATCACAGCAGGGTTTGCAACAGGTCCTTCAAATGTTGCTGCTGTGGTACATTTCTTTTTGGGACTTTTACTGTATTCAGGAACATCATCTAATTCGTTCAGTTCCTCAGGGTTTATCTCCTCACGCTCTGAAATACACTCCAGTCTAATAAGCTCAGACTCTGGAGCAAGTGTCGCCCATGCATCCTCCATCGGTCCATTTTTTTCAAGCTCTTCAATGGCCTTTTCGACTGTTTTACTGTATTTTTCGTACGGTGCCCTATTTTTTTTGACAATTGAAAACACGGTCTGAACACAGTTACTTCCAGGAAGCTGTACAGTTCCACAAGCTAAGAAAGATTCGTATGATGGGAAATCTTTTGGTTTGAGCTGTGTAGGTGAGCGGTAGGGTAGGTATAGTTTTAGTACTGTGGCATAGAATTTCTCAGGAGAATTTTTCTGGGAAAATCGAGCATATCTAATGACAGCAGGTTTTCCTTGTGTTCGTTTTTGAATGGATCCAATACCATTTAGAAGGGACAGGACATTTCTGCTTTTTCTCTGCCTACCATAGACTACTCTATAAGTGGAAGCGAATTCTGCCATGCACATGTTTTCAAACTCTGGTGTGTCTGGCCTGTTTTGATATTTTTCTGTTATTTCTGACATCCAAACATTTTCTGATTCTGGACTTTTATCATTTAAGGACCTCAAAGGCAAACTCATTTTTAAGGCATTGTCATCAGTGGGTATGAATACAACAAGACGAGAACAGGATTTAAGTTTCAGACTGCATACACGGGCAACGGCTTCTTGAATACTGACCTCTCGATTTTTAGAATAGGCCTGCATAATCTGTTTCATTTCATCACGATCAGATATGTTAGCTTGTCTTGTGTCGGCAACAATTCTTTTAAGGTAATGACTCATCTCATGTTCACCTTTTGAAATGTATGATAAAATATACATTATACAAGAGTGTGGATTTAATATATACTGAATATCGATATTTGCATTCCATGCTCTTAACAAATGCTTGTTATAATTATTTACCCAGGCATCCTTTGGCTGTCGTTTCATCATTAGCGCACTAGAACTGTTTAGGAAACTTATACAACACTTGTATTCCTCATGACTTAATTTGCATTGTGCAAGTAGTTGGGATATGCTTGCAGATGAAGCCTCAGGTTTATGCAGTAAATCCCAAAGGGGTTTAAGTCTCCTTTTTGCTTTTTCAAGGGACATGACAGATGGATCACTGTCTGAATCAGCTGCTTGTTCTTCACTGGTCTGTGCTGGAACAGGTCTCGTTATATAAGTATGTTCTACTGGTGGCTTTGGAAATCAGAATCTACAATGTTTTTTTCCTTTCTTACATGACTTTGAATGTGTTTTGCTGTGAGTTTGTACTTCAGTTACAATTTTGAAAAGATCTGGGTCTGCATTAGGATCCGGTAGCTGACATGTTATATATCTATCCACGAACTCACACACTTTTTTATCGGGATCTTTCTCAAATTCAGGTGCATCTTTACACCAAGCCAAAAGATGTATATGTGGAGAT
The DNA here is from genome assembly GCF_051348905.1 of Ranitomeya variabilis. NCBI lineage: Eukaryota > Metazoa > Chordata > Amphibia > Anura > Dendrobatidae > Ranitomeya > Ranitomeya variabilis. Next base: position 1,013,505,580 of record NC_135232.1, on the reverse strand, counting down.
CCTCTAGCTTGGTATTCCACTCGATAAAAGTAGTCAATGACCTCTCCAATAGGCTGTGCGGGTGACAAGAGTAGATGTCTTAGTAGTGCTTCTACTCTTTTTTCAAAAATACGCATAGTTGTTACAGGGTTACTATGTAAAACTTCACATTTTGAGGCCCAGTCCATCTCAGAAAAATTAACTTGCTCATTTTGCTGCGCCTTTATTATTTGAATGACTTCTGGCCATCTCATTTCTGCAGCACTAAATGTGCAGAAGAAAGTTGGAGTTCCCAACTGACGAAGCATAGCAAAAAGATCTCTCAAGGTTTTCTCCCAATAAGCTGGAGTGCCTCTCAATGGCTGCATAAATCTAGTTGCATCTTTATTCCTTACTAGTCTTTCAACTTCATTCTTATCTTTCAGCATTTGAACTGTGATTTTACGTCCATCTCTGGTCACAGGTTTTCCTTTCCGGAGCTGAATGGACATACTGGATGTTGCTAAATGCATTTCAGTGACAAACTGTGCAAAGAAAATATAATTTGAATCAATAGCAAAACGATTGTCGACAGAAAGGAGACGTACATTAAAGTACCTGCTCGGAGTCAAATTCCTAATTCTGTTCATTTGATCTAAGGTGTTAATACCAGTCGGGAACTGAACTGGAAAAGCCATAGCCTCTAGTTTTGGTACTCTAAAAAAACTCACTGGCTTTTTTCCTTCTGATGGTGCAACACAAAAGATACCCTCACCAAATGCTATAAGCTCTTGGGCAATATCAGATGGCTGTAAACAACTATCAAAGTAGCAAGCGCCATTCTGTTCATTAGTTTCTTGATCCGAAGCATGCAAGTCCTCCTGATCAATGTTTTCTTCTGAGGGTTCTGGGAGTTGGCTATTGGGTCTTGCTTCTTCGTTTACTGTAATGTTATCCCAATTGTCTGTTTCCATTAAATCAATTGCTTGTTGAATATCATCTCTAATTTCAGATATGTTTTCTATTATATCATCTTCATTTGTTAAGTCATGACATAGCTGATCAAAGTGACAGCTATCATGAATGATATCTATATTTTTGTATTCTGAATGTACTTCTTTCAGTTTAAGCAGTGCAGTTAGTATTTTGCACATATTTAACGTTTGGAATTGGTAGTGTCCTTTGTAATTAAGTCGTCTTTTTAGTTTTACTTTTAACAACTGAGACTGACTAATGGGTCTCGGTAAAGCATTGACTGTTGTCTCCACTTCTGATGGAACACACACAACAGAACCATGGATCGCTCTCTGTTGCCCTTTAGGGAGAGTGATTATTTTTGCAAATGGTATATATAGTGCTATTATGTGTCTTTCGAGTATGTTTAAGTCAGCAAGTTCAGCTGGAATTGGCGCCAGTTCTAACTTATTAAAAACTGCAATTGGAGGAACATTTCCTGTCATTAGGTTTTCGTGGCAGCTGTGGCAAATCCACTCTGTCATCCTTTCAGGTACTGCACATAGTTCTACATGTTGACAGCCATCACTACAAACATGAACATATTTCCCTGTAAGACAATGTGATACCATGGCTGTGTTTTTTTTATATTTCTCACGTTTACACACTTTCACCTGTTTGGGGAACAGGGCTCTGTGACAGCTTGTGCAGATGTGAGTTGGTCCACTCTGTATTTCCATATGAAAGGCGTCAATGGCTTGTTGCATTATAGCACTAACCCTGTCATCAGAATTTGATTTAACTGCTTTCATTTTTTGTCGAATTAGTTGAAGTTTAGACTGCTTATATTTTTGTTGTATCCTGAAAGCACATAACATTTTATGAAACATTCTGAAATAAGTTTCATTTTTGTATTTTTCTACAAAACGTTGCTTCCTATTCTGTTTGTTTTGAAGGTCTGATGCATACTGTCGCATGTAGTTTTTCCGTTTTCTTTGAAATTCAGGGTAATTGAGATAACGTTTCTTCATGTATGCTATCCGTTTAAATCTGTAGTCTGCATCACAGGCATAACGTACATTTACATATGATTTTTTCCTCAGTCTGTAATCTGGATCATGGGCATAACGTACATTTACATATGATTTTTGCCTCAGTCTGTACTCTGGATCATGAGCATAACGTACATTTGCACATGATTTTTTCCTCAGTCTGTAATCTGCATCCCTAGAATAATGCAACTTGACATATAATTGTTGCTTCATCCTGTAGTGCGCATCACGGGAATATCGATCTGTAATAAATGCTTTTTGTTTCATTCTAAAATGAGAATAATTTAAATACTTGTCTTTTTGGTTCTTTAACATGTTTGTCTTATTTTTTTCATAATAAATATGATTTCTCAATTTGATGACCTCTTTATGGTACATTTTCTTTTGTTTATTTGCTATTACTATTCTGCGTCTTCTATTTTTGTTACGCTTTAGCATGTTTAATGTGTTTAAATTTGAAGTACCACATTCGTCGACTGGTGCATTCTTTTCGCTCACTGCAGATTGTATATTAGAAGAACTGTTTGCCTGCTGACTGTCCATTGTACAGATAAACATAACTGGCATAAACTCATAAATGCAGTCATCAGGTGTTGGTAGCAATGCATGAAATAAAAGCAGTCTTTCAATCATGTCATTCAGATATTCAAAAGTCACCATTACAGCAGTACCTGTGTCAGAGAACAATCCTTCAGGAGACCTACAGTGAGGATCGAAAAAACCAAAGTGGCCTAAACTATTGCAGAACACAGCAATAGTCAGACTGCTCATTGTGAGTAGTGCATATTTTATATCTGAAGACAGACACTGTAATCTTTCAGAAAGTTCCAAAAAGTCTGGCGCACCATCAGGTCCCCGCTTCCTTAAATATCCATACTGTGAGGGAAATTTAATAACACTGTATGTATGCATATTGTACACAACAGTGTCTGGAAGCTCATCATGAGCTAAAAAGTCATGCACAAACTTGCCTTCAGTAATTAGCTTTTGCTTTGTGCTTGTATACAACAAGTCACCCTCTTTCAAAATATAATCAAGATCATTACTTGATAACTTTGAGTTCTCATTAAGGGCAATGAGAAAAATTAGGGAATTACATGTGCACTGTTTGTTTCTGGAAAATTCTGTATACCTGTAATCGCCCTGACTATGAGACGCTTGTACAGAAGTAACGCTTTTGACCTGTTCTTTTTGTAATTCAGCAGCATCACACACAATTTCTAACTGCTTCTTCTCTTCTATGCTATGACCAAGTGGCAGCTTACCAGACTTTTCACAAGCAGAAATATTGATTCTTTGCAAGCGTTTTTTTTGAGCTTCAGATCGTTTCCCTTTGCGTGGCATTCTGTACAGTAATAATGATAATGCATCCCTTTAGCAACATGTTTTCAGAAACAAAATGCTGTCAAATAACAGACATAAGGTTTACACTCTTCAATGATTGTGCAATCATTGTTCATTAGATCGGGGACATATTGTTCCATTTGTACATGGCCACAAACCTGGCATTGAACGATTTATCTCCAAAAGTTGTTAGTCATGCATAGACTGCAGGACAACACACGATTTTCAGTGAAAAATTGTTCAGTGCCAGGTTTGTGGCCATGTACAAATTGAACAATATGTACAAGATTTCACTGCAATCATAGCTCTGAATTAATAATTATTTAATCATTATAATGATAGCACAATTATTTAGGCATGTAAGCCCAGCCTACAGATGGGTTTAGACACTATGATATTAGGCTATGTTCACACTTGTCGGATTACAGACTGATTCTTCCGTCGGATTGGGCGCTGAAATTCTGCCGATAAATCCGATCCACTGCTTTTGGCATCGGATTTACCGGCGGAATTTAGGAGCGGGTTTTTTTACAATGCATTGCCCCCATCGGAGCTCCGACATGGATCCGACGAGAACAACAACATGCAGCGGAGTGAAAAATCCGGACGAATCCGGTCAGAAAATTCCCCTAGCAAGTGTGCACAGGGATTTGACTGTTTTACATTGCTGCCTATGGGTTAATTCAGATTAAGCCTACGGAACTGAAAAATCCTACTGAAAATTCTGACAGAAGAATCAGTCTGTAATCCGACAAGTGTGAACATGACCTTAGACAAATCCATCACTAGCTATAGTGGCTGTTGTGACTACACAACCAATAGTTCAGTTTTAGCGCTGCGACAATCACTAGCAGCCAAATAAGACCTAGCACACACTGTCTGACATGAGATCCAACATCCAAAGTCAGATCCAATGTCAGATGCTACTGATGGCATCTAATTGTACCCTATCCAATTTTGATGTTGGAGCCATTGATTCCTATGGATCAACATTCAATCTCACATTAAAGTCCGACAGGTCTGATCTTTAAAAATCAGATCAGACTGTCAGATAGTTGAATTGGATGCTAATTTAGGGCTGTCCCACACGTCCAGATAATTCCGGTACCGGAATAAATCGTTACCGGAGTTATCCGTGTCCGTGTGCCTGGGAACTCACGTAGGCCATACGTGCGGCACACGTGTGCTGCCCGTATGGCGAGTGGGTACCACACGGAACGTGTGGTACCCACGCGTGTGGTACCCTGCATCGTGCTGAAGCCGCGATTCATATGTTCCCTGCAGCAGCGTTTGCTGCAGAGAAAATATGAATAATAGTGTTTAAAATAAAGATCTATGTGTCTGCCGCCCCCCCACCCCCTGTGCGCCCCCCCCCCCCCCCCGCTGTTCAGAAAATACTCACCCACTCCCTCGTTGGCTGTCGCTCCTTCCTGGTCTGGCCCCATCTTCTCCTGTATGCGGTCACGTGGGGCTGATCATTTACAGTCATGAATATGTGGCTCCACCTCCCATAGGGGCGGAGCCGACTATTCATGATTGTAAATGAGTGGCCCCACGTGACCGCATACAGTAGAAGGCGCGGGGCAGAGAGGAAGGAGTGACAGCCAACGTGGGAGCGGGTGAGTATTTTCTGAACAGCGGGGGGGGCGCACAGGGGGTGGGAGGGCGGCGGACACATAGATCTTTATTTTGAACACTATTATTCATATTTTCTCTGCAGCAAACGCTGCTGCAGGGAACATATGAATCGCGGCTTCAGCACCATGTGGGGGGACAGCGCTTACTGTAGCCCTGTCTCCTGCACGCACACGGACCCCAGACGGAGAATGTCCGTATGAGGTCCGTGTTTTACACGGACCCATTGACTTTAATGGGTCCGTGTAATACGTGCGCTCCCACGAACACTGACATGTCTCCGTGTTTGGCACACGGAGACACGGTCCGCAAAAAATCAATGACATCTGAACAGATGCATTGATTTTTATGAGTCTACGTGTGTCAGTGTCTCCGGTACGTGAGGAAACTGTCACCTCACGTACCAGAGCCACTGACGTGTGAAACTGGCCTTAGTAAGCAATGGACCCATAGAGCTCAATAGGATCTGACATTGGATGTCCAATCTCAAATAGGACAGTGTATCCTACTTCTAATAGTCGTTCACTAAAACATTTGCGTCAGTGAAAATTTGCCTCATTGGCTACACTACAAATTCATTGCAACAGTTGTGCAAATATCACTGAAAAGCAGACTGCAAATGACCTATGACTTTTGAGCAATTAATTGCGCACTGCCAGATATGTGGCTGTGTACAAAAGGAAAGATATTATATTGTATCTGCACAAATTTGCTTCCGTCAACAACCAGACATACAATGATTGTATCGTGTAAACACACCCAAAGGAGAGCTTTACACAATGTATTGCTCATGATATTGTGCAGGTGATCGCTAGTGCCAGCTGTATGTGGCCGATATTTTTCCATTTGAATGCAGCCACAAACCTGACAGAGCAATCCATCACTAATTGATTGCAGATGCTCAGCAGATTTTAGATCGCAGTAACTTTCATTATCTCAAATGGAGTGAATTGTATTGGAATGTAATAGAATTGATTTTGCATTGCAGCAGTTGAAACGACCAACCAGACAAGCTGTTTTTAACGCTAGTGATCATCTCTAAGATTGAATGCAACAAACGTTGGGTCATGCAATCACACTAGCGACAATTACTAGCAATCACTACCAAATATATTATAGTGTGTAAAGCTCCCCTAAGAGTGAACCCCCATGGGCTTGTGTGATAGTCATGCGGCACTGTTGTAACATCACACGACCTTGTCGCTTGACTATTATATTACATTGTTCTACTGTGCTGCGATACCCACAGCAGAATAACACATTAGCACTTTTTTTACTTGCCGCCATTGTGGCAAGAAAAACATCCATCTGTTTAAGCCCATTAAAAACTATGAGCTGCAACTGCTAGGAAGATTTTATCACACAACAGTTATGCGAAAGTCTTGCCCGTGTGTTTTAGTCCTATGGCTACATTTACATCTACATTATTGCATAGTTCAGTAAAACGCATTGTAACATCGTGCACTAAGTGGAGGTTTACACATGAGAATATCACTGTGAATGATCCCTGGCAGCCACAAACAGTCAAGGCTGCTAATCAGAGAGAGAAATCATAGTTTGTGATTCCACTACACCCACGGCAATAAAAATACATTGCTCAGGTCTAGTGATATTACTAGAGCTGCTTTCAAATGGCACTATCAATTAGCTATAGTGAACATCAGAATGGACCACAATCTGCTACACATCAAGCAATTAATTCATAACTGGATGCCAGAATTGCAGCCCACTTCTAATATAGTGATATTGTTCGTTAGATCGCTGGTGCCAGCCTCTAACAAACAATATTTCTAGAGATATCTGTGCATGTGACCCCCCATAACACTAAAAAGAGGAACCATAGACTAAAATAATGTTAATCTGCTAGCACTTTTTATAAACAAGGATAAAAATACTGCATACATGAGTTGTCTTTCCACTTATAAAAAGCACAAGCAAATTAACGCAATTTTAGTACATGGTCTCCTCTTGTCAGTGTTAGGGGAGGTTTACACAATGAACATCAGTATCAATGATATTGGCTGGCATCAGCCATCTAACAAGCAATATTACTAGCTTTGAATGCAGCCACAAACTGGGTACTGAGCAATAAATCATACTTAACTGCTTATGCCTGGGAGATGGCAAGTCATTCACCTGTCACTAGCGACAGGCAAATACTGCATTTAAATGCAATTCTAGCAATACTGCTAAAACCACAGCAATGTATTTATATTGCCATATTTTAGAAGAATTGCAACCATGGCTAATTGTTCAATAAGTTGCTATGATTACTAGTGAGTATCACTGGGTCTAACCAAAGCGACCAACATACCAGCATATAGCCATGAGCGATGCTTGTCAACAATCGCTTATAGCAACATCACAGTATTAGACCCCCTTTAGTAATAGTTTCTATGTGTGTTACCAATTCATCTTGCTGCTGAAAAGCAGAGTAGGGTGGATCTGTCAAAATGTAGATGTCAATGAACCCTGAGGACCCATTTATACACTTCAATGATTGTTTATTGATGGTTCATCACATCAGTGCTTGCTGTTAAATTGGGGACATATTCCATTTGCACATGGCCACAAATCTGGCCTTGATTGTCCACAATTTCACTGCAACCACAGATCTGCCGAACAATTGATGAACAATGATTGAAGAGTGTAAAGGGGTTCTCATACTGATCTGTTTTTTGGAGCAACTAAACTAAAAGACAGATGTATAGCGGCTAAAAAACACGGGCAAGTGTTTGCCAGAAATCTTGCACCAGAGAATCATGGCAAAAGTCTGAACGCATTGTTTTCAACAGTAAGAATCACCTCAGAATAGCAAATATAAATAGCATTTTTGTGCAACAGGGTTGTGTGATGCCACACTATATAGTCACGCAATAATTGTGCTCGTACATATGTTTTAGCATGTAACAAAATCATTTTTCTGCTATTGATTTCAATGAAGCTTGAAAAAACGGAATGGCTTCAGTTTGCTTTAGATCCATTTTGTTTTAGCTTTATACACTTAAACATCTCTGCTGCAGCCTGTGCTGTTGTGTTACTCAAAAACTGAAATAAAAATGGATCTGAAGCAAACAGATGTTTTTTTTTTTTGGTGCAGCCAAATGAAAAAAAAACTGATCAGCATAACTGAAAAAAATGAATGTGTGAACACAACCTAATAGATAAATTCTGTCTGAAAAATCCTGTCAAAGTAAGGGCAAAGACACACGGGTGAATATTCCCATCTAAATTTGGACAGGGATATCCACCCTGGATGCCTGGTCTGCAGAACTGAACTCTGCAGCTCAGGTGAGCCCCAGAGCACAGCCCGGCCTGAACACGGCACTCAGGGACTGAACTCTGAGCACCCGACAATTGCTCAGTGCTCAGAGTTCAGTCTCTGAGTGCCATGGTCGGTCTGGCCTGTACTCGGAGGCTCACCTGAGCCTCAGAGTTCTGCACTGCTTACTCGCGGCCAGAGCTTCACACACGCCCAAAAAAAGCATCTGAATTCAGATGCTTTTTTTGGCCGTGTGTTTTAGCCCTAAATGCTGACTTCTACTGTTCTGACTCCCTTTCTCTACAAGTTACTCCATCCATGAATTGAAGAAAATGGAGAAAAATTGATTCGTTTTTGTTCTCATTGAAGGCAATGGGAAATTATATGATTCATTTTATATTCATTTGTATTCTTTTCAGTTTTTTTAAACAGAAACAAAAGGGTTGCAACCTTTGCTTTTGTATTTTTAAAAACGGAAAGCATACCACAGAGGCCAAATGAATCCATTCCATTCCCACTATCAAAAAGAACAAAAATTAATACATTTTTCTCCTCTTGCCTTTCGTTCAGTTGTTTCTATGACAGAGCAGGTGACCAAAAACCTGTAACAATACTGAAAATGTAGCTTAATAGAAAAATCCTCTAAAATAACAGAGTAAGGGCCCTGTCACACTGGCAGATAACCTCTGCAATTGTGATTCTGCGACATATGTATACAATGTCATATCCCGCTGTCACATGTAGCGATAGCGCGGTCACAGCAGGATTCCTAGGAGCAAAGAAAGGGCTGAACTTTCACCTTATACAAAGAAGAGCAGGGGCCCAACCATGTACAGTATTTCACACAGTATGAAGTCAGAGTTACAAGCCTGCTACATCACAGATTGTCAAATCGTTATGACAAATCTCGTACTGTGTGATGGGGCCTTAAGAGCCTATTCACACAAGTGCTTTTTCTGGCTGCGATTATCACCACCGAAAATTCATAGTAGGACTGCGCCCTAATTATTTCAATGGGGCCAGCAAAAAGACCAGTGGTAATTGCTGATTATACAGTAGGTCACTGACCTATAATGGTAATGGTGGAGAAAATCAAAATGATAATTACCAGCAGCACTGGGCAAAAGTGGCCATGTGCATGAAGCCTAAGACCTTATTCACTCAGGCGATTTTCCCTAGCAATTATTGCTAGCGATTTTTCTAGTGAACAATCACTTTGAACAGAGACTATATTTTTACTATGGTGTCCTATGACAGGAAAGCACTGCCCTAAATTTTTAAATTTTAAATTGCTAGCAATTATTCTACCATAGGAGCCCATAGAAAAAAAATCACCTCTGTTCAAAGCAATTTTGCTAGCACTAATTTCCTGTGTGAATAAGACCTAATCTAAAAATTCTATAAAACAGATGGTGGGTCAGAAATGGATCTGTCACCATAGGTTAACAGAAAAACCCCCAAAAAGAATGCACCAGACAATAACAAAAGCCAGTAAGTAAATGTATCATCTCCAATATATTAATTACATAAAATGTCTCTAACCTGTTCACTGTAATATGCTAATTGAATTGATGATGATGTGTTCGGTTACACAGGCTGTAGCAAAGTTGAAGGTAAAAATGCTCCCGTTCAGCTTTTTCTGTGATAGGAAACCTATAACAGTAGTGGGAATATAGCAAAATAGAAAAATCCTCTCAGAACAATCCTACCAAATAACAGAGTAATGGAAAAATCCTGTCATAAAACAACTGGCGACTCCAAAATGTGTCTGTCCCATAAGTTACCAACAAATGTTAAAAAAAATGCACCAGACAATAACAAGAGCCAATAAGTAAATGTATGATCACTAATATATTAATTACATATAATTTTTCTAACCTGTTCAGTGTAATATGACAATTGAATAGATGTTGAAGTGCTCTCTCACACAGGCTGAGGTAAAGTGAAAGTAAAAATCCTAGGTTGCATCACAGCAATCAACTTCAGCTGACCACACAGCTGATTGACAAAAAAATAAGCATATTATCAATTTTTTGTGTAATTTAAGTTTTCTGTTTGAAGATGTGCCTTCAGCTCGAATCCATAACTATTAGAAAGCCAAAACATACACAATAGGCTTTTCCCCCTCAATTAGATACAGTAGAACTGAGAGCAAGGAATTATCAAAATAGTGTTTTTTTCAAAGCACTATAATAAATTAGCAGCGTTCAGATTACAAGATAGTGCTTTTCAAAGCACTATAATAACTAGACAATTACCTCACGGTACTAGCAGCTCTGAGGCGTTTTCCTCTCCCAGAGCGTTACCTCACAATATGGCCCACTCTGAGGCATTTGCCTCATCCAAAGATCTACTGTACATAACATAACATAACCAGTTATGAGGTGCTCACCTCTCCCAGAGGTTTACTTCACGATTCTCAAAAATCCTATGGACAAGTAGACAACTCAGGGCGTGAGATATTCTGAAGTGTTCGCATCACTCAGTATTTTACCTCAGGTTTTGAGATATTTTGAGGTGTTTGCATTACTCAGGTGCTGATTTGGTGGGTGGGGCCACTCTGGAACCGATTTGGTGGGTGGGGCCACTCTGGAACCGATTTGGTGGGTGGGGCCACTCTGGGTCCGATTTGGTGGGTGGGGCCACTCTGGAACCGATTTGGTGGGTGGGGCCACTCTGGGTCCGATTTGGTGGGTGGGGCCACTCTGGAACCGATTTGGTGGGTGGGGCCACTCTGGGTCCGATTTGGCGGGCGGCGCCACTCCGGGTCCGATTTGGCGGGCGGCGCCACTCCGGGTCCGATTTGGCGGGCGGCGCCACTCCGGGTCCGATTTGGCGGGCGGCGCCACTCCGGGTCCGATTTGGCGGGCGGCGCCACTCCGGGTCCGATTTGGCGGGCGGCGCCACTCCGGGTCCGATTTGGCGGGCGGCGCCACTCCGGGTCCGATTTAGCGGGCGGCGCCACTCCGGGTCCGATTTGGCGGGCGGCGCCACTCCAAGTGCGATTTGGCGGGCGGCGCCACTCCGGGTCCGATTTGGCGGGCGGCGCCACTCCGGGTCCGATTTGGCGGGCGGCGCCACCCCGGGTCCGATTTGGCGGGCGGCGCCACCCCGGGTCCGATTTGGCGGGCGGCGCCACCCCGGGTCCGATTTGGCGGGCGGCGCCACCCCGGGTCCGATTTGGCGGGCGGCGCCACCCCGGGTCCGATTTGGCGGGCGGCGCCACCCCGGGTCCGATTTGGCGGGCGGCGCCACTCCGGGTCCGATTTGGCGGGCGGCGCCACTCCGGGTCCGATTTGGCGGGCGGCGCCACTCCGGGTCCGATTTGGCGGGCGGCGCCACCCCGGGTCCGATTTGGCGGGCGGCGCCACCCCGGGTCCGATTTGGCGGGCGGCGCCACCCCAGGTCTGATTTGGCGGGCGGCGCCACCCCGGGTCCGATTTGGCGGGCGGCGCCACCCCGGGTCCGATTTGGTGGGCGAGGCCACTCTGGGTCCGATTTGTTGGGCGAGGCCACTCGGGGTCCAATTTGGTGGGCTGCGCACCTCGGGATCCGATTGGTGGGTGGGTCACTTTAAGAGTTGATATTATCTGGCAAAACTGTCATGGTAGAGTTCGTAGGCGTTGGCATAGTAACTGAGTCTGACTGCGCATATCAATGAGCCAATCAGCCAGGTGGCAGTTGGCAGTTATTTTTAGAAATTGCCTCAGAAATCAGGCCCATTATAAACGTATGGTAAAATTTCCGTATTGAAATGCATTGAAACACTTTTTTCAAACGCAAATTGCGCCAAAACTACAAATCCGATCGACACGAAAAATACTTAGCACACCTCTTGGGGACGCTGGCTTCGAAATGACACCTCACTGGAGTCTGTGAGTGAAGCGGTTCGGGCCGCATTACGTGCGGACTGAATAATAAGAATAAGAAGAAGTTTACCACGGTGGAATAACAGTATAGTGCTTTGTTCCAAAGCACTATAACTAGATAGGTATTTCCTGAAGGAACTACAGATAGTGCTTTGGAATGGTGCCCGGGCTGCCCCTGCAAGACTTTCACACTTGGGTGCCCCTCAGATGCTGGTTTGGTAGTTGTAGCCCCTCAGGGTTGAGGATTTGGTGGGCGGGGCCACTCTGGGTCCGATTTGGGGGGTGGAGCCACTCTGGGTCCGATTTGGTGGGCTGGGTCACTCTGGGTCCGATTTGGTGGGCCGGGCCACTATGGGTCCGATTTGGTGGGCCAGGCCACTATGGGTCCGATTTGGTGGCCCGGGTCACTCTGGGTCCGATTTGGTGGCCCGGGTCACTCTGGGTCCGATTTGGTGGCCCGGGTCACTCTGGGTCCGATTTGGTGGCCCGGGTCACTCTGGGTCCGATTTGGTGGCCCGGGTCACTCTGGGTCCGATTTGGTGGCCCGGGTCACTCTGGGTCCGATTTGGTGGCCCGGGTCACTCTGGGTCCGATTTGGTGGCCCGGGTCACTCTGGGTCCGATTTGGTGGCCCGGGTCACTCTGGGTCCGATTTGGTGGGCCGGGTCACTCTGGGTCCGACTTGGTGGGCCGGGTCACTCTGGGTCCGACTTGGTGGGCCAGGCCACTCTGGGTCCGATTTGGTGGCCCGGGTCACTCTGGGTCCGATTTGGTGGCCCGGGTCACTCTGGGTCCGATTTGGTGGCCCGGGTCACTCTGGGTCCGATTTGGTGGCCCGGGCCACTCTGGGTCCGATTTGGTGGCCCGGGTCACTCTGGGTCCGATTTGGTGGCCCGGGTCACTCTGGGTCCGATTTGGTGGCCCGGGTCACTCTGGGTCCGATTTGGTGGCCCGGGTCACTCTGGGTCCCATTTGGTGGGCCGGGTCACTCCGGGTCCGATTTGGTGGGCCAGGCCACTCTGGGTCCGATTTGGTGGCCCGGGTCACTCCGGGTCCGATTTGGTGGCCCGGGTCACTCCGGGTCCGATTTGGTGGCCCGGGTCACTCCGGGTTGATTTGGTGGCCCGGGTCACTCCGGGTCCGATTTGGTGGGCCGGGCCACTCCGGGTCCGATTTGGTGGGCCGGGCCACTCCGGGTCCGATTTGGTGGCCCGGGCCACTCCGGGTCCGATTTGGTGGCCCGGGCCACTCCGGGTCCGATTTGGTGGCCCGGGCCACTCCGGGTCCGATTTGGTGGCCCGGGTCACTCCGGGTCCGATTTGGTGGCCCGGGTCACTCCGGCTCCGATTTGGTGGCCCGGGTCACTCTGGGTCCGATTTGGTGGCCCGGGTCACTCTGGGTCCGATTTGGTGGCCCGGGTCACTCTGGGTCCTATTTGGTGGCCCGGGTCACTCTGGGTCCGATTTGGTGGCCCGGGTCACTCTGGGTCCGATTTGGTGGCCCGGGTCACTCTGGGTCCGATTTGGTGGCCCGGGTCACTGGGTCCGATTTGGTGGGCCGGGTCACTCTGGGTCCGATTTGGTGGGCCGGGTCACTCTGGGTCCGATTTGGTTGGCCGGGTCACTCTGGGTCCGATTTGGTGGGCGGGGTCACTCTGGGACCGATTTGGCGGGCGGCGCCACTCTGGGTCCGATTTGGCGGGCGGCGCCACTCTGGGTCCGATTTGGCGGGCGGCGCCACTCTGGGTCCGATTTGGCGGGCGGCACCACTCTGGGTCCGATTTGGCGGGCGGCACCACTCTGGGTCCGATTTGGTGGGCGGCGCCACTCTGGGTCCGATTTGGCAGGCGGCGCCACTCTGGGTCCGATTTGGCGGGCGGCGCCACTCTGGGTCCGATTTGGCGGGCCGGGTCACTCTGGGTCCGATTTGGCGGCCCGGGTCACTCTGGGTCCGATTTGGCGGCCCGGGTCACTCTGGGTCCGATTTGGCGGCCCAAGTCACTCTGGGTCCGATTTGGCGGCCCGGGTCACTCTGGGTCCGATTTGGCGGCCCGGGTCACTCTGGGTCCGATTTGGCGGCCCGGGTCACTCTGGGTCCGATTTGGCGGCCCGGGTCACTCTGGGTCCGATTTGGTGGCCCGGGTCACTCTGGGTCCGATTTGGTGGCCCGGGTCACTCTGGGTTTGATTTGGTGGCCCGGGTCACTCTGGGTCCGATTTGGTGGCCCGGGTCACTCTGGGTTTGATTTGGTGGCCCGGGTCACTCTGGGTTTGATTTGGTGGCCCGGGTCACTCTGGGTCCGATTTGGTGGCCCGGGTCACTCTGGGTCCGATTTGATGGCCCGGGTCACTCTGGGTCCGATTTGGTGGGCCGGGTCACTCTGGGTCCGATTTGGTGGGCCGGGTCACTCTGGGTCCGATTTGGTGGGCCGGGTCACTCTGGGTCCGATTTGGTGGGCCGGGTCACTCTGGGTCCGATTTGGTGGGCCGGGTCACTCTGGGTCCGATTTGGTGGGCCGGGTCACTCTGGGTCCGATTTGGTGGGCCGGGTCACTCTGGGTCCGATTTGGTGGGCCGGGTCACTCTGGGTCCGATTTGGTGGGCCGGGTCACTCTGGGTCCGATTTGGTGGGCCGGGTCACTCTGACTGACAGCAGGATAAGGGAATGGCTGATAACAGAGAATAGACTGACAGCAGGACAAGGGAATGGCTGATAACAGAGAGAATAGACTGACAGCAGGACAGGGGAATTGCTGATAACAGAGAGAAATAGACTGACAGCAGGACGGGGAATGGCTGATAACAGAGAGAATAGACTGACAGCAGGACAGGGGAATGGCTGATAACAGAGAGAATAGACTGACAGCAGGACAGGGGAATGGCTGATAACAGAGAGAATAGACTGACAGCAGGACGGGGAATGGCTGATAACAGAGAGAATAGACTGACAGCAGGACAGGGGAATGGCTGATAACAGAGAGAAATAGACTGACAGCAGTACGGGGAATGGCTGATAACAGAGAGAAATAGATGGGTATTTCCTGAAGGAACTACAGATAGTGCTTTGGAATGGTTCCCGGGTTGCCCCAGCAAGACTTTCACACTTAGGTGCCCCTCAGGCGCTGGTTTGGTAGTTGTAGCCACTCTGGGTCCGATTTTGTGGGTGGGGCCCCTCAGGGGCCGATTTGGTGGGCGCTGTATACTGCGGGGCTCTGCGCTGTATACTGCGGGGCTCTGCGCTGTATACTGCGGGGCTCTGCGCTGTATGCTGCAGGGCTCTGCGCTGTATACTGCGCGGCTCTGCACTGTATGCTGCGGGGCTCTGCGCTGTATGCTGCGCGGCTCTGCGCTGTATACTGCGGGGCTCTGCGCTGTATGCTGCGGGGCTCTGCGCTGTATGCTGCGGGGCTCTGCGCTGTATAATGCGCGGCTCTGCGCTGTATACTGCGCGGCTCTGCGCTGTATGCTGCGCGGCTCTGCGCTGTATACTGTGGGGCTCTGCGCTGTATGCTGCGCGGCTCCGCGCTGTATGCTGCGTGGCTCTGCGCTGTATAATGCGCGGCTCTGCGCTGTGTACTGTAATAATAATAAGACTACAGATAGTGCTTTGAAATTGTGCTGTACTGTCACTTTAAGAGCTGATATTATCTGGCAAAACTGTGCTGGGGTCATGTACAGTTCGCAGGCGTTGGCATAGTAACTGGGCCTGACTGCACATATCAATGAGCTAATCAGCCAGGTGGCAGGTACATTTCAAATTGCCTCAGAAACCCGGCCATTATAACCTATGGGAAAATTTCCCTATTGAAATGCATTACAATGAGGGGAAAAAACATTTTCAAACGCAAATTGCGCCAAAACTACAAATCCGATCGACACGAAAAATACTTAGCACACCTCTTGGGGACGCTGGCTTCGAAATGACACCTCACTGGTGTCTGTGAGTGAAGCGGTTCGGGCCGCATTACGTGCGGACTGAATAATAATAATAACTAGATAGGTATTTCCTGAAGGAACTACAGAGAGTGCTTTGGAATGGTGCCCGGGTTGCCCCAGCAAGACTTTCGCACTTGGGTGCCCCTCAGGCGCTGTTTTGTTAACTGTAGCCACTCTGGGTCCGATTTGGCGGGCGGCGCCACTCTGGGTCCGATTTGGCGGGCGGCGCCACTCCGGGTCCGATTTGGCGGGCGGCGCCACTCCGGGTCCAATTTGGCGGGCGGCGCCACTCCGGGTCCGATTTGGCGGGCGGCGCCACTCTGGGTCCGATTTGGCGGGCGGGGCCCCTCGGGGTCCGATTTTTTGGGCGGGGCCCCTCGGGGTCTGATTTTTTGGGCGGGGTCCGATTTGGTGGGCCGGGTCACTCTGGGTCCGATTTGGTGGCCCGGGTCACTCTGGGGCCGATTTGGTGGGCCAGGCCACTCTGGGTCCGATTTGGTGGCCCGGGCCACTCTGGGTCTGATTTGGTGGCCCGGGTCACTCTGGGTCCGATTTGGTGGCCCGGGTCACTCTGGGTCCGATTTGGTGGCCCGGGTCACTCTGGGTCCGATTTGGTGGGCCGGTTCACTCTGGGTCCGGTTTGGTGGGCCGGGTCACTCTGGGTCCGATTTGGTGGGCCGGGTCACTCTGGGTCCGATTTGGTGGGCCGGGTCACTCTGGGTCCGATTTGGTGGGCCGGGTCACTCTGGGTCTGATTTGGTGGGCCGGGTCACTCTGGGTCCGATTTGGTGGGCCGGGTCACTCTGACTGACAGCAGGATAAGGGAATAGCTGATAACAGAGAATAGACTGACAGCAGGACAAGGGCATGGCTGATAACAGAGAGAATAGACTGACAGCAGGACAGGGGAATTGCTGATAACAAAGAGAAATAGACTGACAGCAGGACGAGGAATGGCTGATAACAGAGAGAATAGACTGACAGCAGGACAGGGGAATGGCTGATAACAGAGAAAAATAGACTGACAGCAGGACGGGGAATGGCTGATAACAGAGAGAATAGACTGACAGCAGGACAGGGGAATTGCTGATAACAAAGAGAAATAGACTGACAGCAGGACGAGGAATGGCTGATAACAGAGAGAATAGACTGACAGCAGTACGGGGAATGGCTGATAACAGAGAGAAATAGACTGACAGCAGGACGGGGAATGGCTGATGACAGAGAGAATAGACTGACAGCAGGACAGGGGAATGGCTGATAACAGAGAGAATAGACTGACAGCAGGACGGGGAATGGCTGATAACAGAGAGAATAGACTGACAGCAGGACAGGGAAATGGCTGATAACAGAGAGAAATAGACTGACAGCAGTACGGGGAATGGCTGATAACAGAGAGAAGTAGATGGGTATTTCCTGAAGGAACTACAGATAGTGCTTTGGAATGGTGCCCGGGTTGCCCCAGCAAGACTTTCACACTTGGGTGCCCCTCAGGCGCTGGTTTGGTAGTTGTAGCCACTCTGGGTCCGATTTGGTGGGTGGGGCCCCTCAGGGGCCGATTTGGTGGGCGCTGTATACTGCGCGGCTCTGCGCTGTATGCTGCGCGGCTCTGCGCTGTATGCTGCGCGGCTCTGCGCTGTATGCTGCGCGGCTCTGCGCTGTATACTGCGGGGCTCTGCGCTGTATACTGCGGGGCTCTGCGCTGTATACTGCGGGGCTCTGCGCTGTATGCTGCGGGGCTCTGCGCTGTATACTGTAATAATAATAAGACTACAGATAGTGCTTTGAAATTGTGCTGTGCTGTCACTTTAAGAGCTGATATTATCTGACAAAACTGTGACCTGGTGGAGTTGGTAGGCGTTGGCATAGTAACTGTGTCTGACTGCGCATATCAATGAGCTAATCAGCCAGGTGGCATTTGGCAGTTAAGTTATTTTTAGAAATTGCCTCAGAAACCAGCCCATTTTAAACGTATAGGAACATTTCCCTATTGAAATGCATTGAAACAATGCTTTCCAATGGGGGGAAAACAATTTTCAAACGCAAATTGCGCCAAAACTACAAATCCGATCGACACGAAAAATACTTAGCACACCTCTCGTGGACGCTGGCTTCGAAATGACACCTCACTGGAGTCTGTGCGTTTAGCGGTTCGGGCCGCATTAATTGCGGAAAAAAGCCTAATAATAATAATAATAACTAGATGGGTATTTCCTGAAGGAACTACAGATAGTGCTTTGGAATGGTGCCCGGGCTGCCCCTGCAAGACTTTCACACTTGGGTGCCCCTCAGGCGGTCCGATTTGGTGGGTTGGGTCAATCTGGGTCTGATTTTGTGGGCGGGGTAAATCTAGGTCCGATTCGGTGGGCGGGGTCACTTTTGGTCCGATTCTGTGGGCGCGGCCACTCTGGGTCCGATTCGGTGGGCGGAGCCACTCTGGGTCCGATTTGGTGGGCGGGGCACCTTAGGGACCAATTTGGTGGGTGGGGTCACTCGGTCCGATTTGGTGGGCTGGGCACCTCAGGGTCTCATTTGGTGGGCTGGGCACCTCAGGGTCCGATTTGGTGGGTGGGGTCACTCTGGGTCCGATTTGGTGGAAGGGGTCACTCTGGGTTTGATTTGGTGGAAGGGGTCACTCTGGGTTCGATTTGGTGGGCGGAGCCACTCTGGGTCCGATTTGGTGGGCGGGCTCACTCTGGGTCCGATTTGGTGGGCGGGGTCACTCTGGGTCCGATTTGGTGAGCCGGGCCCCTCGGGGTCCGATTTGGTGAGCAGGGTAATCTACTATATAATTGTCTAAGGGCACTTCCGTCTTTCTGTCTCACAACACCGCTACGTCATCATCTCATGAGACCGCAATGCACTCTTGGGACCGGAGCGCGCAACAAGCATCGGGTACCGGCCACTCCAGGTGCAACAAGCATCGTGTACCGGCCGCTCTAGGAGGTGCAACAACCATCAGATACCGGCCGCTCCAGGAGGTGAGTATGTAACTTTTTTATTTTAATTCTTTTTTTTTTTTTTAACAGGGATATGCAGTATACTATGTGACTGGACAATATACTACGTGACTGGGCAGTATAACTACGTGGCTCTGCGCTGTATACTGCGTGGCTCTGCGCTGTATACTACGCGGCTCTGCGCTGTATACTACGCGGCTCTGCGCTGTATACTGCGCGGCTCTGCGCTGTATACTGCGCGGCTCTGCGCTTTGTACTGCGCGGCTCTGCGCTATATACTGCGTGGCTCTTCGCTGTATACTGCGCGGCTCTGCGCTGTGTACTGCGCGGCTCTGCGCTGTGTACTGCGCGTGTCCGTGCTGTGTACTGCGTGTGTCTGCGCTGTATACTGCGCGGCTCTGCGCTGTGTACTGCGCGGCTCTGCACTGTGTACTGCACGGCTCTGCGCTGTATACTGCGGGGCTCTGCACTGTATACGTCGGGGCTCTGCGCTGTATACTACGCGGCTCTGCGCTGTAAACTGCGCGGCTCTGCGCTGTATACTGCGTGGCTCTACGCTGTGTACTGCGCGGCTCTGCGCTGTATACTGCGCGGCTCTGCGCTGTATACTGGGGGGCTCTGCGCTGTGTACTGCGCGGCTCTGCGCTGTATACTGCGCGGCTCTGCGCTGTATACTGCACGGCTCTGCGCTGTGTACTGCGCGGCTCTGCGCTGTGTACTGCGCGGCTCTGCGCTGTGTACTGCGTGGCTCTGCGCTGTGTACTGCGTGGCTCTGCGCTGTATACTACGCGGCTCTGCGCTGTATACTACGCGGCTCTGCGCTGTATACTGCGCGGCTCTGCGCTTTGTACTGCGCGGCTCTGCGCTATATACTGCGTGGCTCTTCGCTGTATACTGCGCGGCTCTGCGCTGTGTACTGCGCGGCTCTGCGCTGTGTACTGCGCGTGTCCGTGCTGTGTACTGCGTGTGTCTGCGCTGTATACTGCGCGGCTCTGCGCTGTGTACTGCGCGGCTCTGCACTGTGTACTGCACGGCTCTGCGCTGTATACTGCGGGGCTCTGCACTGTATACGTCGGGGCTCTGCGCTGTATACTACGCGGCTCTGCGCTGTAAACTGCGCGGCTCTGCGCTGTATACTGCGTGGCTCTACGCTGTGTACTGCGCGGCTCTGCGCTGTATACTGCGCGGCTCTGTGCTGTATACTGGGCGGCTCTGCGCTGTGTACTGCGCGGCTCTGCGCTGTATACTGCGCGGCTCTGCGCTGTGTACTGCGCGGCTCTGCGCTGTGTACTGCGCGGCTCTGCGCTGTGTACTGCGCGGCTCTGCGCTGTGTACTGCGCGGCTCTGCGCTGTGTACTGCGCGGCTCTGCGCTGTGTACTGCGCGGCTCTGCGCTTTATACTGCGCGGCTCTGCGCTGTGTACTGCGTGGCTCTGCGCTGTGCACTGCGCGGCTCTGCGCGGTATACTGCGCGGCTCTGCGCTTTATACTGCGCGGCTCTGCGCTGTGTACTGCGCGGCTCTGCGCTGTGTACTGCGCGGCTCTGCGCTGTGTACTGCGCGGCTCTGCGCTGTGTACTGCGCGGCTCTGCGCTGTGTACTGCGCGGCTCTGCGCTGTGTACTGCGCGGCTCTCCGCTTTATACTGCGCGGCTCTGCGCTGTGTACTGCGGGGCTCTGCGCTGTGTACTGCGCGACTCTGCGCTGTGTACTGCGCGGCTCTGCGCTGTGTACTGCGCGGCTCTGCGCTTTGTACTGCGCGGCTCTGCGCTGTGTACTGCGTGGCTCTGCACTGTATACTGCGTGGCTCTGCGCTGTGTACTGCGGGGCTCTGCGCTTTATACTGCGCGACTGCGCTTTGTACTGCGCGGCTCTGCGCTGTGTACTGCGCGGCTCTGCGCTGTGTACTGCGCGGCTCTGCGCTGTGTACTGCGCGGCTCTGCGCTGTGTACTGCGCGGCTCTGCGCTTTATACTGCGCGACTCTGCGCTTTGTACTGCGCGGCTCTGCACTGTATACTGCGTGGCTCTGCGCTGTGTACTGCGCGGCTCTGCGCTGTGTACTGCGTGGCTCTGCACTTTATACTGCGCGACTCTGCGCTTTGTACTGCGCGGCTCTGCGCTGTGTACTGCGCGGCTCTGCACTGTATACTGCGTGGCTCTGCGCTGTGTACTGCGCGGCTCTGCGCTGTGTACTGCGCGGCTCTGCGCTTTATACTGCGCGACTCTGCGCGGCTCTGCGCTGTGTACTGCGCGGCTCTGCGCTGTGTACTGCGCGGCTCTGCGCTGTGTACTGCGCGGCTCTGCGCTGTGTACTGCGCGGCTCTGCGCTTTATACTGCGCGACTCTGCGCTTTGTACTGCGCGGCTCTGCACTGTATACTGCGTGGCTCTGCGCTGTGTACTGCGCGGCTCTGCGCTGTGTACTGCGTGGCTCTGCGCTTTATACTGCGCGACTCTGCGCTTTGTACTGCGCGGCTCTGCGCTGTGTACTGCGCGGCTCTGCACTGTATACTGCGTGGCTCTGCGCTGTGTACTGCGCGGCTCTGCGCTGTGTACTGCGCGGCTCTGCGCTTTATACTGCGCGACTCTGCGCTTTGTACTGCGCGGCTCTGCGCTGTGTACTGCGCGGCTCTGCGCTGTGTACTGCGCGGCTCTGCGCTGTGTACTGCGCGGCTCTGCGCTTTATACTGCGCGACTCTGCGCTTTGTACTGCGCGGCTCTGCGCTGTGTACTGCGCGGCTCTGCGCTGTGTACTGCGCGGCTCTGCGCTGTGTACTGCGTGGCTGTGCAATATACTACGTGGACATGCATATTCTAGAATACCCGATGAGTTAGAATCGGGCCACAGTCTAATAATCATAAGACTAAGGATAGTGGTTTGGAATTGTGCTGTACTGTCACTTTAAGAGCTGATATTATCTGACAAAACTTGTGACCTGGTGAGCTGATGTAGACTTCATAGGCGTTGGCATAGTAACTGTGTCTGACTGCGCATATCAATGAGCTAATCAGCCAGGTGGCAGTTATTTTTAGAAATTGCCTCAGAAACCAACCCATTATAAACGTATGGGACAATTTCCCTATTGAAACGCATTGAAAGACTTTTTTCAAACACAAATTGCGCAAAAACTACAAATCCGATCGGCACGAAAAATACTTAGCACACCTCTTGGGGACGCTGGCTTCGAAATGACACCTCACTGGAGTCTGTGAGTTTAGCGGTTCGGGCCGCATTACGTGCGGACTGAATAATAAGAATAAGAAGAAGTTTACCACGGTGGAATAACAGTATAGTGCTTTGTTCCAAAGCACTATAACTAGATGGGTATTTCCTGAAGGAACTACAGATAGTGCTTTGGAATGGTGCCCGGGCTGCCCCTGCAAGACTTTCACACTTGGGTGCCCCTCAGATGCTGGTTTGGTAGTTGTAGCCCCTCAGGGTTGAGGATTTGGTGGGCGGGGCCACTCTGGGTCCGATTTGGGGGGCGGAGCCACTCTGGGTCCGATTTGGTGGGCTGGGTCACTCTGGGTCCGATTTGGTGGGCCGGGTCACTCTGGGTCCGATTTGGCGGCCCGGGTCACTCTGGGTCCGATTTGGCGGCCCGGGTCACTCTGGGTCCGATTTGGCGGCCCGGGTCACTCTGGGTCCGATTTGGCGGCCCGGGTCACTCTGGGTCCGATTTGGCGGCCCGGGTCACTCTGGGTTTGATTTGGTGGCCCGGGTCACTCTGGGTCCGATTTGGTGGCCCGGGTCACTCTGGGTTTGATTTGGTGGCCCGGGTCACTCTGGGTTTGATTTGGTGGCCCGGGTCACTCTGGGTCCGATTTGGTGGCCCGGGTCACTCTGGGTCCGATTTGATGGCCCGGGTCACTCTGGGTCCGATTTGGTGGGCCGGGTCACTCTGGGTCCGATTTGGTGGGCCGGGTCACTCTGGGTCCGATTTGGTGGGCTGGGTCACTCTGGGTCCGATTTGGTGGGCCGGGTCACTCTGGGTCCGATTTGGTGGGCCGGGTCACTCTGGGTCCGATTTGGTGGGCCGGGTCACTCTGGGTCCGATTTGGTGGGCCGGGTCACTCTGGGTCCGATTTGGTGGGCCGGGTCACTCTGGGTCCGATTTGGTGGGCCGGGTCACTCTGGGTCCGATTTGGTGGGCCGGGTCACTCTGACTGACAGCAGGATAAGGGAATGGCTGATAACAGAGAATAGACTGACAGCAGGACAAGGGAATGGCTGATAACAGAGAGAATAGACTGACAGCAGGACAGGGGAATTGCTGATAACAGAGAGAAATAGACTGACAGCAGGACGGGGAATGGCTGATAACAGAGAGAATAGACTGACAGCAGGACAGGGGAATGGCTGATAACAGAGAGAATAGACTGACAGCAGGACAGGGGAATGGCTGATAACAGAGAGAATAGACTGACAGCAGGACGGGGAATGGCTGATAACAGAGAGAATAGACTGACAGCAGGACAGGGGAATGGCTGATAACAGAGAGAAATAGACTGACAGCAGTACGGGGAATGGCTGATAACAGAGAGAAATAGATGGGTATTTCCTGAAGGAACTACAGATAGTGCTTTGGAATGGTTCCCGGGTTGCCCCAGCAAGACTTTCACACTTAGGTGCCCCTCAGGCGCTGGTTTGGTAGTTGTAGCCACTCTGGGTCCGATTTTGTGGGTGGGGCCCCTCAGGGGCCGATTTGGTGGGCGCTGTATACTGCGGGGCTCTGCGCTGTATACTGCGGGGCTCTGCGCTGTATACTGCGGGGCTCTGCGCTGTATGCTGCAGGGCTCTGCGCTGTATACTGCGCGGCTCTGCGCTGTATGCTGCGGGGCTCTGCGCTGTATGCTGCGCGGCTCTGCGCTGTATACTGCGGGGCTCTGCGCTGTATGCTGCGGGGCTCTGCGCTGTATGCTGCGGGGCTCTGCGCTGTATAATGCGCGGCTCTGCGCTGTATACTGCGCGGCTCTGCGCTGTATGCTGCGCGGCTCTGCGCTGTATACTGTGGGGCTCTGCGCTGTATGCTGCGCGGCTCCGCGCTGTATGCTGCGTGGCTCTGCGCTGTATAATGCGCGGCTCTGCGCTGTGTACTGTAATAATAATAAGACTACAGATAGTGCTTTGAAATTGTGCTGTACTGTCACTTTAAGAGCTGATATTATCTGGCAAAACTGTGCTGGGGTCATGTACAGTTCGCAGGCGTTGGCATAGTAACTGGGCCTGACTGCACATATCAATGAGCTAATCAGCCAGGTGGCAGGTACATTTCAAATTGCCTCAGAAACCCGGCCATTATAACCTATGGGAAAATTTCCCTATTGAAATGCATTACAATGAGGGGAAAAAACATTTTCAAACGCAAATTGCGCCAAAACTACAAATCCGATCGACACGAAAAATACTTAGCACACCTCTTGGGGACGCTGGCTTCGAAATGAAACCTCACTGGTGTCTGTGAGTGAAGCGGTTCGGGCCGCATTACGTGCGGACTGAATAATAATAATAACTAGATGGGTATTTCCTGAAGGAACTACAGATAGTGCTTTGGAATGGTGCCCGGGCTGCCCCTGCAAGACTTTGACACTTGGGTGCCCCTCAGGCGGTCCGATTTGGTGGGTTGGGTCAATCTGGGTCTGATTTTGTGGGCGGGGTAAATCTAGGTCCGATTCGGTGGGCGGGGTCACTTTTGGTCCGATTCTGTGGGCGCGGCCACTCTGGGTCCGATTCGGTGGGCGGAGCCACTCTGGGTCCGATTTGGTGGGCGGGGCACCTTAGGGACCAATTTGGTGGGTGGGGTCACTCGGTCCGATTTGGTGGGCTGGGCACCTCAGGGTCTGATTTGGTGGGTGGGGTCACTCTGGGTCCGATTTGGTGGGCGGGGTCACTCTGGGCCTGATTTGGTGGAAGGGGTCACTCTGGGTCCGATTTGGTGGAAGGGGTCACTCTGGGTCTGATTTGGTGGAAGGGGTCACTCTGGGTCCGATTTGGTGGGCGGAGCCACTCTGGGTCCGATTTGGTGGGCGGGGTCACTCTGGGACTGATTTAGGGGGCGGGGTCACTCTGGGTCTGATTTGGTGAGCCGGGCCCCTCGGGGTCCGATTTGGTGAGCGGGGTAATCTACTATATAATTGTCTAAGGGCACTTCCGTCTTTCTGTCTCACAACACCGCTACGTCATCTGTCATGATCTCAATGGCAAGAGAACATAGCATAAGCATATATAGGAACTAGCTCTTGGAAGATGGGAACTGAGCTGACCATGAACTAAACCTAACGCACAACTAGCAGTGGCCGGGTAGCATGCCTACGTTGATTCTAGATGCCCAGCCCAGCCGGAGGACTAAATAAAGCTAGCAGAGGAAAATATTAGTCCTAGCTCACCTCTAGAGAAATACCCCGAAAGGAGACAGAGGCCCCCCACATGTATTGGCGGTGAGTTGAGATGAAATAACAAACGTAGTATGAAAATAGGTTTAGCAAATTTGAGGTCCACTCACTACATAGCAGAAGACAGAAAGGACACTTTCATGGTCAGCTGAAAACCCTATCAAAAAACACCATCCAGAAATTACTTTAAAACTCTGGCATTAACTCATAACACCAGAGTGGCAATTCCCGTTCACAAGAGCTTTCCAGACACAGTAACGAAACTACAGCTGTGAACTGGAACAAAATGCAAAAACAAACATGGACAAGAGTCCAACTTATCTAGTAGTTGTCTAGGAGCAGGAACAAGCACAGAGAGGCTTCTGATAACATTGTTGACCGGCAAGCAACTAACAGAGCAGCAAGGTTATATAGCGACTCCCACATCTTGATGGGAACAGGTGAACAGAGAAGATGAAGACACCAGTTCAATTCCACCAGTAGCCACCGGGGGAGCCCAGAATCCAAATTCACAACAGTACCCCCCCCTCAAGGAGGGGGCACCGAACCCTCACCAGAACCACCAGGGCGATCAAGATGGGCCCTATGAAAGGCACGAACCAGATCGGAGGCATGAACATCAGATGCATTCACCCAAGAATTATCCTCCTGGCCGTATCCCTTCCACTTGACCAGATACTGGAGTCTCCGTCTGGAAACACGAGAGTCCAAGATTTTCTCCACAACGTACTCCAACTCACCCTCAACCAACACCGGAGCAGGAGGCTCAACGGAAGGCACAACCGGTACCTCATACCTGCGCAATAATGACCGATGAAAAACGTTATGAATAGAAAAGGATGCAGGGAGGTCCAAACGGAAGGAAACAGGGTTAAGAATCTCCAATATCTTATACGGGCCGATAAACCGAGGCTTAAACTTAGGAGAAGAGACCCTCATAGGGACAAAACGAGAAGACAACCACACCAAATCCCCAACAGAAAGCCGAGGACCAACACGACGGTGGCGGTTGGCAAAAAGCTGAGTCTTCTCCTGGGACAACCTCAAATTGTCCACCACCTGCCCCCAGATCTGATGCAATCTCTCCACCACAGCATCCACTCCAGGACAATCCGAAGATTCCACCTGACCAGAGGAAAATCGAGGATGAAACCCCGAATTACAGAAAAACGGGGACACCAAAGTGGCAGAGCTGGCCCGATTATTGAGAGCGAACTCCGCCAATGGCAAAAAAGCAACCCAATCATCCTGGTCAGCAGACACAAAACACCTCAGATATGTCTCCAGGGTCTGATTAATCCGCTCGGTCTGGCCATTCGTCTGAGGATGGAAAGCGGACGAAAAAGATAAATCTATGCCCATCCTAGCACAGAATGCCCGCCAAAATCTAGACACGAATTGGGTCCCTCTGTCAGAAACGATATTCTCAGGAATACCATGCAAACGAACAACATTTTGAAAAAACAGAGGAACCAACTCGGAAGAAGAAGGTAACTTGGGCAGAGGAACCAAATGGACCATCTTAGAAAAACGGTCACACACCACCCAGATGACAGACATCTTCTGAGAAACAGGCAGATCTGAAATAAAATCCATCGAGATGTGCGTCCAAGGCCTCTTAGGAATAGGCAAGGGCAACAATAATCCACTAGCCCGAGAACAACAAGGCTTGGCCCGAGCACAAACGTCACAAGACTGCACAAAGCCTCGCACATCTCGTGACAGGGAAGGCCACCAGAAGGACCTTGCCACCAAATCCCTGGTACCAAAAATGCCAGGATGACCTGCCAACGCAGAAGAATGAACCTCAGAGATGACTCTACTGGTCCAATCATCAGGAACAAACAGTTTATCAGGTGGGCAACGATCAGGTCTCTCCGCCTGAAACTCCTGCAAGGCCCGCCGCAGGTCTGGAGAAACGGCTGACAATACCACTCCATCCTTAAGGATACCTGTGGGCTCAGAGTTACCAGGCGAGTCAGGCTCAAAACTCCTAGAAAGGGCATCCGCCTTAACATTCTTAGAACCCGGTAGGTATGACACCACAAAATTAAACCGAGAGAAAAATAATGACCAGCGCGCCTGTCTAGGATTCAGGCGCCTGGCGGTCTCAAGATAAATCAAATTTTTGTGGTCAGTCAATACCACCACCTGATGTCTGGCCCCCTCAAGCCAATGGCGCCACTCCTCAAAAGCCCACTTCATGGCCAAAAGCTCCCGATTCCCAACATCATAATTCCGCTCAGCGGGCGAAAATTTACGGGAAAAGAAGGCACAAGGCCTCATCACGGAGCAGTCAGAACTTTTCTGCGACAACACTGCCCCAGCTCCGATCTCAGAAGCGTCGACCTCAACCTGAAAAGGTAGAGCAACATCAGGCTGACGCAACACAGGGGCAGAGGAAAAACGGCGCTTAAGCTCCCGAAAGGCCTCCACAGCATCAGGGGACCAATCAGCAACATCAGCACCCTTCTTAGTCAAATCGGTCAATGGCTTAGCAATATCCGAAAAACCAGCAATAAATCGACGATAAAAGTTAGCAAAGCCCAAAAATTTCTGAAGACTCTTAAGAGAAGAGGGCTGCGTCCAATCACAAATAGCTTGAACCTTGACAGGATCCATTTCAATGGAAGAGGGGGAAAAAATATATCCCAAAAAGGAAATCCTCTGTACCCCAAAAACACACTTAGAACCCTTCACACACAAAGAATTAGACCGCAAAACCTGAAAAACCCTCCTGACTTGCTGGACATGAGAGTCCCAGTCATCCGAAAAAATCAGAATATCATCCAGATACACAATCATAAATTTATCCAAATAATCGCGAAAAATATCATGCATAAAGGACTGGAAAACTGACGGAGCATTAGAAAGACCAAAAGGCATCACTAAATACTCAAAGTGGCCCTCGGGCGTATTAAATGCGGTTTTCCACTCATCCCCCTGCCTGATTCGCACCAAATTATACGCCCCACGAAGGTCAATCTTAGAGAACCACTTGGCCCCCTTTATGCGAGCAAACAAATCAGTTAGCAACGGCAATGGGTATTGATATTTAACAGTGATTTTATTCAAAAGCCGATAATCAATACATGGTCTCAAAGAGCCGTCTTTTTTTGACACAAAGAAAAAACCGGCTCCTAAGGGAGATGACGATGGACGAATATGTCCCTTTTCCAAGGACTCCTTTATATATTCTCGCATAGCAGCATGTTCAGGCACAGACAGATTAAATAAACGACCCTTTGGGTATTTACTACCCGGGATTAAATCTATGGCACAATCGCACTCTCGGTGCGGAGGTAACGAACCAAGCTTGGATTCTTCAAAGACGTCACGATAGTCAGACAGGAACTCAGGAATTTCAGAGGGAATGGATGATGAAATGGAAACCACAGGTACATCCCCATGAGCCCCCTTACATCCCCAGCTCAACACAGACATAGCTCTCCAGTCGAGGACTGGGTTGTGAGATTGCAGCCAAGGCAATCCTAGCACCAAATCATCATGTAGATTATACAGCACCAGAAAGCGAATAATCTCCTGGTGATCCGGATTAATACGCATAGTTACTTGTGTCCAGTATTGTGGTTTATTATTAGCCAATGGGGTGGAGTCAATCCCCTTCAGAGGAATAGGAGTCTCCAAAGGCTCTAAATCATACCCACAGCGTTTGGCAAAGGACCAATCCATAAGACTCAAAGCGGCGCCAGAGTCGACATAGGCGTCCGTGGTAATAGATGACAAAGAACAAATCAGGGTCACAGATAGAATAAATTTAGACGGTAAGGTGCAAATGGAAACAGATTTACCAAGCTTTTTAGTGCGCTTAGAGCATGCTGATATAACATGAGTAGAATCACCACAATAGAAACACAACCCATTTTTCCGTCTAAAATTCTGCCGCTCGCTTCGGGACAGAATTCTATCACACTGCATACTCTCTGGCGACTTCTCAGTGGACACCGCCAGATGGTGCACTGGTTTGCGCTCCCGCAAACGCCTATCGATCTGAATAGCCATTGTCATGGACTCATTCAGACCCGCAGGCACAGGGAACCCCACCATAACATCCTTAATGGCATCAGAGAGACCCTCTCTGAAAGTCGCCGCCAGGGCGCACTCATTCCACTGAGTAAGCACAGACCATTTACGGAATCTTTGGCAGTAAATTTCCGCTTCATCTTGCCCCTGAGATAGGGACATCAAAGTTTTTTCTGCCTGAAGCTCCAAATGAGGTTCGTCATAAAGCAACCCCAAGGCCAGAAAAAACGCATCCACATTGAGCAACGCAGGATCTCCTGGTGTCAATGAAAAAGCCCAGTCTTGAGGGTCGCCCCGGAGCAAGGAAATCACAATCCTGACCTGCTGTGCAGGGTCTCCGGCAGAGCGAGATTTCAGAGACAAAAATAATTTGCAATTATTTCGAAAATTCTGAAACCCGGATCTATTCCCCGAGAAAAATTCCGGCAAAGGAATTCTCGGCTCAGATACAGGTGCATGACAAACAAAATCTTGCAAATTTTGTACCTTCGTGGCGAGATTATTCAAACCTGCAGTTACACTCTGAAGATCCATTACAAACAGGTGGACACAGAGCCATTCAAGGGTTAAGAGGAGGTAAGAAGCAGCTAGACAGCAATTAAGGGCTAGGCAGCAAAACTCTGAGGGGAAAAAAAAAAAAAAAAATTTCCCTTCAACACTTCTTTTTCTCCTGCTTCAGCCCAAACAATTAACACTTTGCGGGCCGGTCAAACTGTCATGATCTCAATGGCAAGAGAACATAGCATAAGCATATATAGGAACTAGCTCTTGGAAGATGGGAACTGAGCTGACCATGAACTAAACCTAACGCACAACTAGCAGTGGCCGGGTAGCATGCCTACGTTGATTCTAGATGCCCAGCCTAGCCGGAGGACTAAATAAAGCTAGCAGAGGAAAATATTAGTCCTAGCTCACCTCTAGAGAAATACCCCGAAAGGAGACAGAGGCCCCCCCACATGTATTGGCGGTGAGTTGAGATGAAATAACAAACGTAGTATGAAAATAGGTTTAGCAAATTTGAGGTCCACTCACTACATAGCAGAAGACAGAAAGGACACTTTCATGGTCAGCTGAAAACCCTATCAAAAAACACCATCCAGAAATTACTTTAAAACTCTGGCATTAACTCATAACACCAGAGTGGCAATTCCCGTTCACAAGAGCTTTCCAGACACAGTAACGAAACTACAGCTGTGAACTGGAACAAAATGCAAAAACAAACATGGACAAGAGTCCAACTTATCTAGTAGTTGTCTAGGAGCAGGAACAAGCACAGAGAGGCTTCTGATAACATTGTTGACCGGCAAGCAACTAACAGAGCAGCAAGGTTATATAGCGACTCCCACATCTTGATGGGAACAGGTGAACAGAGAAGATGAAGACACCAGTTCAATTCCACCAGTAGCCACCGGGGGAGCCCAGAATCCAAATTCACAACAGTCATCATCTCGTGAGACCGCAATGCACTCTTGGGACCGGAGCGCGCAACAAGCATCGGGTACCGGCCACTCCAGGTGCAACAAGCATCGTGTACCGGCCGCTCTAGGAGGTGCAACAACCATCAGATACCGGCCGCTCCAGGAGGTGAGTATGTAACTTTTTTATTTTAATTCTTTTTTTTTTTTAACAGGGATATGCAGTATACTATGTGACTGGACAATATACTACGTGACTGGGCAGTATAACTACGTGGCTCTGTGCTGTATACTGCGTGGCTCTGCGCTGTATACTGCGTGGCTCTGCGCTGTATACTACGCGGCTCTGCGCTGTATACTACACGGCTCTGCGCTGTATACTACGCGGCTCTGCGCTGTATACTGCGTGGCTCTGCGCTGTGTACTGCGCTGTGTACTGCGCGGCTCTGCACTGTGTACTGCGCGTTCTGCGCTGTATACTGCGCGGCTCTGCGCTGTATACTGCGCGGCTCTGCGCTTTGTACTGCGCGGCTCTGCGCTGTATACTGCGGGGCTCTGCACTGTATACTGCGCGGCTCTGCGCTGCATACTGCGTGGCTCTACGCTGTGTACTGCGCGGCTCTGCGCTGTTTACTGCGGGGCTCTGCACAGTATACTACGCGGCTCTGCGCTGTATACTGCGCGGCTCTGCGCTGCATACTGCGTGGCTCTACGCTGTGTACTGCGCGGCTCTGTGCTGTATACTGCGCGGCTCTGCGCTGTATACTGGGTGGCTCTGCGCTGTGTACTGCGCGGCTCTGTGCTGTGTACTGCGCGGCTCTGCACTGTGTACTGCGCGGCTCTGCGCTGTGTACTGCGCGGCTCTGCACTGGTACTGCGCGGCTCTGCGCTTTATACTGCGCGGCTCTGCGCTCTGTACTGCGCGGCTCTGCGCTGTGTACTGCGCGGCTCTCCGCTGTGTACTGCGCGGCTCTGCGCTGTGTACTGCGCGGCTCTGCGCTGTGTACTGCGCGGCTCTGCGCTGTGTACTGCTCGGCTCTGCGCTGTGTACTGCGCGGCTCTCCGCTGTGTACTGCGCGGCTCTGCGCTGTGTACTGCGCGGCTCTGTGTTGTGTACTGCGCGGCTCTGCGCTGTGTACTGCTCGGCTCTGCGCTGTGTACTGCGTGGCTCTCCGCTTTATACTGCGCGGCTCTGCGCTGTGTACTGCGCGGCTCTGCGCTGTGTACTGCGCGGCTCAGCGCTGTGTACTGCGCGGCTCTGCGCTGTGTACTGCGCGGCTCTGCGCTGTGTATTGCGCAGCTCTGCGCTGTGTACTGCTCGGCTCTGCACTGTGTACTGCGCGGCTCTCCGCTTTATACTGCGCGGCTCTGCGCTGTGTACTGCGCGGCTCTGCGCTGTGTACTGCGTGGCTCTGTGCTGTGTACTGCGCGGTTCTGCGCTGTGTACTGCTCGGCTCTGCGCTGTGTACTACGCGGCTCTGTGCTGTGTACTGCGCGGCTCTGCGCTGTGTACTGCTCGGCTCTGCGCTGTGTACTGCGTGGCTCTGCGCTGTGTACTGCGCGGCTCTGTGCTGTGTACTGCGCGGCTCTGCGCTGTGTACTACGCGGCTCTCCGCTTTATACTGCGCGGCTCTGCGCTGTGTACTGCGCGGCTCTGCGCTGTGTACT
This sequence comes from Ranitomeya variabilis, assembly GCF_051348905.1. Taxonomy (NCBI): domain Eukaryota; kingdom Metazoa; phylum Chordata; class Amphibia; order Anura; family Dendrobatidae; genus Ranitomeya; species Ranitomeya variabilis. Next base: position 1,013,473,096 of record NC_135232.1, on the reverse strand, counting down.
GCGCGGCTCTGCACTGTGTACTGCTCGGCTCTGCGCTGTGTACTGCGTGGCTCTGCGCTGTGTACTGCGCGGCTCTGTGCTGTGTACTGCGCGGCTCTGCGCTGTGTATTGCGCAGCTCTGTGCTGTGTACTGCTCGGCTCTGCACTATGTACTGCGCGGCTCTCCGCTTTATACTGCGCGGCTCTGCGCTGTGTACTGCGCGGCTCTGCGCTGTGTACTGCGTGGCTCTGTGCTGTGTACTGCGCGGTTCTGCGCTGTGTACTGCTCGGCTCTGCGCTGTGTACTACGCGGCTCTGTGCTGTGTACTGCGCGGCTCTGCGCTGTGTACTGCTCGGCTCTGCGCTGTGTACTGCGTGGCTCTGCGCTGTGTACTGCGCGGCTCTGTGCTGTGTACTGCGCGGCTCTGCGCTGTGTACTACGCGGCTCTCCGCTTTATACTGCGCGGCTCTGCGCTGTGTACTGCGCGGCTCTGCGCTGTGTACTGCGCGGCTCTGCGCTTTATACTGCGCGGCTTTGCGCTGTGTACTGCAGGGCTCTGCGCTGTGTACTGCGCGGCTCTGCGCTGTGTACTGCGCGGCTCTGCGCTGTGTACTGCGCGGCTCTGCGCTGTGTACTGCGCGGCTCTGCGCTGTGTACTGCACGGCTCTGCGCTTTATACTGCACGGCTCTGCGCTGTGTACTGCACGGCTCTGCGCTGTGTACTGCGCGGCTCTGCGCTGTGTACTGCACGGCTCTGCGCTTTATACTGCACGGCTCTGCGCTTTATACTGCGCGGCTCTGCGCTTTATACTGCGCGGCTCTGCGCTGTGTACTGCGCGGCTCTGCGCTTTATACTGCGCGGCTCTGCGCTGTGTACTGCGCGGCTCTGCGCTGTGTACTGCGTGGCTCTGCGCTGTGTACTGTGTGGCTGTGCAATATACTACGTGGACATACATATTCTAGAATACCCGATGAGTTAGAATCGGGCCACAGTCTAATAATTATAAGACTACAGATAGTGGTTTGGAATTGTGCTGTACTGTCACTTTAAGAGCTGATATTATCTGACAAAACTTGTGACCTGGTGAGCTGATGTAGACTTCATAGGCGTTGGCATAGTAACTGTGTCTGACTGCGCATATCAATGAGCTAATCAGCCAGGTGGCAATTATTTTTAGAAATTGCCTCAGAAACCAGCCCATTATAAACGTATAGGAAAATTTCTCTATTGAAACGCATTGAAAGACTTTTTTCAAACACAAATTGCGCAAAAACTACAAATCCGATCGGCACGAAAAATACTTAGCACACCTCTTGGGGACGCTGGCTTCGAAATGACACCTCACTGGAGTCTGTGAGTTTAGCGGTTCGAGCCGCATTACGTGCGGACTGAATAATAAGAATAAGAAGAAGTTTACCACGGTGGAATAACAGTATAGTGCTTTGTTCCAAAGCACTATAACTAGATGGGTATTTCCTGAAGGAACTACAGATTGTGCTTTGGAATGGTGCCCGGGCTGCCCCTGCAAGACTTTCACACTTGGGTGCCCCTCAGATGCTGGTTTGGTAGTTGTAGCCCCTCAGGGTTGAGGATTTGGTGGGCGGGGCCACTCTGGGTCCGATTTGGGGGGCGGAGCCACTCTGGGTCAAATTTGGTGGGCTGGGTCACTCTGGGTCCGATTTGGTGGGCCGGGTCACTCTGGGTCCGATTTGGTGGCCCGGGTCACTCTGGGTCCGATTTGGTGGCCCGGGTCACTCTGGGTCCGATTTGGTGGCCCGGGTCACTTTGGGTCCGATTTGGTGGCCCGGGTCACTCTGGGTCCGATTTGGTGGCCCGGGTCACTCTGGGTCCGATTTGGTGGCCCGGGTCACTCTGGGTCCGATTTGGTGGCCCGGGTCACTCTGGGTCCGATTTGGTGGCCCGGGTCACTCTGGGTCCGATTTGGTGGCCCGGGTCACTCTGGGTCCGATTTGGTGGCCCGGGTCACTCTGGGTCCGATTTGGTGGCCCGGGTCACTCTGGGTCCGATTTGGTGGCCCGGGTCACTCTGGGTCCGATTTGGTGGCCCGGGTCACTCTGGGTCCGATTTGGTGGCCCGGGTCACTCTGGGTCCGATTTGGTGGCCCGGGTCACTCTGGGTCCGATTTGGTGGCCCGGGTCACTCTGGGTCCGATTTGGTGGCCCGGGTCACTCTGGGTCCGATTTGGTGGCCCGGGTCACTCTGGGTCCGATTTGGTGGCCCGGGTCACTCTGGGTCCGATTTGGTGGCCCGGGTCACTCTGGGTCCGATTTGGTGGCCCGGGTCACTCTGGGTCCGATTTGGTGGCCCGGGTCACTCTGGGTCCGATTTGGTGGGCCGGGTCACTCTGGGTCCGACTTGGTGGGCCAGGCCACTCTGGGTCCGATTTGGTGGCCCGGGTCACTCTGGGTCCGATTTGGTGGCCCGGGTCACTCTGGGTCCGATTTGGTGGCCCGGGTCACTCTGGGTCCGATTTGGTGGCCCGGGCCACTCTGGGTCCGATTTGGTGGCCCGGGTCACTCTGGGTCCGATTTGGTGGCCCGGGTCACTCTGGGTCCGATTTGGTGGCCCGGGTCACTCTGGGTCCCATTTGGTGGGCCGGGTCACTCTGGGTCCCATTTGGTGGGCCGGGTCACTCCGGGTCCGATTTGGTGGGCCAGGCCACTCCGGGTCCGATTTGGTGGCCCGGGTCACTCCGGGTCCGATTTGGTGGCCCGGGTCACTCCGGGTTTGATTTGGTGGCCCGGGTCACTCCGGGTTTGATTTGGTGGCCCGGGTCACTCTGGGTCCGATTTGGTGGGCCGGGTCACTCCGGGTCCGATTTGGTGGCCCGGGTCACTCCGGGTCCGATTTGGTGGCCCGGGTCACTCTGGGTCCGATTTGGTGGCCCGGGTCACTCTGGGTCCGATTTGGTGGGCCGGGTCACTCTGGGTCCGATTTGGTGGGCCGGGTCACTCTGGGTCCGATTTGGTGGGCCGGGTCACTCTGGGTCCGATTTGGTGGGCCGGGTCACTCTGGGTCCGATTTGGTGGGCCGAGTCACTCTGGGTCCGATTTGGTGGGCCGGGTCACTCTGGGTCCGATTTGGTGGGCCGGGTCACTCTGGGTCCGATTTGGTGGGCCGGGTCACTCTGGGTCCCATTTGGTGGGCCGGGTCACTCTGGGTCCGATTTGGTGGGCCGGGTCACTCTGGGTCCCATTTGGTGGGCCGGGTCACTCTGGGTCCGATTTGGTGGGCCGGGTCACTCTGGGTCCGATTTGGTGGGCCGGGTCACTCTGGGTCCGATTTGGTGGGCCGGGTCACTCTGGGTCCGATTTGGTGGGCCGGGTCACTCTGGGTCCGATTTGGTGGGCCGGGTCACTCTGGGTCCGATTTGGTGGGCCGGGTCACTCTGGGTCCGATTTGGTGGGCCGGGTCACTCTGACTGACAGCAGGATAAGGGAATGGCTGATAACAGAGAGAATAGACTGACAGCAGGACAAGGGAATGGCTGATAACAGAGAGAATAGACTGACAGCAGGACAGGGGAATTGCTGATAACAGAGAGAAATAGACTGACAGCAGGACGGGGAATGGCTGATAACAGAGAGAATAGACTGACAGCAGGACAGGGGAATGGCTGATAACAGAGAGAATAGACTGACAGCAGGACAGGGGAATGGCTGATAACAGAAAGAATAGACTGACAGCAGGACGGGGAATGGCTGATAACAGAGAGAAATAGACTGACAGCAGTACGGGGAATGGCTGATAACAGAGAGAAATAGACTGACAGCAGTACGGGGAATGGCTGATAACAGAGAGAAATAGATGGGTATTTCCTGAAGGAACTACAGATAGTGCTTTGGAATGGTTCCCGGGTTGCCCCAGCAAGACTTTCACACTTAGGTGCCCCTCAGGCGCTGGTTTGGTAGTTGTAGCCACTCTGGGTCCGATTTTGTGGGTGGGGCCCCTCAGGGGCCGATTTGGTGGGCGCTGTATACTGCGGGGCTCTGCGCTGTATACTGCGGGGCTCTGCGCTGTATGCTGCGGGGCTCTGCGCTGTATACTGCGCGGCTCTGCGCTGTATGCTGCGGGGCTCTGCGCTGTATGCTGCGCGGCTCTGCGCTGTATGCTGCGGGGCTCTGCGCTGTATGCTGCGGGGCTCTGCGCTGTATGCTGCGGGGCTCTGCGCTGTATACTGCGCGGCTCTGCGCTGTATACTGCGCGGCTCTGCGCTGTATGCTGCGCGGCTCTGCGCTGTATACTGTGGGGCTCTGCGCTGTATGCTGCGCGGCTCCGCGCTGTATGCTGCGTGGCTCTGCGCTGTATAATGCGCGGCTCTGCGCTGTGTACTGTAATAATAATAAGACTACAGATAGTGCTTTGAAATTGTGCTGTACTGTCACTTTAAGAGCTGATATTATCTGGCAAAACTGTGCTGGGGTCATGTACAGTTCGCAGGCGTTGGCATAGTAACTGGGCCTGACTGCACATATCAATGAGCTAATCAGCCAGGTGGCAGGTACATTTCAAATTGCCTCAGATACCCGGCCATTATAACCTATGGGAAAATTTCCCTATTGAAATGCATTACAATGAGGGGAAAAAACATTTTCAAACGCAAATTGCGCCAAAACTACAAATCCGATCGACACAAAAAATACTTAGCACACCTCTTGGGGACGCTGGCTTCGAAATGACACCTCACTGGAGTCTGTGAGTGAAGCGGTTCGGGCCGCATTACGTGCGGACTGAATAATAATAATAACTAGATGGGTATTTCCTGAAGGAACTACAGATAGTGCTTTGGAATGGTGCCCGGGCTGCCCCTGCAAGACTTTCACACTTGGGTGCCCCTCAGGCGGTCCGATTTGGTGGGTTGGGTCAATCTGGGTCTGATTTTGTGGGCGGGGTAAATCTAGGTCCGATTCGGTGGGCGGGGTCACTTTTGGTCCGATTCTGTGGGCGCGGCCACTCTGGGTCCGATTCGGTGGGCGGAGCCACTCTGGGTCCGATTTGGTGGGCGGGGCACCTTAGGGACCAATTTGGTGGGTGGGGTCACTCGGTCCGATTTGGTGGGCTGGGCACCTCAGGGTCTGATTTGGTGGGCTGGGCACCTCAGGGTCCGATTTGGTGGGTGGGGTCACTCTGGGTCCGATTTGGTGGGCGGGGTCACTCTGGGCCCGATTTGGTGGAAGGGGTCACTCTGGGTCCGATTTGGTGGAAGGGGTCACTCTGGGTCTGATTTGGTGGAAGGGGTCACTCTGGGTCCGATTTGGTGGGCGGAGCCACTCTGGGTCCGATTTGGTGGGCGGGGTCACTCTGGGTCTGATTTAGGGGGCGGGGTCACTCTGGGTCCGATTTGGTGGGCCGGGCCCCTCGGGGTCCGATTTGGTGGGCCGGGCCTCTCGGGTTCCGAATTGGTGAGCGGGGTAATCTGCTATCTAATTATCTAAGGGCACTTCCGTCTTTCTGTCTCACAACACCGCTACGTCATCATCTCGTGAGACCGCAATGCACTCTTGGGACCGGAGCGCGCAACAAGCATCGGGTACCGGCCACTCCAGGTGCAACAAGCATCGTGTACCGGCCGCTCTAGGAGGTGCAACAACCATCAGATACCGGCCGCTCCAGGAGGTGAGTATGTAACTTTTTTATTTTAATTCTTTTTTTTTTTAACAGGGATATGCAGTATACTATGTGACTGGACAATATACTACGTGACTGGGCAGTATAACTACGTGGCTCTGCGCTGTATACTGCGTGGCTCTGTGCTGTATACTGCGTGGCTCTGCGCTGTATACTACGTGGCTCTGCGCTGTATACTGCGTGGCTCTGCGCTGTGTACTGCGCGGCTCTGCACTGTGTACTGCACGGCTCTGCGCTGTGTACTGCGCGGCTCTGCACTGTGTACTGCGCGTTCTGCGCTGTATACTGCGCGGCTCTGCGCTGTATACTGCGCAGCTCTGCACAGCTCTGCGCTTTGTACTGCGCGGCTCTGCGCTATATACTGCGTGGCTCTTCGCTGTATACTACGCGGCTCTGCGCTGTGTACTGCGCGGCTCTGCGCTGTGTACTGCGCGTGTCAGTGCTGTGTACTGCGCGTGTCTGCGCTGTATACTGCGGGGCTCTGCACTGTATACTGCGGGGCTCTGCGCTGTATACTACGCGGCTCAGCGCTGTATACTGTGCGGCTCTGCGCTGCATACTGCGTGGCTCTACGCTGCGTACTGCGTGGCTCTGCGCTGTATACTGGGTGGCTCTGCGCTGTGTACTGCGCGGCTCTGTGCTGTGTACTGTGCGGCTCTGCACTGTGTACTGCGCGGCTCTGCGCTGTGTACTGCGCGGCTCTGCGCTATGTACTGCGCGGCTCTGCGCTTTATACTGTGCGGCTCTGCGCACTGTACTGCGCGGCTCTGCGCTGTGTACTGCGCAGCTCTGCGCTGTATACTGCGCGGCTCTGCGCTGTGTACTGCGCGGCTCTGCGCTGTGTACTGCGCGGCTCTGCGCTGTGTACTGCTCGGCTCTGCGCTGTGTACTGCGCGGCTCTGCGCTGTGTACTGCGCGGCTCTGCGCTGTGTACTGCGCGGCTCTGCGCTGTGTACTGCACGGCTCTGCGCGGTATACTGCGCGGCTCTGCGCTTTATACTGTGCGGCTCTGCGCTCTGTACTGCACGGCTCTGCGCTGTCTACTGCGCGGCTCTGCGCTGTGTACTGCTCGGCTCTGCGCTGTGTACTGCGCGGCTCTCCGCTTTATACTGCGCGGCTCTGCGCTTTATACTGCGCGGTTTTGCGCTGTGTACTGCATGGCTCTGCGCTGTGTACTGCGCGGCTCTGCGCTGTGTACTGCACGGCTCTGCGCTGTGTACTGCACGGCTCTGCGCTGTGTACTGCGCGGCTCTGCGCTGTGTACTGCACGGTTCTGCGCTTTATACTGCGCGGCTCTGCGCTGTGTACTGCACGGCTCTGCGCTGTGTACTGCGCGGCTCTGCGCTGTGTACTGCGCGGCTCTGCGCTTTATACTGCGCGGCTCTGCGCTTTATACTGCGCGGCTCTGCGCTGTGTACTGCGCGGCTCTGCGCTGTGTACTGCGCGGCTCTGCGCTGTGTACTGCGCGGCTCTGCGCTGTGTACTGCGCGGCTCTGCGCTTTATACTGCGCGGCTCTGCGCTGTGTACTGCGCGGCTCTGCGCTGTGTACTGCGCGGCTCTGCGCTGTGTACTGCACGGCTCTGCGCTTTATACTGCGCGGCTCTGCGCTGTGTACTGCACGGCTCTGCGCTGTGTACTGCGCGGCTCTGCGCTGTGTACTGCGCGGCTCTGCGCGGTATACTGCGCGGCTCTGCGCTGTGTACTGCACGGCTCTGCGCTTTATACTGCGCGGCTTTGCGCTGTGTACTGCGCGGCTCTGCGCTGTGTACTGCGCGGCTCTGCGCTGTGTACTGCGCGGCTCTGCACTGTATACTGCGTGGCTGTGCAATATACTACGTGGACATGCATATTCTAGAATACCCGATGAGTTAGAATCGGGCCACAGTCTAATAATCATAAGACTACGGATAGTGGTTTGGAATTGTGCTGTACTGTCACTTTAAGAGCTGATATTATCACAAAACTTGTGACCTGGTGAGCTGATGTAGATTTCATAGGAGTTGGCATAGTAACTGTGTCTGACTGCGCATATCAATGAGCTAATCAGCCAGGTGGCAGTTATTTTTAGAAATTGCCTCAGAAACCAGCCCATTATAAACGTATAGGAAAATTTCTCCATTGAAACGCATTGAAAGACTTTTTTCAAACACAAATTGCGCAAAAACTACAAATCCGATCGACACGAAAAATACTTAGCACACCTCTCAGGAACGCTGGCTTCGAAATGACACCTCACTGGAGTCTGTGAGTTTAGCGGTTCGGGCCGCATTACGTGCGGACTGAATAATAAGAATAAGAAGAAGTTTACCACGGTGGAATAACAGTATAGTGCTTTGTTCCAAAGCACTATAACTAGATGGGTATTTCCTGAAGGAACTACAGATAGTGCTTTGGAATGGTGCCCGGGCTGCCCCTGCAAGACTTTCACACTTGGGTGCCCCTCAGGCGGTCCGATTTGGTGGGTTGGGTCAATCTGGGTCTGATTTTGTGGGCGGGGTAAATCTAGGTCCGATTCGGTGGGCGGGGTCACTTTTGGTCCGATTCTGTGGGCGCGGCCACTCTGGGTCCGATTCGGTGGGCGGAGCCACTCTGGGTCCGATTTGGTGGGCGGGGCACCTTAGGGACCAATTTGGTGGGTGGGGTCACTCGGTCCGATTTGGTGGGCTGGGCACCTCAGGGTCTGATTTGGTGGGCTGGGCACCTCAGGGTCCGATTTGGTGGGTGGGGTCACTCTGGGTCCGATTTGGTGGGCGGGGTCACTCTGGGCCCGATTTGGTGGAAGGGGTCACTCTGGGTCCGATTTGGTGGAAGGGGTCACTCTGGGTCTGATTTGGTGGAAGGGGTCACTCTGGGTCCGATTTGGTGGGCGGAGCCACTCTGGGTCCGATTTGGTGGGCGCGGTCACTCTGGGTCTGATTTAGGGGGCGGGGTCACTCTGGGTCCGATTTGGTGGGCCGGGCCCCTCGGGGTCCGATTTGGTGGGCCGGGCCTCTCGGGTTCCGAATTGGTGAGCGGGGTAATCTACTATCTAATTAGGGCACTTCCGTCTTTCTGTCTCACAACACCGCTACGTCATCATCTCGTGAGACCGCAATGCACTCTTGGGACCGGAGCGCGCAACAAGCATCGGGTACCGGCCACTCCAGGTGCAACAAGCATCGTGTACCGGCCGCTCTAGGAGGTGCAACAACCATCAGATACCGGCCGCTCCAGGAGGTGAGTATGTAACTTTTTTATTTTAATTCTTTTTTTTTTTAACAGGGATATGCAGTATACTATGTGACTGGACAATATACTACGTGACTGGGCAGTATAACTACGTGGCTCTGCGCTGTATACTGCGTGGCTCTGTGCTGTATACTGCGTGGCTCTGCGCTGTATACTACGCGGCTCTGCGCTGTATACTACGCGGCTCTGCGCTGTATACTGCGTGGCTCTGCGCTGTGTACTGCGCGGCTCTGCGCTGTGTACTGCACGGCTCTGCGCTGTGTACTGCGCGGCTCTGCACTGTGTACTGCGCGTTCTGCGCTGTATACTGCGCGGCTCTGCGCTGTATACTGCGCAGCTCTGCGCAGCTCTGCGCTATATACTGCGTGGCTCTTCGCTGTATACTACGCGGCTCTGCGCTGTGTACTGCGCGGCTCTGCGCTGTGTACTGCGCGTGTCCGTGCTGTGTACTGCGCGTGTCTGCGCTGTATACTGCGGGGCTCTGCACTGTATACTGCGGGGCTCTGCGCTGTATACTACGCGGCTCAGCGCTGTATACTGCGCGGCTCTGCGCTGCATACTGCGTGGCTCTACGCTGCGTACTGCGCGGCTCTGCGCTGTATACTGGGTGGCTCTGCGCTGTGTACTGCGCGGCTCTGCGCTGTGTACTGTGCGGCTCTGCACTGTGTACTGCGCGGCTCTGCGCTGTGTACTGCGCGGCTCTGCGCTGTGTACTGCGCGGCTCTGCGCTTTATACTGTGCGGCTCTGCGCTCTATACTGCGCGGCTCTGCGCTGTGTACTGCGCAGCTCTGCGCTGTATACTGCGCGGCTCTGCGCTGTGTACTGCGCGGCTCTGCGCTGTGTACTGCGCGGCTCTGCGCTGTGTACTGCGCGGCTCTGCGCTGTGTACTGCTCGGCTCTGCGCTGTGTACTGCGCGGCTCTGCGCTGTGTACTGCGCGGCTCTGCGCTGTGTACTGCGCGGCTCTGCGCTGTGTACTGCGTGGCTCTGCGCTGTGTACTGCACGGCTCTGCGCGGTATACTGCGCGGCTCTGCGCTTTATACTGTGCGGCTCTGCGCTCTGTACTGCACGGCTCTGCGCTGTCTACTGCGCGGCTCTGCGCTGTGTACTGCTCGGCTCTGCGCTGTGTACTGCGCGGCTCTCCGCTTTATACTGCGCGGCTCTGCGCTTTATACTGCGCGGCTTTGCGCTGTGTACTGCATGGCTCTGCGCTGTGTACTGCGCGGCTCTGCGCTGTGTACTGCACGGCTCTGCGCTGTGTACTGCACGGCTCTGCGCTTTATACTGCGCGGCTCTGCGCTGTGTACTGCACGGCTCTGCGCTGTGTACTGCGCGGCTCTGCGCTGTGTACTGCACGGCTCTGTGCTTTATACTGCGCGGCTCTGCGCTGTGTACTGCACGGCTCTGCGCTGTGTACTGCGCGGCTCTGCGCTGTGTACTGCGCGGCTCTGCGCTTTATACTGCGCGGCTCTGCGCTTTATACTGCGCGGCTCTGCGCTGGGTACTGCGCGGCTCTGCGCTGTGTACTGCGCGGCTCTGCGCTGTGTACTGCACGGCTCTGCGCTTTATACTGCGCGGCTCTGCGCTGTGTACTGCACGGCTCTGCGCTATGTACTGCGCGGCTCTGCGCTGTGTACTGCACGGCTCTGCGCTTTAAACTGCGCGGCTCTGCGCTGTGTACTGCACGGCTCTGCGCTGTGTACTGCGCGGCTCTGTGCTGTGTACTGCGCGGCTCTGCGCTTTATACTGCGCGGCTCTGCGCTGTGTACTGCGCGGCTCTGCGCTGTGTACTGCGCGGCTCTGCGCTGTGTACTGCACGGCTCTGCGCTTTATACTGCGCGGCTCTGCGCTGTGTACTGCACGGCTCTGCGCTGTGTACTGCGCGGCTCTGCGCTGTGTACTGCACGGCTCTGCGCTTTATACTGC